>NW_020954590.1:43418492-43470678 GCF_900497805.2 Vombatus ursinus | reverse complement strand
GTTCAGAAAACATTGAAAAGTCCAGATTGGCTGGAGTGTTGGGTATGTGTTATGGAGTAATGAGAGATAAGGTTGGAAAGGTATATTGAAGTTAGATTGTAGAGGGTTTTGGCTTCAATGATAAGGAGTCCAGATTTTAAAAAACTTAATCTGGTAGCCAAATGAAGGATTGGATGAATTAGGAGAGACGAATCAGGAAAAATTCAACAGTTTAGAAAGTGACTACTGTAGTCCTGATCTGAAGTAATAATACCCTAAACTGGGAATGGAAGAGACAGATGCATGAATGTGTAGAATTTGAGATGACTGACATTTCAAACCTGAATAACTGGGAGAATGGTAGCATCAACAACAGAAATGGGGAAATATGAAAGATCTCATCTGGGGTCTTGGGGAAGATGAATTTGGATTTAGACATGGTGAGCATGAGGTAGATATGAGGTGTGCAAATGATGATATGTAGCCAACAGTTAGAAATGCAGGACTCAGACTCAAAAGAAGGGTGAGGACTGGAGGCATAGATTTAGGAGTTGTCTATTTATCATCACTACTACTAATTTCAGAAGATTTTAAATGATCTCTTCCTTTATCTCAACATTCCCAAGATAAGTACTACCCTTATGAATTTATTTTGTCTAACTGACTTCTATGCCTTTCACCAGGCTGAAATTCCCACCCCCCACATACCAATGCTTACTGTGTTAAAGCCAATTTAATGAAATCTACAATCCACTCACCTACAGCCTTTAACCTAGTTAACTGCTCCTTTCATTATGAGACTTCCAAACTATTGTCCCTTTACATCAAATTTATTTTACATTTTCAGAAACTCCATCAGGATACTGTCCTTCAAATTACCTTTGGATTACATGATACTAGTTTTACAACATACAAGTCAGGTTCACCATTTATGCCCTGCTCTAAAGACATCATGGACATGTCAACATGAGCTAACTACTCTCAGATAAATGTTTTTACCTTCTATTTACTATCATCAAAACCAAAGAAAGTCTATATTCTCACCCTTGAAATGTGTTGATCATCTCTGATTTCTATCTTGCCCTGCTTTCCTACTTCATCACACAATAACAAATCATTTCACTCTGTTTTTGAGATCTACCCATAATTCTCCATCTTTACTGCCAAGACTTCAGTTCAATACTTTTTCCATTTCTAGCCTCTTTATAAGCTCTCCATTGGAAAACCATTTTCTCACTAACCTATTTTCTTCTATTCTGTTAACTATTTTTTTGTCCGATAAGGGTTCTTTGTGATGTATGTGTGGACGTGTATACATGTGTGTATCACTTTCTTTTTAAAATCAGATAATTGTGTAAGCATTATTTCTCACATTAGCACCATTGTAGATTATGATTATTATTATTATTGTTCTTCCAGATCAGGGAACCCAGTGATTGAATTCTATGACTGTAATTCAGTTAGAGCTAGACACCTACCTCCTTGACTCTTTTACCCCACTACTCACTCCTAACCACCTTTAAATACCACATTATTTTACTATAGTTTGACTTTTCACTGCTCCTCCCTTTCACTTTCGGAGAAAGCACAACTATATTCATGAAATTACCTGTATTGTCCAAATCCCAATCCCACCCTCATAGAAGATGGTATCCTGGGGTGGAGGTGTAGAAGGAAAATACTGAGTTTTGAAATCTGAAAACCTGAGTCTAAGACATATTTCCTATGCTTTTAGTATCCAACTTTTAAGAAGTCATTTTAGGGGCAGCTAGGTGGTACAGTGGATAGAGCACTGGCCCTGAAGTCAGGAGGACCTGAGTTTAAATCCAGCCTCAGACCAAACACTTGACACTTGCTAGCTGTGTGACCCTGAGCAAGTCACTTAACCCCAATTGCCTCACCAATAAAAAAAAAAAAATTAAAGAAGTCATTTTATTTCCCTTGGAAAGTTGGCCTGGATGATCTCTTAAAATGTCTTCCAACTCTAACATTCTAGGACACATTAAGTGCCTCCCAATTGAAATTTCTTACTAACTTCAAAATTTTAACTTATGTAGCAATAAGTCAGTAATAAGTATCTGTGCACTATTGGAATTGAAAAGGACTGTTAATTGTTGGTTTAATATTATTTCTTTAATAATCTTTTCCCATAGGCATTATCAAACATTCTCAACCCCAGGTATTAAGGAGTAGACATTTCTTTTCCCATTGAAAGAATCACATCAATCAGAATGAAAAAAAATTTTTCCCAAGTACTACATATTCTAAGAGACCCATCTGAAGTATGTTGCGTAGAAACCAAAGTTATATTAGAGGAACTTCTGCACTTGGTTTTACTCTGAGTCTAAAAAACATATATATTAGATCCAGATTGAAGAGGGGGGAGTATGGTCAGTACATCAATTCAAGCCTGAACTTTTCTGAGTTCCATTTGTGTGCATTATGAAATATAGGATCCCCAAGCCTTCTCTCCTCCCCACTCTCACCCCCAGTGAAATTCCAGATTTGGGTATTAAGAGGCTGGATAGGAATTCTTACAATGCCTATAAAGGAAAATTTAATAATCATCACTCCTCCCCCCATTCATTAACTATTCTCCCAGACTGCTTGCTTTTGATCAAACAGAATTTAGATATAAAGTAAAATTTGATTTGGAATTAGAGCTGTTTCCACTTGTATTCTTTATGTAGATTCCATCCTCCTCTGGCTGCAATAAGGTTTGGTTGGTTCCTAATCCAATGCACTTCAAAATGTATTACATGTGGGCTGTCAACCAGCCCTTCTCAATGTTAATCCATTACTCCAACACCTGGTTTCATAAAAAGAAAGTGACAAATAGAAAGCCTGGAAGCGTAGAAGGATCACATCTTGAAGACTATTGAGCTTTGCCATTTTACACGGAAACTATCGGTGTTCGTTACAGATCACAGCTTCTCACCCTCCAACCTAATCCAGTAAATCCTCCAGGTTCATTTCTTAGCTGCTTGGAATGTCCACTCCAAAATCACCTCCCTATCACCACCAGCCGCTGCAGAGCGGTCACCAGCCTGAAAGCAGCCTGGCAAGCTGACAAAAAGCTTTTCCAGTTCTCCAAAATTAAAAGATGAGGTTGGTGATGCTGTTCTCTGAGCTAGGGGAATTTCAGAAGGGAATGCTGGTTGCTGATTGCTGCTGCTGCGGTGGCTGCGACTGCAGCTACTAAGGGCTTTGGCTCATACAACCAATCAGTCCTCTCTCCCCACCCCCTCCCCAGCCCATAGATTTGCAGATCCACTCATTAACTTTAAACAAAACTCAAAATCTTTCCTTATTAATCGGCACATGCAGAATTTCTAGCTCGGACTTAGGGATGATAATGGGTGAAAGCAACTAGACTAGCCTCGTGCACCCTTGAGGGTTTCGTTTTTACTACTGCTTCCCTCTGCCTACTCATTTCTGTTGGAACTGCTGAAGGTTAAGTGCCCAGGCCAGGGAATAGGCATGGCTCAGCAGCATAGTCCATCAAGGAATCCATTAACTTAGGCAACATGACTACCCCAGTCCCTTAGCTGCAGGGCAACCACTAGGTTCATCTTCCGTAAAAAGCAAGTCCCAAAGCAGGGAAAGATCTTCATTCTGGGAAAGGAACCGCGCCCCCCCTCCCCAGCCCCCTTTGGGCTTTTTAAATGTATATTGCTGTTCGTTGGGGGGGGGGCAGAGAGATGTATTTCATTAACCTTCATCACTGGCCATTTCAACGCTAACTATGAGGCAGTTAAACCTTATCTTTAAGAATAAGATCTTATATTTAAAAAAAAAATTCCTTGGTTCTCCTCCACCACTCCCTTTCCCCACCCCCCGCCAATTTATTTTTAACCAGAATAATGCTTTTGCTTAAGGAATATAGAAGAGGAAAAAAAAAGGTAAGAGGAGACTCAGGATTGGAGCTTCTAGGAATGACAAGATGATGGCCACACGCTACGATGAGTGGCAGAGTCCTAGAGATCTCAGCAGACAGAACGAATGGGCTCGTTGTGCCTTCATTTACCCAAGAAAACACACACACACTCGCACGCACACATACTCGCACGCACACACACTCGCACGCGCACACACGCACACGCACACATGGGAGCGCAACTCTCCACATACCCTGAGCTTGGGTGCTCAGGGTGGATGACTAGTACTATCTTTAAGCAAGGACTGAATGGTTAAGGGTGAAAAAAGGTTCAGATCTAGGACTAGAATCCCGCCTCTTCCTATATCTCAAACCAAGGTTAAAAAAATTTTAAAACGTAGTAAGCCGCCCCCCCCCCCCGCCAACGCGCCATAATTCCACCCCAACCGTGCCGAGCTCCCAGCCCAACAAGGTCTGGAATCTGAGATTCGGTTCCATTGACATCCAGTTTAGGCTACAAGGGGCGCTCGCCTGCATTTCCATCGCACCCCTCGCTGCGGCACAGCTCCAGGCGGCCGAGAAGTATGGTACCTTTCCTCTAAAATATAAACTACATGCCGGCTGCATGAGAGCTGACTCCCCAGAGCCCCGCTGAACTCTATGGGGAGGCGCTGAAACTGCAGAAAGGGAAAGGATAAGGGAGAGAAGAGAGAGCTAGCAAGCTAAGCCACTTTAAGTGTTTGCAAATCAACATGGCATAATGTAAATTAAAAACAAAACACAACACAGACGCAGCCGGAAGGGAGGATGGGAAACACCGGGAGGAAGAGAAGTTGCCGAGTGCCAAGAGCCAAAAGACAGCACCTTCAAGGGCTCCTCCTTTAGGGATATTAAATATTTCTACACTTTGGCTGCTCACGGGCGCACATCCTCTTGGCCATGGAGGAGCCAGCCATGCTGGGCTACATGCTGCGGCTGTCTTTAAAGGCGTGCAAAGCGAGGAGCCCGTCCACCTTAAAAAAAAAATCTCCCGGCCACCTTAAACAGCACCTCTATTTCTGTCCATTTCCTCCACATGGACGCCCAGGAGTCCCGAGCATTCTGCTCCCTGGAGCTGGTTAAGTGGCAGCCAGACTCGGCGCCTCTAGCCCTGGTCAATCACCCTTTCCCCCATTGACCTCAAGCCAAGGACAGGCGTGGGAGCGGGGGTCCCTCCAGCCTAGCCAGCTCTGGGTTAGAACTAGGAACCAGGAGGTCAGCATGGGGTGCAGAAATGCCTCACCTGAGTTAAGAAGGCTCCTTCTTCCTCCGTCGCCTCCTGGAGACTGCTTCCTCCCACTAAATTCAACCTTCCTCAATGGAAAAAGTAGCGCAGGGTAGATAGGTAGTTCTGCTCACAGGTCCTGAGGAAACAGATCTCTTTCTCTTTTTGTACTTTCCCGGTCTTGATCTCCGAGTGTTCAGCTAGGATGGACTTGCGGAAGGCTCCGGGAGGGACCCAGGAGACCAGGGGCTTCCGCAGCAGCTGCGGCGGCGGTAGCAGCGGCACCTCTTAGTGCCCACCTGCAGCGCGCACGGTCCTGGGAGAGTCTGACAGCCCGCGCGGCTCAGCCTCGGCTCCGCCGGCTCCGCCCACGGCTCACCCACAGTGCCTCCCAGTTGGCTGCCCCCATCATTCCAGGCGTTCCCTCATTTGGGGGCCTCCCCTTCCCTCTCTCAGCTTCTCCCTACTTCTGTGCAGTGTGCAGCAGAAGTGCTGTTCTTTCTCACTGCCTCGTCAGGGTTTAAATCAGGCGGGATCTCAGAGCTGGCACATTTGAGAGGAAAGAGAATCCAGCGTCCGCTGTATTTTTTTTTTTTTTTTTTTTTTGGCGGGGTGAAGGTAGTGGGGGGTGGGGATGGGCAAAAGGGGCGGAGGAGGAGGGAAATGCACAGAAAATATACTCTTAAGATTTTTTAGCTAAGTGCCTGCAGCCCCTTAAAAGTGTCACAGCAGCCAAGATTTGAGTGAACTGCCATGCACGCAATTTTTAATTTCCATTTTAAAAGAAGGAAGGAGAAAGATGACTGTGGGAGAAAAGAGGAGGGAGGAGGGAAGGAACAGCAGCTTTCCCCAATTTACAAGTCATGCCTTTGTTGGCTTAAAATACAACTCTAAGATGGGATTCGGGGGGTCGGGGGAGGTAGGAGGGAAGGGTGAGGGGGTGGGGGAGGGAGAAGCTCTAAGAGATTTGTGAGACCGGCGTTGTATGTGGAATGAAGAGAACTGGATTTGAATTCCGGCTGGGTTTTTTCTTTAGCTATGACCTTGGACTAATCATTTAACTCTTCTAGGCCTAAGTTTCCTTAGATCATTTAAGTTAAAGCTGAAAGGGACCTTAAGGATACTGCTGTTCAACTCAATTTACAGACGAGGAAACTGAGGCCTTTGGGGAGGCTTTTTTTTATTTTTTAAGAGTCTGCATGAACTTAAACTTAACAAGGAAAGGAAGGCAAATTTCCCCATTCACTCCCTCATCCAAGGTCATGAAGGTAGCGAGTGGAAGAACTGGAATTGAGGGATTAGAAGACTTTCTGAGGTCGAACGTTCCACTATACCCACGCTGCCAACTCACTCCCTGTGTACAAGGAGGAAGCCATAGAAAAGCATTGCCAAGGGCCCTTCCAACTCTCAATTCTACGATCCCTTTATCTTTTTCTAGGGCAGCATTATTGCTTTGGGGAAGCATCAGGTATCAGCACTCAGTTAAAAGGTGCTGAGCATTGCACTTAAAATCGCTACTTTTAGACTGGGAATAGGACGAAGAGCTGACTCTCATTTATAGTTAACTTCAAAGCTAAAGACTTGTAGTGAGGGGAAAACAAGTACTCTAGCCTAGCTAGAGCTTTTTAAATAGCACCCATAGCACCTTCTTGCACATTTGACATACACAAGTATGTCTTAGTACAAACCCTTGTACCAAATCTTTGTACCAAAAACCCAGTAGAAGAAAACATGGGGTTCCTGCCAAAATTGGAAAGCAAGCCAGTTTAATTGAGAGGAGCTGCTTGCAAAATGAAGGGGCCATCAGGCAGGATGGATACAGGGCAGTTCTCTGGGATCTCAGATGGAATCTTCCTAAACCGATAAAGTGTGGGTGGGTTTTGGTTTGTTTGTTTGTTTGTTTTTATAGGGCTTTTATCTGGGTCTAGTAGGGCCAGGCATTGAGGGAAGAAGGGAGCAAGGAATCTGGCCCTGGAGACTGGTGCTGATTCATGTTGCTGGAAAGACTCCTGAAGAATATGGGGGCTAGCTGATATTTAAACTTCCTAATGAGAGGGAAAGGGGCTTTCCACAGCTAATGTTGGTCTTACTCTAGCAGGATGATTCAGCTTTCCTGTCAGGAGATTTTGAGTATCCCAGGGGCTTTTACTGAGTGGAGGAGGCTACTGGGGTCATTACAATATACATATGTATGCATGAAAGTATGTATGTATTTATACATGCTTGTCAGCTTAAGCAAACCAAGAGACATTTCTTAGTGACTTTCCAAACACCCCCACTCAACCTCCCCAATTAAAATACTTGGGAAGAAAATTTATGGATTTCTTATTCCACTGATTTAAAACATCCAATATCCTTTTCCCACAGTAATTCTGATGAGCTCCCTTGTTGAGGGTTTCTGTTAAATTGAAGAAAAAAAAAATAAAAGGAGATGCTTTGGGAAGTCACCCGAATTCCCAGAAACTTCCCAGTTTCAGGTGCTCTGAAGTGAAATACCAGCTATTTCCAGGCATCTCTTTGTTTATTAACATGATAAAAATCAACTGTGCAACCAAGCACATTTTATAGGCCATTATGGAAGTGCCCACAATTTGAGCCTGCAGGTATAGCATATGTAAGCGAGCTAGAAACATCATTAACATCACTAAGAATGACTAGGCAGTATGTTAAGCAAGCTCAAGCTAAACTCCATGTCCCAGCATCCTTCTAGCTTCTATATAGAGAAGGCAGGAAACAGGCAGTTCCTAACAGTCTGGCACAGAAGTGAGGAAGGCTGTAGGCTTAAAAGGGAATCAGTTGTATGCACTTCAGATACAAATCAGGTGCAGTTGGCATATGGCATACCTTTGTAGCTGTTAAGTAGCCTGGAATATTGCTTTGTAGCCACAGTCCTTAGCATTTTTAGACATTGAGAAGAGCAGGTGCTATCTGGCCTCCTTTGACAAAGGATCCTTCTTTGCCAGGAGTTTCCTATACCTGTGAAATCACAGGTCTGGTCCCACTGCCCTCCCCTGCCCTGCCCCCACTGCTTTAGTTTGCATTGTTTGTTTTTTTTTAATTCCTTTTGTACAATAGTAGCCAATCCTTTTCTTTGTCTAGTGGCTTCCTTCTCCTTCCTCCCAATGGATTCTTCCTCATCTTTCCTCTTGAAACTTTAAAGCAAATTAGTCTCTTTTAAGCACTCTACCTTCCAGTCAAACTGACCTACTCGATGTTCCCTGTACTTCTCTCACCTCCTGGCTTTGCATCAGCTTTTCCCCATGCCTGAAATTCTCTCTTTCCTCATCCTTGCTTCAGAGTATCTCTAGGAACCTTCCAATCTCAGCTCAAGTGCTAACTCCTGCAGGAATTCATCTCAATAACTACCACCGCCACCCCCAACCCCAATTACTGGTCTCCCAATGGAAATTATTTTGCATCAATCAATGAGCCTTGGGGATCCTACATAATAAGCACCATTGTACCAAGTGCTAGAGATTTTAAAACAAAATGGAAACAGCCCTTGCTCTTGGAAAGCTTACATTCTACCTGGGGAAATTGGTTGGTTGTCCTTTTTCTCAAAGAGAATCAAAATGACATCACTATGTTAGAATCAAGTTACAGTGAGTTCCACAGTGGCTGGTCAGACCAATATGAGCTCAGAAGGCTCTACCACAGGTTGGGCACGAATAGTTCATATGAACGTTTGGGATGGAGGTACCTCCAAATTTGCGTATCTCACAATTCTTTTGAGCTGCTGAAATTTCTGCTTTGCTCATAGAACACAGAGCCATTTTTCATGTGGGCACACCATGCTGGGTGGTCCCTTGCCAGTATCTCCCATATGACACAATCAATACCAAAGTTCTTCAGAGACAACACATACATACAGAAATAACACATACACAGATAGGTATATTTGATTCCAAGAAAACCATAGAGAGAAAGGCACTTAACAGCTCAGTGGTGCAGTGGATAGTGTTAGATTTGGAGTCAGGAAGACCAGAATGCAAATCCTTAATCAAACATTTACTAGCCATGTAGCTCTGAGCAAGTCACTTAACCTCTTATTCTCAGTTTCATCTGTAAAATGGTAGTAATACAGGTTGTTGTGAAGATTGAATAAGATAATATTTGTAAAATACTTTGCAAACCTCAAGGCAAATAATCACTTTGCCATTGTGTGGAGGACGGATTGGAGTGGGGAGAGACAAGACAGACCATTTAGAAGGCTGTTACAAGCCTTTCTTACACCTCTCTTGTTGAGAGGCAATGAAAGCCTGAACTGGTATTAAAACTACTAGCAAACTATTTTGTATTTCATTTTCTGTGTACATATTGTTTTCCCAAACAGAATGTAGGTTCATGACGTCAGTGACAATCTCATTTTTGTCTCTGTATCCCCAGGGCCTAGTATGGAGCCTGAAACATAACATGTATTCAGTAATTGCTTGTTGAATGAATGAAACAAGGAAAGAAAAGTTATGCAACATAACAATCCAATTCAAGAGGATTAAGGAGAAAATGCTTGTATCCCATTGGCCAAATGCTCATTTACTCGATCAAGTGTGCTTTAACCCTGAAAGGGGAAAATAATGAACAGGACTGAGGTACACAGCAGTCAGAGCTCCCTGTTAGGTAACTACAAATAATCATAGAGGAGGTAGGCAGAAATAAATCCATGATTTATAGTGAAGAATAGCATTAATAGGGAACCTACACGTGTTAAGAGAAGAGCTATTGGTATGTTCTCTGACAGCTGAGGGGGCAAACAAGGGAAGGCAAGGCAAGGCAATCAGCACTTATTTAGCGTTTGTTAGTGCCAGGTTCTGTGCTCTAGCACAACAAACAGAATAATAGGAAGTTTTATGGGGAAGGAGGGGAGTGTTGAAAAAGAAAATCCACTGGGAGTCCAACTGGGAGTCAAAGAAGCTAGTCAATACAATTTAATGAATGGCTTCTATGTTCAACACACTATGCAGTACTAAAAACAATATATTAAAAAGGTAGAAGGGGCAGCTAGGTGGAACAGTAGATAGAGCAATGGGCGTGGAATCAGGAAGACTCATCTTCATGAGTTCAAATCTGGCCTCAGACACTAGCTTAGTAATCCTGGCCAAGTCACTTAACCCTGTTTGCCTCGGTTTCCTCATCTGTAAAATGAGCTGGAGAAGGAAATGGCAAACCATTTCAGTATTTTTGCAAGAAAACCCCAAAATAGGGTAATAGAGAGTTGGACATGATGGAACAACAAAAAAAGGTAGAAGGCTTGTCCTAGTGGTGGTTACATTCTAATAGAGGAACACAGGACCAGTATAAAAGCATGTATAGGATAAAAATTACAGGAACACAGCTGTATTTATAAGACTAACTGCACCTACATCTACATGGAAAGTAAAGTTTTACTAAGGTGACTGTAGGTGGTAGAATTAAGAAGAATTAGGCTGGAAGGTTGGCAAGGAGACAAGAATCCTACCTTTGCACCAAAATAGTGCAGAGTTTAGAAAAGTAGTAGAACCTAAAGGAGAAAATCAGAAAAAAAGAACTTTTGCATTGGTCAGGTTTGAAGCACTGCTGCTAAACTGGAAATGACAGCTTGCTGTAGACTTCAGACTGACAGTTTATTATGCTAAATGACTGAATCACGTGTCACTATGTTGACTAGGTCACTGACAACACAGCTATAAAGGCTTTAAAATCAGCAACTATAAAAAGATTCTAAACATGTTCTTTTAAACCAGGTATTCTGCCAAGAGGAGCTAAGAGACATTTCCTGCCATGGACATGGGAACCCCTGGAGGCAAGAAGAACTAAGATCTCTTAGGATTTTGACTTTGCTGCAATGTTTTATGTGGTCACTCAAGTGTCAAAGGAGATCATTTCCTTTTTTTTTTAATTTCTGAAGCCCTACTTATGTTAGCAATCAGTCTTTTTGTAGCACCTTAAACATTTGTTACATTGCAATGCATATGGTACATACAATCCATTTGTCCTAAGGATAAATTGTATTCATACATATATACATGTGTATGTACACATGTACATACATATGTGTATATGCCGTGTGTGTGTGTGTGTGTGTGTGTGTGTGTGTGTGTGTGTGTGTAACAGGGCCTTTGGAGCAGTCTTAGTTAACCTGACATGGAGGCAAGCTGATGAGGAGTTGCTTGGACACACTAGATCTCCTAAATTCCAGGCATTCTACCACTATCGTCCCCTTTGGCTACATAAACAGTTGCTTCCTTTCTGCTGGGCTTTCTGGCTTCTACTCTTTCCTTTGAGCTCCTTTTGCATCCAGATGGTGAAGATCTTAATTCATCCAGATGTGGGTGCCATGAACTAAACATTCATGTCCCCCAGTGAGAGGGGAAGGACTCCCCTTGTTCCTTCTTTTGTCTCAGCTAAGAAATGGGCCTGGGGTGTTTGTGTTTGTTTCAGTTCTATGTTGTTTGTCCTTCTCAGTTTCAAATGCAAGGCCATAGTGATGTTGGAGCCTGGATTGCAGGTAGGATAGGTGCAGCCAGCCCGGCAGGGAAGCCCAATGAAGCCAGGGTGACTGGGACATGAGGAAGGGTTGAACCTAATTCCCCCTCCCTCTCCAGAGACTGAGGTGATGCAGGGGGGGACCGAAATTATGCTTCCTATATGTTGGGGGAGTAAATTTGCATATTCAAGATTATACTTATTGAATACCTATTTCTTTTGTTAAAACTAATCCTACTGTTGGTTGCTAAATGGAACAGATATAGGGGACTTCCCTTATACTTCAGGAAACAGTGTCAGTGGATGTTGGAACCTTTTCAGGGGGTAGTGTAAAAATGTAACATACTTGGCTTTCCACGAAGTGGGGGCAAGGGTGACCAGTGTTGCGCACGTGTGCGTACACACACACACACACACACATCCCAGGGGAAGAAACTTCTTCCCTTCTCATTGGTTTAATTCGTGGTGTCCATACTATGGGTGAACTATGATCTTACATAGGCATACCTTGAAGATGTTGTAGATTTGGTTCAAAACCACTACAATAAAGCAAATATCATAATAAAGTGAGTTGCTGGAATTTTTTGGTTTCCCAGTACGTATAAAATTTATGTTTACACTATACTATAGTCTGTGAAGTGTGCAATAATATTATGCCTAAACAAAACAATGTATATGCTTTAGTTAAAAATACTTTTTTTAGCTAAAAAAATGTGAACAACCATCTAAGCCTTCAGCAAATCATAATCTTTTTGCTGATGGAGGCTCTTGCCTTCATGTTGATGACTGCTGACTGATCAGGGTGTCGGTTGCTGAATACTGGGAAGGCTGTGCTTTCTAAGTTGAATTCACTCTTTCCAGGATGCTTGTGTGTGCAAAAGGAGAGTATGCTTATGTTAGGGAGGAGTGGAGGGGGGGAGAGGGAAGTATTGTACGAACTGTTCTTTGCCACATTAGTAAATACCTTTTCTAAAAGCTAGGTTAGGCTGACTGATAATTAAAGGGGAGCACAATGGATGGGAACTCCTGAGTGACAATATTAGAAGCCCAAGCCCCTCAGGGTTGCCTTTAGAATCCTAAAGGGAGAATTTGTCAGCCACTCTATGGGGCTGCAGCCTACAAATATGAGTATCCCTTGGAAGGGATGGTACATATAATTCTATACAGAGTAAGTGTATTCACAATAAATACAAAATAAATATGAAGTGGTTAAATTTAAGGCACTTAGTAAGAGAGGTTGCTAGCAATTGGGGAGGATCAAGAAAAGAATCACGTAGAAGGTGGTACTTGGGCTGCATCTTGAAAGAAGCGAGGGATTCCGTGAGGTGAGACAATTAGTGCAAAGGCACCAAGATGGGAGCTGGAGTACCAAGTGAAGTTTGAGACAAGTACAGTTTAGCTAGATCGTAGAATGCAGTCAGGGGAGTATTGTCAAATGCGACTGGAAATATAGGTTGGGGCCAAGTTTTGAAAGGCTTTAAAGGACTAACAGAAGAGTTCATATTTAATCATAAAGTCAATAAGGAACCACTGGATTTTGTTGACAGGTGACTGATATGATCAGATCTATGCTTAAGGAAAATCACTACAGTAGCTATGTAAAGGACAAATTAGAGAAGTGAGAGACTTGAGGCAAAGAGCCCAAGGAGCCCACAATGATCCAGGTGAAAAGTAACGAAGAGCTGAACTAAGACGGTGACTGTGTGAGGAGAGAGAAGAGGCTAGAAGCACAGATGTTGTGAACAAAGAGACAGCAAGATTTGGCACCTAATTTGGTATGCTTGGGCATACATAACACATAAATTCATCTCAGCAATTACAAAAATGAATGACTTTTACTTGCTATAAACTTACAAATGGTACCTATTCCAACAAAGATTCTGAGCACAGTGATATGAATAAAAGATGGAGTTATGTTTGAAATTTTAGATCTCCTAGCTTGTCAAGGTGTTTAACATGATTGAGGAAGGCATTTCTTTAAATTATCTTATTGGCAGTTAACTTTAAAAATGAAGTTATGATTCTGCAGAAGTTGTGATATAATTTATGAGCAAAGTTCTTTTAAAAAGAAATCCCTTCTGCATTGTCTCTGAGGAACCATCATCACTAACACAATAGCTGGCAAAACTCATCACTGGCATCATATGCCCATCGATGCACAACATGGAGACTTGCTACTAAAGCATAAATCTTTTCCTCATGACATTGGAATTCTGCTGCTCAAAATGCAAAAAGTCAAATAAAGTTTTGACTTCTTGAAATGACTTCTTGGCTAACTACTTTAACATACCGACATGAGTTAAAAAAGTTTTTACCATAAAACTACATAAACTTTTGGGGTTGGGGTTTTTTTTTGGTTCTCATTAAAATGTCCCTAAATTAACTTTTATTCTTAAACTGAGGTCCAAATTTAATTTTTATAAATGTCAAATTCTAAATGAAAATTATCGATGGTACTAAGGACTCTTTTACTCATGCTAAATCACTTTCTCTCTAGCATGAATGTTCAAGTGTTCATGAATGTTCAAGAATGATCAAAATAATGAATGAGAAGCATTTATTCACATCGAAGATAGTTAAAAGTTTCAGTTTAGACTCTATCCTGGGTAGGAAATAATAAGTAACAAAATGTGTAATCGATAATCAGGAAGATAGCTGCAGCTCCCCAGTCCATTGGAAACATTTGGGCACCAAGACTTGATGTTACTTGCTTGGCCTATTTAAATTCATAAAAAGCACCACTGGGTAGAAAAACAGATAAAAATTATTTTCCATTCCATTAATTGCAAAATATTTGAATCCAGGTAAGTTGAATTTCATTAGCTAAAACTAGCTTCTATGCCAATCTATATACAGCAAAAAGAGTTCAAAATACAATATTTTGCATTTTGAATGTGGTTGCTTTTGACATCTGTATTACCTTAGGCCAAAGATAATAACTAGTATGAATGCTAAAATCTGACTTTTACCTTTTTCCATAAAAGTGTACAAGAAAGAAATGAAGCAGCTGCAAGCAAAGAGTGATTATTTTCTCTATTATGATATTAGTTAATTTTAATTTACAATACAAGATAGCCCATCTAGATGCTGTCAGAATGGTTCATAGGACTCTAAAATTTTGAAAACATGGAATAGCAGCTACTGATTAACAAAGTAGGGAATTATTGTCTTTTGTTAAAGTGTGATGAGGCAATACAACAGTAATGATGATCATAGTATTGACAATATTCCCATAGAATCTTCTTCAAAAATATACTTTTCTTGCTTAAAAGAGATAAAGTGTTCATCTTATTACACAAATAACAGATTGTTCAATTTGGAAGGGACTTTAGAGAAAATCAAGTCCAAATTCTCCTTTTTATACATGAGGAAACTGAGGTCTAGAGAAACCTGACCTGCTCAAGATGATATATTTATAAGCTATATATAGCTGGATCTTTTCAAACACAGATCTTTTGACTCCAAAGCCAGGGGTCATCCTGCTATGCCAGCTGTGCAATGGCCAAATAAAATCACTGGGAACCTGGTGGGGAGTAAGCATGAACTTAAGATAAGCTTAGTTTTGTTAAGTTTTTCTACTTGTCTCCCCCTACTAGAATGTAAGCTCTTTGAAATCAGGGGCTTTTACTTTTGTATTTGTATCCTCAGAGCTTAGCATGGTGCTTGGCATATGGTAAGTGCTTAATAAATACTTCATATCATTCATATGTTCTGCTTATTCATTTTTCCTAGATGTACATCTTGATAGGGAAGAGTTAACTGTGTTTGTTGCAGGGGACACTTGAATTCCCTTAATGTTATGGAAAATGACAGAAGATAGAAGGGGGAAGAGAAGGAAGAAATGGCAATGGTAAAAGTACGTATAAGTGGGGAAAGATTTTTGTTTCCTTTGATCACAAAGTCTTAGAATTGGAAGGGACCTCTAAGGCCTTTGAGTCCAATTTATACCTAAATAAGACTATCTATTACAACACTGTCAATCTAATTAAGTGGTCACTGAAAACCAGCTTTTGCTAGAAGATCTCTAGTAATGGGGAACCCGCTTCCTGTTAAAGCCGCCTTTTTAAATTGTTTGTTGTAGTTGAGTCATTTCAGTTGTGTCCAACTCCTTAAGAGCCCATTGAAGATTTTCTTGGCAAAGATACTAGAGTGATTTGCCATTTCCTTCTCTAGCTCATTTGACAGATGAGGAAACTGAGGTAAACAGGGTTAAGTGACTTGCCCAGGGTCACACAGCTAGTAAGTGTCTGAGGCCAGATTTGAACTCAGGAGGATAAGTCTTCCTAATTCCAAGCCCAGTGCTCTATCCACTGCATCACCTAGCTACCCATTCCAATTGTGAACAGCTCTAACTACAAGAATGCTTTTCCTTACATCAAGTGTTAAACTGTTTCTCTATGAATTTCTTATATTGTGTTAGTTTTGCATCTTTACACAGTGAGGCCCAGCTAAGGTAGAGAAATTATAAGTATGAAATAAAATTATTCTATCAGTGTTTCTATGGAAATTTATTCTCATCATCAGTAACAATGAAACCAGTACAGCTGGATTCTAAAATCTCAGTACCAATGAGATATGTACGTGAGAAAGTAGAAATGGAAATTAAGAAGGTAAAACCCTGGGCAGCCAGGTGGTGCAGAGCACCTACCCTGAAATCAGGATCTGAGTTCAAATCTGACCTCAGACCAAACACTTGACACTTCACTTAACCCCAATTGACTAAAAATAAAAAAAATTTTAAAAAATTTTTTTAAAAGGTGAAACCCAGAAATGTTGCTGGGAATTACTACATATGTGTGTATGCATGTATATGCACATGTACATATACATAACATGTATATATAAATATATGGGAGAGATAAATGATTGTTTTTATTATATTAATAACCAATTATTAAATTTGGATTGAAGTTTTTCTTTTCTATTTCCTCATTCAGAGACCAGTCTCTGTAGATCAGTCAATCAGTCTCTGAAGGGCATTACTGATAGATAAGATTGCCCAAAAATCCTCTGGGTACATGCTCAACATAATCTTGAGCAGGATCCCACTCAACTAGAAGACCTTATGAATAGAATCTAATCTAGGTAAATTCTTGCTCTTAAACAGTAAGGCTATGCCCTTGCGGTCCCACCTTTGTGGCCTGGGGTAACCCAGCTTATGAAGGAGAAAATCAACGAAAGTGGTCTGGGTAGAAATGGGTTCCTTTGTCCAGATTGCTGGAGGCAGCTGAGTTCCATGATCAAGTCACACTCTCAGCAGGAAGAACTGAAGATTTTTAGCCCTCCTCCTCATTAATATGTCTACTCCTTCATTAATTATTCACCAATCAGGGTTGGTTTTCACTTTCAAGAGCACCTCCTTTTCCAAAGGTATTTAAGCATTTAGTGATCTCCACGACTTTATCTTGGGTTACTGAGAGAAACCACTGGTCATCAATTTATTGATTATGATCTAGTCTAATTAATAAATTGATTATTAGTTAGCCAGAAACTGTCTTTCAGGTTTTTCATTCATCATGTGCATGTGTGTGCGCACGCATGCTCACGCATGTGCACACACATATGTGACATACATGCTGGAAACGACATAATCTCAGAAAAGGGAGGAGTACCAAACACTGGAAAAGATCAAACAACATATAGTATGTATACTATAGTCAACAACATATAGTCAAGTAATGAAAGAGGCCAAAGGCTTGTAGATTACTCAAAAATATCATACCTCCATGTCACAAATACTTTCTTTTAGAATACTTTTTGAAAATACTACACACACATTGACCAAATATCACAAGAAAGTACCGGTTATTGATGTGGAAGTCCTTTCAAAATCAGCTATCTGCAATCAACAGTGGATAGAATGATGGACTGGAGTCAGGAAGACCTGAGTTCAAATCCAGACTCAGACATATACTAGCTGTGTGACCCTGGGCAAGTCACTTAACCTCTGTTTGCTTTAGTTTTCTCATCTGTAAAATGGAGATAATAATAGCACCTACCTTCACTGTTGTTGTAAGTATCAAATGAGATAATAAATGTAAAGCGCTTAGCATAGTGCCTGGCACATAGTAGGTGCTATATAAATGCCAACTCCTCTTCCTCCTCCTCCTCTTCTTCGTCTTCAAAACTTAATAGCAAAGAAGAAGCCAGATTAAAGCTGAGAAGATACTACAACACTACAGCAGCTCCAACTTAACCTATTTAACAAAACTGTCTATTCAAAAAAGGAGAGGTGAAGGAATGGGAAAAATAAAGTCATTTACTAAAACTAACACTATTTGTTGGAGTTTAACCAATGCAAAACAGTGGTTACAACAGGAAAGTAGAAAGACCTCAGAATCCACCTAATCTAGTAAACACTTGGTCTTCTTACCAAATAGAGATACATATTATCCAAGTGTAATGATGGTTTAAAGTATAAGTTCATTTGCAAAATATTATCAAAGAGCATGGAAGATTATAAATTGTATAATCTCATAGGAAAGCAAAATATCCCAGCTTGATGGGAGACCCATGAAAGCCAAGTGGTCTACAGAGTGTTCGAAGCTGAAACTAGAAAGAGAATAGTAAATTAATATGAAATGGAAAAGATCATCAGCTTTTCTAGAGTCATCAGTGATAACAGTAGAATTTCCATATTGACCCACCATTATCTCAATATCCAATGTAAATAAATGGTAGTAGCACTTGATAAGATAAAGGTGGAGTTACTTGCCCTGACCAGCTACATCCAGAATACATCTGATCTAGAGGTGATAAAATACTAAAGGTACTCAGGGACTGGTTTTCAAGACATTCTCTGAAATAATCACGAACTCTTTTTATAAATGCCTCCATGTTTTGCAAGTAACTTGATTTAGATAATCAGAAGATCATCAAAGTTATCCCTGTGGTTGCATTTATCAAGTAATCTCATGTCAAGAGAATATGCATGGTAAAGATGCAAGGACGGAGCAGGCGGGCTTTCGCAGATGAATTTCTGAACATTTTGTTGTTGTTGTTCTCATTCAGATGGGTACTTTACTTTATGACCCCATGGACTATGTCTATGGGGTTTTCTTGGCAAAGCAACTGCAGTGTTTTGCCATTTCCTTCTCCAGTGTGCCCCTGTTTTACAGATGAGAAACTGAGGCACATAAAGGTTAAGTGATTTGCCCAGGGTCACATACTAGTAAGTGTATGAGGCTAGATTTGAACTTAGATCTTCGCAACTTTTGACCTAGTGCTCCATATACTGCACCACCTGGCTGCCTTTCTGAGCAGACTACTATCACACAATTAACTGAAAGGCAAAGAAAATAAATTTATTACTCATTGATTAGAAAAAAGCAATTGAAATGTCTTCCAAGAAAATCTGCAAAGACCTACATGAACTGATACACAGTGAAATGAGCAGATCCAGGGGAACATTGTACTTAGCAACAGCAACATTGTGCAATGATCATCGATAATTCACTTAGCTCTTCTTAGAATACAATGATCCAAGACAATTCCAAAGGACTCATGATGGAAAATGCTGTCCACATCCAGAGAAAAGAAATGATGGAGTCTGAATGCAAATCAAATCATACTATTTTCATTTTCTTTATTTTTTGTAGTTTTTTTTTCCTTTTGTTCTGTTTCTACTTATGCAGCATGACTGATAACGGAAATATGTTTCACATGATTGCACATATATAACCTACATCAAATTGCTTACCATCTTAGGGAAGAGGGATGGGGAGGAAAACTTGGAAGTCAATATTTCATTAAAAATGAATATTAAAAATTGTCTTTACATGTAATTGGAAAAAATAAGATACTATTTAAAAGAAATGACTTCTAAGCCACTTACCTTAATTTACTGACAAGGATTAAAAAGCAATTTTGGTCATAAAGCAATTGACTCAATAGAGCAAATCATAGGCTTAAAGATCCTCCTTCAATAAAGTATCTCTTTTCTAAATGAGATCACACGAGATTCCATTATAAATGCAACCACAGGGATAACTTTCATCATCTTCTGATTATCTAGATGAAGTTAGTTGCAAAACATGGAGACATATGCTTATAAAAAGGATTCTCATCATTTTACACCCGGAGTACCTTCTTGCCCATATAATTTTTCAGCGTCTTAGTATGTGTTAGAGTCTCCTACTAGACAGTGAACTCCTTGAGGGCAGGTTTAAAAAGACTTTGGTGCCAAGGAACAACTTAGAATCACTGGAAGGTACATTCAATTTCCTTAATGCCATTCAATCCACATTTCTCCTCAGTTTTCAGGACAGATAATTGTCCATTAACAATACTCATCTTAGATATCAATATTTAAGTTCTATGACCCAATAGTTCAATAATTCTATAGTCTATTGCATGATGACTAATATTGATAAACTTAACCCTTCCTGGCAATACAAGGATCTAAGACATCTCCAGAGGCCTTGTGATGGAAAATGATACCCACACCTAAAGAAAGAACTATAGAAGCCAAATTGATAATTTTTTTCTCTTCTGTTGAGTTTTGTTTCCTCTTTCAGATGGTTCCTCCTTTTGGTTTTAATTCCTACTTACAACATCACTAATGTGAAAATATGTTTAATATGAATGTAAATGTATAGCCTATATCAGATTATGTGCCATCTTGGGGAGGGTGGTGGGGAGGAAGGGGGAGAAAAATTTTAAACTCAAAAGCATATGGAAGTGATTATTGATAAATCAAAATAAATTAATAAAAAAAATTAAACTCTAGAAAAAAATAATTCTATGGTCTATAGAAGAGGAATTGAAAAATATGGTGAGAATCTCATAGTATGAGAAGATATAGATAATTTGTTGATAGATAATGTGTTGAAGGCAATACTCACACTGAGGTCACAAATCCATTAAAATATTGAATTGAATAGTCTACCAGTAATCAGAAAGCTTTCTAATTGAGATTTTTAATTTGGCATGTAAGCCAGTTTGTGCTAGGCACTTAATAAATATGAATGAACGAATGAAAATAAATAGATGAATAAATGAATGTGTCAGCGGGTATTCTGGGATGAAAGATGTCATTGGCTTTTGAAGATCATGAGAAATAAGTACTCCTAGGAAAATTATGACCAAATTTCAGAGCTCCCAAGTCAAAGAGAAAATACTTCAAGCAACTAGAAAGCAACCATTCAAATACCATGGAACCACAGTCAAGATTACACAAGATTTAGTAGCTACCACATTGAAGAAGTGGAGGATTTGAAACATGATATCCAGAAGGCAAAAGAACTGGGATTACAACCAAGATAACCTACCCAGCAAAATTGAATATAATCCTTCAAGGGAAAAAATGGATTATTTAATGAAATAGAGGACTTTCAAGCATTCCTGATGAAAAGACCAGAGCTGAGTAGAAAATGTGACTTTTAAATATAAGAAAAAAGAGAAGCATATAAAGGTAAACATGAAAGAGAAATCATAAGGGAATCAATATGGTTAAAGTATTTACCCTTTCACATGGAAAGATGATATAAGTATCTTCTAAAAACTTTATCATTGTTAGGACAGTTAGAAGGATTCTGCATAGAAAGAAGATGTGGGAATGAGTTGATTTTATTGGGATGATGTAAAAAAAATGGATAGGTGAGAAAATGGATGCCCTGGAAATAGGGGGATGGAAGAGGAAAATTAGAGGAAATTATCTCACACAAAAGAGGTGAACAAGGATGAGCTTTTACATTGGAGGGGAAAATAGTGGGGAGGAGAGTGGGCAATGCTTGACCCTTACTCATACCTAAATTGGATCAAAGAAGGAAAGAAAATGTATACATAAACACACACATACATACATGCTCAATCTGTAATAGAAATCTATCTTACCCAAAAGGAAGCAGGAGGGGAAATAGGCAAGACAAACAGATGGTGATAAAAAGGAAAGCAGATTAAAGAAGGCAGTGGTCAGAAGCAAAACAGACTTTAGAGGAAGGATAGAATAAAAAGAGAGAAAGAAAGATAAACAGAAGAAAATAAGATGGAAAGAAATGCTGTTAGTAATCATAACTGTGAATGTGATGGAATGAACTCATCCATAAAAGGAAGAGAATAGCAGAATGTATTAGAAATCAGAATTCAACAATATATTGTCTATAAGAAACATACTTGACACAGAGAGAGACACACACAGAGTTAAAATAAGGGACTAGAGCAGAATCTTATTATCCTTCAGCTGAAGTAAAAAAAGGCAGAGGTAGCAACCATGATCTCAGACAAAGAAAAAGCAAAAATAAATCTAATTAAAAGGGATAAGCAGGGGAAAAAACATCTTGCTAAAAGCAACCATAGACCATAAAGTAATATCAATACTAAACATACATGCCCCAAATGGCATAGCCTCCAAATTAATTTTTCTGTTTTTACTTATTTTTTATTCATTTTGAACTTAAATATAAAAAGACAAAAAAAGAAAAGAACATTTCCATGTACATAGAACAACAAAAGAATAAAACCACAAATTTCCACTTCACACTGTTTACTTTTTTGGGGGGTAAACTATGTAATAAATACTATACATCATTTTCAAAGCTGCTCAGCTTTTCTCTGCTTCCTTCAAAGTTTTCTTTTGTCCTCTGTTGTGCACTTTTTACTTTCTCTCTCTCTCTCTCTCTCTCTCTCTCTCTCTCTCTCTCTCTCTCTCTCTCTCCCCTTCCCAGCCCTAGAGAAAGCTACCATTAGACACACAAATTTTACATATATATGTATGTGTGTATACATGTGTATACACATGTGTGTCTGTGTAAAACCATACTATACATACTTCTGTTTAATCGTTCTTTCTCTGGTTGTGGATAACATCTTCTTCATAGGTCATTCTTAGTTGATTTGAGT
Source organism: Vombatus ursinus (assembly GCF_900497805.2). Classification (NCBI taxonomy): domain Eukaryota; kingdom Metazoa; phylum Chordata; class Mammalia; order Diprotodontia; family Vombatidae; genus Vombatus; species Vombatus ursinus. Next base: position 43,448,257 of record NW_020954590.1, on the reverse strand, counting down.
ATTTATAATGCTCAAAATGACTGAATCATTCAAAGTTTTTATTAGAATGATATTGCTATTATTGTGTACAATGTTCATTTGGTTCTGCTCACTTAATTCTTCATTATTTCATGCAAGTCTTTCCATGTTTTTCTAAAATCAAGCAGATCATCATTTCTTATAGAACAATAGTATTCCAAGCACTCAAATTCTTAAGGGAAAAGTTAAATTAATTACAGGAGGAAATAGACAGTAAAACTATATTAGTAGGGGACTTCAACTTTCCCCTATCAGAGCTAGATAAATTTAACAATAAACAAAATAAGAAAGAAGTTGAGGAGATGAATAGAATTTTAGAAAATTAGATATGATAGACCTCTGGAGAAAACTGAATGGGAATAGAAAGAAAAATGGAAACCTTTTCTCAGCAGCACATGGCACTTTCACAAAAATTGATCGTGTATTAGGGCATAAAAATTTCACAACCAAATGCAGACAAGCAGAAATTTTAAATGAACCACTTTCAAATCATAATGCAACAAAATTATATTTAATAAATGGCTGTGGAAGCATAGGTTAAAAGTTAATTGGAAACTAAATAACCTAATCCTAAAGAATGAGTGGGTCAAAGAACAAGTTATAGAAACAATCAATAATTTCACTAAAGAGGACAGCAATAAGGGGCAGCTAGGTGGTGCAGTGGATAGAGCACCGGCCCTGAAGTCAGGAGACCTAGTTCAAATCCGGCCTCAGACCAAACATTTGACACTTACTAGCTGGGCAAGTCACTTAACCCCAATTGCCAAAAAAAAAAAAGAGGACAGCAATGAGACAACATTCCAAAATTTATAGGATGAAGCCAAAGTAGCATTTAGGGGGGAAATTATATCTCTAAACTTTTACATCAGTAAAAGAGAGAAAAAGCAGATCAATGTTTTAGGTTAGTACAACTAAAAAAATTAGAAGAACAAATTAAAAACCCCCAATTAAGCACCAAAGTGGAAATCCTGAGACTCAAAGGAGAGATGAACAAAATTGAAAGTAAAAAAGCCATTGAACTAATAAATAAAACTAGGAGCTGGTTTTATGGGGGAAAAAACAAAATGAGCAAATCATTAGTTACTTTGATTTAAAAAAAGAAAGAAGAAAACCATATTATTAGCACCAAAAATGAAGTATATGCACCACCAATGAAGATGAGATTAAAGCAGTTATTAGAAGTTATTTCCCACAATTATATGCCAGTAAAACTGATTATCCAAGTGAAATGAATGAATATTTACAAAAATATAAACTGCCCAGATTAACAAAAGAGGAAATAGAATGCACAAATAACCCTATCTTAGTAAAAGAAATTGAACAAGCCATCAATGTGCCACTTAGGAAAAAATCCCCGGGACCAGATGGATTTACAAGTGAATTCTACCAAATATTTAATGAACAATTAGTCCTAATACCATATAAACTATTTGATAAAAAATAAGCAAAGAAGAAGTCCTGCCAAATTCCTTTTATGACTCAAATATGATTTTGATACTTAAAATGAGGAGAGTAAAAACAAAGAAAGAAGATGATAGACTGATTTTCTTAACGAATATCAACACTGTGTGGCCCTGGGCAAGTCACTTAACCTTAATTGCCTCATCAAAAAATAAAATAAAATAAAATAAAAAAGAATTTAAAAAAATAAAATAAAATACTAGCAAAAAGATAACAGCAATATATCACAAAAATCATACGCTATGACCAGGTGAGATTTATACCAGGAATGCAGAGCTGGTTTAGTATTAGTGAAATTATCACCATAATTGACCACATGAATAACAATAACAACAAAGATTATATGATCATATCAATATATGCAGGAGAAAAATATCTTCGACAAAATAAAAACACTTATTCCTATTAAAAACACTAGAAAGCATAGGTATCAACAGAGCCTTTCTTAAAATGATAAGGAGTAGCTATCTAAATGATAAGGAGTAGCTATCTAAAACCAAGAGCAAGCATTACTTATAATGGGGATAAACCTGAAGCTTTCCCAATAAGATCAGGAATGAAGCAAGAATGTTCATTATCACCCCTATTATTCAATATTGTACTAAAATGCTAGCTATAGCAGTAAGACAAGAAAAAAATGAATTAAAGGAATAAAAACAGGCAGTGAAGAAACAAAACTATCACTCTTTGCAGATGATATGATGGTAAACTTAGAGAACTCTAGAGACTCAACTAAAAAAACTAGTTGAAACAATTAACAACTTCAGCAAAATTACAGGATACAAAATAAAGTCACATAAATCATTAGCATTTCTACATGCTATAAACAAAACCCAACAGCAAGAGACAGAACAAGAAAATCTATTTAAATAATGGCAGTCAATATAAAATACTTGTGAGTCTACCTGCCAAACCTAGGAAACCCAGGAACTTAGGAACTATACGAACACAATCACAAAACACCTTTCACACAAATCAAAACAGATCTAAACAAATGAAGAAATATTAATTGCTTATTGATAGGCCAAGCCTATATAATAAAAATGACAATTCTACCTAAGTTAATTTACTCATTCAGTGCCATGCCAATCAAACTAAAAAAGAATTATTTTTAGAGCTAGAAAAAAATAATAACAAAATTCATGTGGAAGAACAAAAGGTCAAGAATATCAAGGAAATCAATGAAAAAAATGTGAAGAAAGGTGACCCAGAAGTTCCAGATTTCAAACAATATTACAAACTGGTAATTATCAAAAAATTTTGTACTGGTTAAGAAATTGGGTAGTGGATTGGTAGACTAGACTAGATATACAATACATAGTAGTAAATGACCATAGTAATCTAGGGTTTGATAAATCCAAAGATCCAGGCTTTTGGGGTAAGAAATCAACATTTGACCAAAATTACTGGGAAAATTGTAAAGCAGTTTGGCAGAAACTAGGCACAGACCAATATCTCATACTGTATGCTAAGATAAAGTCAAAATAGATAAGTGATTTAGACATAAAGGATGATATCATAAGTAAATTAGAGAAGCATGGAAAAATGTACCTGTCAGATCCATGAATAAGGGAAGAATTTGTTACCAAACAAGTCAGAGACGATTACAGGAAGAAAAATACATGGTTGCATGAAATTAAAAAGCTTTTGTACAAACCAAACTAAAGCAGCCAAAATCAGAAGGAAAACAGGAAACTGAGGGAAATTTTTCCAGCAAGTTTCTCTAATAAAGGCCTCGTTTTTCAAATATATAAGGAACTGAACCAAATTTATAAAAATAAGAAGCATTTCCTGTTGATAAATGTCAAAAGATATGAGCGGGCAGTTTTCAGAAGTCAAAACTATCAATAGTCACATGAAAAAATGCTCTAAATCACTCCTGATGAGAGAATTGCAAATTAAAACAACTCTGAGATATCACCTCATACCTATCAGATTAGACATAACATGACATAAAAAGAAAATGACAAACACTGGAGGGAATGGGTAAAAATTGGGGTGTTAATGCACTGTTGGTGGAATTGTGAACCATTCTAGAGAATAATTTGGAACTATGCCCAAAGGCCTATAAAACTGTGAATACTCTTTGATCCACCAATACCACTACTAAATCCGTATCCCAAAGACATCAAAGAAAAAGGGAAAGGACTTATTTGTACAAAAATATTTATAGAAGCTCTTTTTGTGGTGGCAAAGATTTGGACATCAAGAGTATGCCCATCAATTGGGGAATGGATAAATAAGTTGCGTTATATAATCGTGGTCAAATACTATTGTGCTACAAGATATAATGAGCAGGATGGTTTCCAAAAAGCCTGAGAAAACTTATACAAACTCATGCAGAATGAAGTGAGCAGAACCAGGAGAACATTGTACACAGTAACAGCCATATTGTAAGAATGATCAACTGTGGAAAACTTAGATACTCTGATCAAGACAATGACCCAAGACAATTCTAAAGGACCCATGATGAAAAATGCTATAGACCTCCAGAGAGAGAACTGATGAACTCTGAATGCAGATTGAAGCATGCTTTTTTTTTGCTTTCTTTAGTTTTTATTGTTTTATTTTGTTTGCATTTTCTTTTGCAACATAGCTGATATGGAAATATGTTTTGCATGACTTCACATGAATAACTGATATCAAATTGCTTGCCTTCTCAAGAAGAGAAGAACAAGAGGAGTGAAAGAATTTGGAACTCAAAATTTTATAAAATAATTGCTAAAAATTTTTACATGTAATTAAGAAATACTTAACAAAATAATTAAAAATAATATTTAAAAAAGAATTAATGAAAAGGAAAGACTTTGGCTAAGGGTAGAGTTTCCAGGATCAGTTCTTAGAAGGATCTGATGCCTGAGGAGAAACTACGGTGGTCAGCAAGGTCTATGGCCTATGGTAGAATCCTTTATGTTACTTAATGCCTTATCATTGCTATACCTTGGGTCAAAAAGAAACATTCTTGAGTTAATTTTTTGAATAAATGTCCCCAAAAGACAGTCTTTCCAAATAACATATGCTATGTGGGGCCAAGGGTCTTCTTTCTGGAAAATTCTTTCCTGCTTTTAATTAGATCCTATAACATACATACTGTAGAATTCTCATGGCTAGCTTACAATTTATGCAAGATCACAGCCTCCAAATCAAGAAAAAATTCATTACAAGCCAACCACACAGGGATTAGGCTCAAAATATATGCCAATCAATTAGCTGTTGCAAATACTTTTCGACCCTTTCTCCCTTGCCTTGTTCTTCATTTCTTGGGATTGAATTAGGTAAACTCACAGAATCTGAATGTAGTGAGTCTTCTTTTCAGACGAAAGAAAGTACTTAAAAGTTATGCCTGATTAGCAAGAGGAAAGAGAGATGTGGCACCCTTTTTTCACTACAATGAAGTCATCATCAAAAATATACTTGTTAAGCTCAGATTCTTAAAATCTAACCACTGCTCAGATTCTTATAATCTAGCCATGGGTTTAGATTCTTAAAATCTAGCCAATAGCTCATTAATGTTCAGACTCCTTAAGAGTCTGCCCAATATGAAGTATGTTCTAATAAACCATGTCTTTGGTTGAAAAATATATATATATATATATTTGTTAAATCCTTCTCTCTGTCTCTCTCTCTCTTTCCCCTCCACTCTCATCCAGACCTGTGATTTCATTGGTCTAGGGACTCAAAATAATAAATCTCCTTCAATCTAAATCAGTAACCATTGTACAAGTACAACTTAGAGAGTCAACTAACCACTAAAAGGTTAAACCACTTACCCAGGGTCACAGAGCAAGTACATAGAGGAAGTCTGGATTTGCACACTAGCCTACCTGAATGAGGCCAGTCTTCTATCCAATAAGCACACTATTAAGTTTTAAGAGAATTACTCTGGAAGAAATAGAGAAGCAGTGTTACAAGGCAGGTAGATGGCCAGACATGAAGTCATGAAAACCTGTATTCTAGAGCCACCTTTAACACATACTGCTAGGTGACCATGTTTTCATGAAGCTTCCATTCTAGGAAAAATGAGCTAATAGTCATGTTTTGGATTTATGACTTCTCTGGTGAATTTCAAAAGAGGAATAAAGCGTCACTTTATTATCATTTCATTGCATCACGGTGTAATATTATTACCTTTTCCTTAAGATTTAGTCTTCTCATTGAACATCAAGGAAAAAATAACTTCTACTTTATAGCTATCAGAGTTCTTTATTCACAGCTTCCTTCCAGCTAATATAGTTGTGTGCTTTTTTGAATTTTAAAGACTTTTGAACATAAAATTAAACCTTAATTTAATGAAACAAACTCATCCCAATTTTTAGTCAGAGGCTTACTATGTAATTGCTTTCCTGGGTCAATGGCTGGATTAACTTTCAATAGTTTAAATTTAGTCTTTTAATTCTATTTTCTATCAAAGGCCATAGCATTTGCTTCTTGGTGTTATAGTTTTTGATTTTAAGAATGTCAATATCACCTAAAAACAATCCCCATGGTGTTATTATTGACTTTTGCTTTTTTTCAATTTCTGTGGTCTGGAGAATAGATCCTAATTTATTTTCCTTTAATTTTAATGGGACCTTGGTATCTTAGTGTCTTGGTGAAAGGTTTGAGAGTCATGTTTCGGATTATCTTCTGGTTAATGCAATTTACACTTTGTATTGGAGTCAGAAGTTCTAATTTCAAGTCTCAGCTTTGGCAATTTACTAGCTATATTGGAGAGGCACTGGGATAGTCACTTAAATGACTCTGAGCTTCGGTTTCCTCACTTTGGATTATAGAGCTGGTAAGAACATTAGAGATTAGTTAGTCTAAACCTTTCATTTTACAAATAGGGAAATTGAGGTCTGGCATTATCTGCCTTAAAGGGTTATTTCGAGGAAAGCAGTTGATAAACTTTTAAATGGCAGTAATCATAATGTAACTATTTTTATAACCAAGAGCTAGTACAGCTGTCTGTGGTTAGATTCAGCCTACCAGAGATTAGAGATTGATTTAGACACCATTTGGACTACCCAGATTGAAGTTGCCCTCAGCTCCTTTTACTGAAACTAAATTATTTATCAGCATTATAATGGCCTGTAGGAAGGTATTTCTTTTCTTTGTGAACAGTCTTTCCTTGAAACAGCAATTACCAAGAATTTAACTAGGATTGTTGTTGTTTGTCCTTCCTTCTCAAAGAGGACCATGACATCGGGGAGGTGATGTCTTGACTTGCAATTGAATTGGATTTAAGTGAGGCAGGGCAGTACAAAGTCACCAGCCTCATTCTCTCCTCCAGAGCCATTTGGGTCCAATGGCAAGACATAGATCAGGACGACTGGAGGTGGCCCTGGATGGAGTGGGAGACCTTGACCTTTTTAAGCTAAGGTCTTTAACAGGTCTCAGTTTGACTGAGGCAACACCCATTCAGTGATTAAGCCTAGGTAAGAAATGAGGTGGAGAATGGCCTTTATTCCAGCTCTTATGGAGATGTGACTTGGCAACTCTCATTGCAGGTACTGCCACTGAGGTCTTAGCACTGTCAAATGTTCAACATCAGAAATAGAAATGGTTTTATCAATGGAAATAACATTAAAGAAGAAGCATTACCATCTGCTTTGCCATTGAGACTCAAGGGTCATGGAGCTTCTCCATCTGATTCACAGCTAAACTCTTATATCTATGTTATTCTCCTCCTATCCTGACTTCATCACAAAGTGAACTCCCCAAGAGACTGTCTTGCTTTTCTATTTGTATTCCTAACATTTAACACTGCTTTGCACATACTACGTGAATAATAAAAACTTTTTCTTTCATTCATTCGTTTTTTCATTTGTTCATCAATATGGTTAGTCAAGAGAGCCTGAAACTCCTAAAGTATCTTAAATTTTTCATTTTGAGCACGGTGCTTTTGAATGATCATCTATATTCATTCTCCAAGTTCGGTTTTCATTTTATATAGATTATACTTAGAAACATAGAGCTAGTCAGAAGACTGATTTTATTAATATTAGATTTCTCCTGTACTCCAATGCTGCAATGAATCTCTGACCTAACTGATGTGGCTATTCCCTCCAATGCTGCTGATAGCATCACATCCATGCTTTCTTATATGCCACAAAGACTTTTTTTTCCATTCCTCATTGGGCTGTGCTGGTGACCCTGAACTTTCAAAGCTAATGCCAGCAGAGTTCACACTCTGGCAGAAAAGCTCCAAGTACAGCTCCAGCATGTACTGCGTCTGTCTTTGGTCAGACAGTAAATACACATTTATTAAATACCTATGTTCCTGGCACTGTGCTAAACACTGGGGATACAAAGAGAGGCAAAAGACAGTTCCTTCCCCTAAGGAGCTCATAATCTAATGAGGGAGACAGTACATTAAAAAAAAAAAAACTGAGAAAGGGAGGCGGGATGATGAAGTCCAGAGGAGGGCAGCCAGATGGGAAATGATGCCCTGGATTGTTGTACTGTTGTTGTTGTTGTTGTTGTTCAGATGTATCTGGTTCTTCATGACCCCAAGTCTATGGGGTTTTCTTGGCAAAGATACTGGAATGGTTTGCTATTTCCTTCTCTGGTGTGTCCTAATTTTACAGATGAGGAACTGAGGCAAATAGGTGTTAAGTGACTTGGCCAAGGTCACAGAGCTAGTAAGTATCAGAGGTCAGATTTGAATTCAGATCTTCCTGACTCCAGGCCTGATGGTGGTGCTTTATTCACTGGACCACTTAGCTACCCCAGGCTGCCCTGGGTGCCCTCCTTAAGTAGGAGAATCCGGGAGGAGCTCTCTGCTATCCATCCTCAACCTCTCCCATCAGAGGGAGGGAGGGGCTCAGGGGCAGAGGGTACTAAAGAGATATGAGTTTCTGGGTTAATGGAATCTTGCAGGACTTCCTATGAAGTCCACAAGTACAGGCAGGTAAGAAATTATGGCATGGCTGTGCTGGGTACCTTCCTTAAATGATAGATGCTATTATTATCCTCATTTTATAGTTGAGGAAACTGAGGCAGAGGTAAAGTGACTTGCCCAGAGTCACGCAACTAATAAATATCTGAGGATAGATTTGAATTTAGGTCTTCCTGACTTAAGCTCCAGTGCTCTATCTATTGTGCCACTGAGCTGCCTGGTGATTTGCTGCAGCCAAAATAATTATCACCCAGTGGCCAGCCTTCTGGTAATGAGCCTATTTGATCTAAGGCTGCTCCTCAGATGACACTCAGAGATAAGGAATCACACACAGTTTGGGAGTACACACCATGAGGGGGCATTAGATGGTGACTGTAGTGGAGAAGTCATAATATTAGTAGTGAAATAGTTGAGATTTCTTTGAATTCTAACATTAAAAGAGTGACATTTCTTTAATTCCTCATAGCTCAGAAGGGTTGGATAACAGCCATTTCCCTTATTTTGTCCTGTAATAATAGCTCCAGATGCCAAAAAAAAAAAACCAAAAACAAACCAAAAACCTATCAAAAGAGTCCAACAAAAACTACAAGGCTAAAGCCTGTTTGATTTCAGCTAGATTTTTTAAAAAATCCAGACCATTTTTGCAAGGCAAGCAATTAAGTACCTCCCAGTTTTGAGAGCAAGCTCAATCACCTGTTTCAGTAGCACCTTCCTCCAACAAGACTGAGCAGGTGAGCCTTTTCTGAAGCTGGCACCTCTTCGCATCTGTCACTTGAATGCAAAGAGGATCCAGTGCCAGGCAAATACTACATTTGTCTCTGATTTCCTCTTTGTACACTTCAAAGAGCTCAGACAGATAGTGCAGATTAGACCGATGCTCCTCAGATTGCTCTCCAGGTAAGCGTTCATGGCTGAATGAACCAGGGCAGGAAAACAAATGTTTGTGGAGGCCAGTTTCTCATTTGGATTCCACATTTCAGTCTACTCATTTTTTGTTGAGTCCTAGGGGTCCTGAATTTGAACCAGGGCTCCAGTCTCAGGCAAAGACATTGTGAGTTTGGCGCCAAAGCTCGTGTTTGCTCCTTTATGTTTACATGGCAAAGGCCTTACCAGATGTTTGTCACAGCTTGATTTCCTTGGGGTGATCTACAGAAGGCTGCAACTGAGATTTTTCTTTCTCTTTTTGCCCCTCTGCCCCCGGTGACATAGTGACCTCCTTTAAGATATTATGTGCGATACTGATTACAATAGAAAAGTAACTTACCAGAATAAATTCTTTTCTCCCCTTAAAAAATAATTTTTAAAAATGGTCTTCAAATGCTTTCAAAATAAATGACTGGCTCACAAAGTTCAAAGGATATTTTTTTGGGGGGAAAAAAAACAACTTGTTAACATTCTGCTTATGAGTGTAGGTGGAAAAGGTTCCTGGCACAAGAAATTTCTTTTTGTTTTAAGATTATTTTCCTACATGCAGATGAAGACTATTTTTCCCACCTCCTACTTTTCATGAAGTTATGCCTTAGTCAAAACCAGCATCTTTAGATATTCTTAAAGAAATTTGGTATAGAGGTGGTGAGGCAACATTTGACTTTTTGCTTTTATTATAACTTTGATACTCAGGTACTAGACTTTGGTATACATCAACTCCATACATTGACACACAATGAAGAAAAGATTAAAAAAAAAAAAAAGAAAAAGAAAAAACTTCCTTGGAAACTGGTGCTCCATTTGCCTATGTTGGTGAGAAAAGCAACCAGAAGACCTTACATAAAGTTGTCATCAGACATTTCATTTTTTCTCTTCCTCCTCTTTTTTTTCTTCTCCTTCTCCTTCTCCTCTATCTTCTTCTCCTTTTCCTTCTTCTTCTTCTTCTTCTTCTTTCTTCTTCTTCTCCTCCTCCTCCTCCACATCTTCTTTCTTCTTCTTTCTCATCCTCTTTTAATCATTATCATCATCATCATCATCATCATCATCATCTTCATTTTGGGGTGTGTTTTGTTTTTGAATTACATTTGTAGATTATTCTCACTTCATGAGAGATATCTTATAACATGCCATATCTGCAGCATTCCACTGCCTTTCTACTAAAAAGAAATCAACAAAAATCTTTCCCTCCCACTCCATTGAACAAAAAAAAGAAATCAATTTCATGTAACAAATATGCATAGTCAAGCAAAAAAATCCTCAATGGCTGTGTGTATATATATGTATACACACACATACATATATATATGTATGCACCCAAAATCCATTATTTTTCTGTCACAGAGAGCATGTCCACCAACTTAGAAATAGCTGAATACATTGTAGTGTGCAAATGTGCTGGGGTACTATAGCACTGTAAGAAATGAGGAAATAGATAATTTCAAAAAGACAGGGAAAGATTTGTATGAACTTAGGGTGAAGTAGGCACGAGGAGAACAATTTATACTATAACATCAATATTATAAAAATGAACAATTTTGAAGGCTTTTATAAACTGAAGAATGAAACGAGCAGAAACAGAACAATTTATATCATAACAATAACACTGTAATAACAAATAATTTTGAAAATCATAAGGTCCATTATAGTTATAAGATTCTATGGATGAACTAGGTACAGTGAAGAACAGTAGTGATGCTCCTGGCAAAATGTTTTGGTGGAAAGATCATAAAATTTTTCAGAAGACATTAATTCAATCTCAAGTTACTATGTGTTATTTGTGTGACTTTGGGCATCTTTATTAGCCTTACTGACTTTCATTAAATTCATCTCTATAATGAGGGAGTTGAGCTAGATGGTCGCTTCCCATTTCAAGTCTTATAGTTGTTTACTGATTCACCACCTTGTGTGTATCTGTGGTCCAACTGCTTTGATACTTTGATGAAGCCCTGACTTCATCCTTCATATCTCTCTTTCTCATCTATATATCCATCTATACATACACACATATACATATATATAATATATACATATATATGGTTGTAACCTCTTTATGCCTTTCATTCTGCATGAGATTTTTGTCTAAGTTCTTCTTAGAGAAAATGTGGCATAGAGGATAAAGTATAAGTTTTTAAATCAAGAATAACTGTTTCAAATCCTGCTTCAGAAAATTTTTAGTGGTGTACCCCTGATACCTACATTCCACGGTTGTTGTGAGCATAAAATGAAATGCTATTCGTAAAGCACTTTCACAACATTAAATTGCTTTATAAATGCTAGCTATTAGTATGTCTGAGACTGTTTCCTTCTTTCTTGTCCTAGACTCAGCCGATAAATATTTATTAAGCACCTATTATATGCCAGGCACTGTGCTAAGCACTGGGGCACAGTGTTCTATCTGTTGTCCCCTTGAACCTACCTTTTAAATCACATATATCCTTAATGATGCCCTTTTATGTCACTTTTTCATCCTCTTTTTATTTTTTTTTTGGTGAGGCAATTGGGGTTAAGTGACTTGCCCAGGGTCACATAGCCTGTAAATGTCAATTGTCTGAGACCGGATTTGAACTCTGGTCCTCCTGATTCCAAGGCCAGAGCTCTATTCACTGTACCACCTAGCGGCTCCATGTCACTTTTTCATGCACATGTCCTCACTAATTCTACTTTATTGCTTACCTGAATCTACCACAGGGCCCTTCATTGCCTTTAGTTACTCACAAGTGCCTAAAGTTTTGGAGATTGTTTTGCTCCATGATTCAAGTCATACAGCATCCCTGGAAAACTCAGGCATTGAAAAGATTGACTTTTAAAAATATAGGAAGACTTGAACTTATAAAGGAAGTATATCCTCAGATCCTAATCCACCCTCAGAGAAAGAGGACAAACAAGTGTAGTACCGTCTTACATAGATGTATGTGAATGTATATGTTTATATGTGAGAATGATTATAGATATCTGTGTATATGTATGTAAGTGTATATATGTAGGTGTATATACGTTTTGTGTATATGTGTATATATGTGTGTATATGTATATATGTACACACACACACACACACACACACATACACACACATACATATATCCATCCGCACTTAACTGCTGCCTTTTTGGGGAAGGGGAGAGGGGAGAAAAGGGAGAAAAAAATTACAAAGTAAAAAATGCACAGCAGAGAACAAAAAAAAACTCACAAAGAAGCAAAGAAAATATGGACATATGTAATTATTATATAGGCTTTCTTGAAATGGAAATTTATTGTTGTATATTTTGAATCCTCTCATATTCTGCTGTGCACATGGCAATGCTTTTGTTTCTTTTCTTATTTGTATTTGAGTTTAAAATAAATTAACAAAAAGGGGGAGGGGCAGCTAGGTGGAGCAGTGGATAGGGAGCCAGGAGGACCTGAGTTCAAATCTGGCCTCAGACAGCTGACAGTTATTAGCTATGTGATCCTGGGCAAGTCACCTAACCCTGATTGCCTTGCCAAAAAAAAAGAAAGAGAGCAGAGCACCGGCCCTGAAGTCAGGAGGACCTGAGTTCAAATCCGGCCTCAGACCAAACACTTGACACCTACTAGCTGTGTGACCCTGGGCAAGTCACTTAACCCCAATTGCAGAAAGAAAGAAAGAAAGAAAGAAAGAAAGAAAGAAAGAAAGAAAGAAAGAAAGAAAGAAAGAAAGAAAGAAAGAAAGAAAGAAAGATTGGCTTTTGTGTCTATAAGCAGTATCTGATTATTGTAGATGTTGCATAGTTTCCCCAAAACAATCTAACTTCTCCACATTTCTATAAAGCAAGAGACTAGAGGTTTAAATGGTTCATTGCCTAATTTTTAACACTACCAAGGATGAGGCAGGGACTAAGATTTCCAATGGCCTGGACTGAAGCCTGGATTTCTGATTAAGATTCATCTCCTTGGGTGGGTAGGTGTTAGGGATCCCGGCGTGGGAAAAGGGAGGAGGAAGAATCTAATGTGAAGTCTGGAGAGATAAAGGATGGGGATATCCATTTCTCTCTTAAGGCTTATACATTGTGGTAAGATAGAAAAGGAAGGGATAGTGTTAATTGAAAGAACTGGGATCTTTCATTATTTACTGCTTTATGGTAATAATGTAAAGAGGTAATATTCTTTTTAATTTCTTTATAGAAATGTATAATTATAATTTTATTGAAAGCCTTGCTTAGTTTTACATTAATTGTCTAAAATGATAATTGATTTGTTGGCAGCTAGGTGGTATAGGGACTGAAATGTTTGCCTTGGAGTCAGGAAGACCCAAATTTGAAACTCAGACACTTGTGGGACTTTGGAGAAATCACTTAACATCTCAGCCTCAGTTTTCTCATCTGTGAAATAAGGATAAAAATAACAGCTACCTCACAGAGTTGTTGTGAGGATCAAATGAGATGACATGTAAAACACTTTGCATGCTATATAAATTCTGACTGTTGCTGTATGTCTACTATGCATATCTAGTTGGCCGAGCCCTCGTGTATGCTGTTAGAACTTCATGTTACCAACTCAAAGCTATGGCTAGTCACTTTATCATACATCCTAAATATAGTGGGATTTCTTGCTTTCTGCCCAGCTCCCCAGCCTCTTTATGCATTGTTTCTCTCTTTCATTACAACTATCTGATTTGTCAGCACAGGCAAATTTCACTTACAGAACTACTTTCCTTATCTCCCAGAAAATTAGCACAGGTGTTAAACATGAGGGGGAGGACAGAAAGAAATGAGAAATGTTTCAGGAGTTTTTAATAATATAAGCCTACATTTTAAAGATGCAAAAACTGACATTTATATGAGGAAAAAACACACCTCTCACCAGGATCCTCAACACTTACCAACCCGCATCATTATACTGAGAGATTGTCTGAATGTTGTGATGGGGGAAAAAATAGACTTGGAAACATCACATTGTTGATTACATGCTGGTCAATATGCAGAAGGTTTTCAAAGGATCCCAGATTGAGATCCAGAATAGATCTTAGAGGTGATCACATCTCACCCTCTCATTTTACAAAGGAGGAAACTGAGGTAAAGAAATGAGAAATTGCCCAAGGTCACAAGTGGTGAGATGTGAACCTGCATCTTCTGAGTCCAAATCCATTATTCTTGCTTCCTCACCATGGTACATTACATTTCATTTTGCTAAATGACTTGGAGAATGATCCCTGACTTCCAAAGGAATTTTTTAAAGGGAATGAGCAAGCATTTATTAAGTGCCTACACCTAAAGAAACAACAGACTTCAGTAAAATTGCTTCTTTTGATAACTACCAATTTTCTAAGAACTAAATATAAGTACTAGTATTGGAGTTGGGAAGACTCTAGTTCAAATTCAGCTTTAGATACTTATTAGCTATGTGATACTTATTAGTATGATCTTGGGCAAGTCACTTACCCTCTGTCTGCTTCAGTTTCTTTATCCATAATATGGGGGGAAATAGCATCTATCTCCCAGGGTCGTAGTGAGCATCAAATGAGATGATATTTGTAAAGCACTTAGCACAGAGCTTGGCACTGAGTAGGCTCTAGATAAATATTACTATTGAACATTAGCATGTATAGGATGCACTGGAAAGGGAGTGCCTGGAATCTGGGTATCTATTGGGATATTGATCACATGCACTAAGGGTAGAAACAGAGAGGAAGAGATTAATATGGGAGATATTTTGTTGGAAAAATGTCAGGACTTGGTGACAATTTGGTGATAGATTTATAGAAGTTTTAATGGACATAGGTGAATCAGAGATGAATATGAAGTGAGGAGTATTATTTGAATAAGTTGTCCCCAAGCTCAGTGATTTAGAAGTATCTATGAGCCCCTCATGTTGTATTGCCTCAAGGAAGGGAAGAGAGGGGGAGGGGAGGGAAGAGGAGGGGAGGGAAGCTCCCCATTCTTTAAAGGATAAAGTCCAAGTTCCTTAGCTTAACATTAAAGGTCCTTAAATTTCTGGTCCCAGTCTACCTTTTCAGCCTTACTCACCTATACAAGCCCCCTCCTCTTAGTTAAATTGGTCCATCGACACTCCTTATACACATGAAACACTTTCCAGTCCCTGTGCTTTTATTCTCATTTCCTCTGCCTGGAATGCCTTGTACCCATTTTTGCCTATTGATAATGAATCATCAATTCAACAAACATTTAATAAAGGCCTGTTTGGGGGTAGCTAGGTGGCACAGCAGGTAGAGTGCCAGGCCTGGGGTCAGGAAGACTCCTCTTCCCATGTTCAAATCTGGCATCAGACACTAGCTGTGTGACCCTGGGCAAATCACTTAACCCTATTTCCATCAGTTTCCTTGTCTATAAAATGAACTGGAAAAGGAAATAGCAAACCACTCCAGTATCTTTGCTAAGAAAACCCCAGAATAGGGTCATGAAAGTCAGACTCAACTCAACAACAAAGGTACATGACATAGTGAGTTGTTTTTTAGTGGGGACAGTTGGACCTGCGTTAAGTACACATATGGCACTACAAATTTGGAAACTCTTCCCACTGATGCAGACCGAGAAGTCTATAATTTATGGGCTTAGAATTTCCTAGGGGCATTGAGAAGTAATTTACTCAGTCTCAAAGCCAGAATGTGTCAGAGGCAAGATTTGAACCCAAGCCTTTTAGATTCTCAGGCTGACCCCTTATTTACTGTCAGTCTGTTTCTTGCTAAGAGATATACAGATGAAAAATGATGTGGTCTCTGTTTTCAAGGAACTTGTTGTCTAGTATGCATGAGGAAGGGGTCAGGGAACGAGATAGATACACAAATAACAATATTACAAGTTACATCATAGTTAAGTACAAAAGACTAGTCAAACAGAGTGGCCTGAGAGGTTTGAGGAGAGAGATCACAAGCTCAAATGGCCTTCTCCAATGAAACTTTCCCTCATCCCAGTGGTAAGCAATTTTCTCCTTCATCTAAATTTCACTTGTCTATGTCATTCATGTGTCACTTATTATTTATCATCTTACAGTCATTCTGCACATGCTTTGTTTCCTTATCTAGACAATATTCTTGTGGGCAGAGATTCTATTCCATCACCCATCTCTGACATCTTATACATCCTTTTATTCCACATAGTGCTTAGCCTACTTTCTCCCATAGTGCCTAGATCTGTACTTTGCACAGAGCAAGTATTGAATAAATATTGTCAAAAGAGTAAATGAATGAATGAATGAATGACTTGCCTTCACCTCATTGGTTCACTTTGCAGTTCCCTAGCTTTAGATTGTGGTCTTAGTCCTAGCATATACCAGGCTCTGTTCTTTTTTGTGAAAAAATTAGAGCAGTGAGTGCCCTGGCTTTGGACACCTCTGTTTGTATATATACTACCAAATAGAGTAATACTTCATTTGTCCATAGATCAATTAATAAAAAAATAATAAAGTAACATTTATATAGCTCCTATTATGTGCCAAGCACTGTGCTAAGTGCTTTACCCATATTGCCTCATTTGATCCTCACAACAACCCTGGGAAGTAGGTGCTGTTATTATTCCCATTTTACAGATGAGGAAACTGAGGCAGACAGGCTAACTGACCTGCCCAGGGTGACACAGCTAATAACTGTCTAAGGCCAGATTTAAAGTCAGGTCTTTGTTGAATAAGTGAAGCTGTTGGAGCAACTAGGTAGTGCAGTGGATAAAGTGCCCAGCCTGCAATCAGGAAGATTCATTCTCATGAGTTCAAGTCTGACCTCAGATACTTACTAGATGTGTGACCCTAGGTAAGTCACTTAACCCTGTTGGCCTCGGTTTCCTTGCCTGTAAAATGAGCTGGAGAAGGAAATAGCAAACCACTCCAGGATCTCTGCCAAGAAAACCCCCCAAAAGGGTCATGATGAGTCAGATGCAAGTGAAACTAAACAACAACTTCCTGACTGCAGGTCCCCAAGGTCTCTAGAGTAACAAGCAGAAGAGAGGTATATGATGGAGGCTGCTAGTTTGGCTTCTTCCCAGAGTCTTTCTCCCTTCATAGCCCTGCTGAAAGGCTGGAATTCTATGCACCTTCTCTTTCAATGCAGGAGGTCAGAAACACTAACCAAGAGTCCAAGAGACTACAGAGATAAAGAGATGTAAGAGAATGGATTTCTCTTCTCTCCAGCTCTCACCAACTCCACCAATGAGGAGAGAGTTCCATATCACTGGAGGCTTTGGGGCTCAGGGTACATTTTTCCCCTGGGTGGAAATTCTTTGTAATCCCTTGAGAAGATCAGCTGGGGCAAGTGGAAAACTAAAACTTTAAAGTATTAAGAAAAAACAAACAAACAAACAAACAACCCTATAACTTTATAGTACTTTGAAACAACAGGGGTAATTTTCCTGGAATCTCAGGTAACCAAACTTTAATACCATTGAAACTAAAATAAAACAAACATATATTAACAGGATACATAGTAGAGATGGCAGAGTATTACCTGGGAGGCTACTGCAGTGACAGCATGTCTAACTATATATAGGATATTACACATGCACATTTCAAAAGTACATTCGTGTCCATGGTGCATAGCTATCGTCAAAAGCAATAACAAAAGAAAGCTAGCAAGCTGAAACAATAACACTAGGTCCATATTTAAATTACAATTTAACTATAAGCTGTAGCACATACACAGAAAAATTAACAAGCCGACTTTGTGATAGCATGTTACACATATATCTAGGCAACAGTACTGGAGATTACCCATACAAAATGCACCTTATATGTAATTTCATATGTTTACTGCTGTACAAGTGAATTACTAAATGTTTGAGCAGGCTTGATTTTATTTTGCTGTTATGTTCATTTGACTCTTTTGTGTTATATTTATGCCCCAGATCTCTGTCTCTCTCTCTCTCTGTCTCTCTCTCTGTCTCTCTGTCTCTTTGTCTCTCTGTCTCTGTCTCTCTCTGTCTCTCTCTGTCTCTTTCATATATATATATGCAGTTGTTCAGTCATACCTAACTCTTGGCAAAAATATTGGCAAAAAAAGGTTTGCCATTTCCTTCTCCAGAATAATTATAGAGATGAAGAAACTGAGGCCAACAGGCTTAAATGACTTGCCTGGAGTCACACACCTAGTAAATGTCTGAAGCCAGATTTGTACTCAGGAAGATGAGTCTTGACTCCATGCTCAGTGTTCTATCCACTGAGACACTTAGCTGCTATATGTGTGTATGTGTATATGCACATATGTATATACAGATAATCAAAACTTTTATTCATTCTGTTAGCTGTCCCTTCCAGTTCTGTGTGATTTGCAAATCTGATCAATCAAGTTCCTATATCAACAAGCATTTATTAAGTACTTATTGAGTACCAGGGACTCTGCAAGGTGCAGGAGATGCAAAGACAAAAGTGAAATGGTCCTTGCTCTAAAGGAGGAGACAATGGGAGACAACATGTATACACATTTGTATATACACAATAAATACATAGGATTTGGGGGTAGCAGTACAATCTGACCAGTGCTTTAGGAATATCACATTTGCAGCGATGTAAAGGATAAATGGAGAGAGGAAAGACTTGGAACAGCAAGATGAACCAGTTGGAAGGCCACTGCAATAGACCAGGTGAGAGGGGATAGTGGCCTAATCTAGAGTGTTGGTCGTTTGAGCATAGAAGAGGATAGATGAGCCCTACTAGTACTGAGACAACCACGTTGTTCTGTCACTTTCACAGCATGAGTTTAGGCCAGTGACCAGGGATCATGCAATCTACAATGGCACTACATTTCTGACATCATATGATACAAAATGCATCTCTAGAGACAAAAGGTTTCCATTCAATACCCTTAGAATTTTATGGAAGATGTTTTTAGTATTGGTAAAATCTATAATCTATAAAACCTGGAATTTTAAAAAGTCTATTCTAGTGTAAAGATGGCATTAAACATCTTAAAGATGCTTTGTTGGAATTAGATTTATAGGAAACCCTTCTTGCTTACTGATCCTCTTCTCTAGAACACATGACCACACTGGGCAGGCATAGATCTCAAGCCTTCTCTCTTGTCTCCATTATGTTATGTAAATAAATGAAGTTGGCTTTGCACACATCCATTACACTCTGCTGGATTTTAGGCTCTGTAACATTCTGAGCTTCATAAAACACTCTATTTTATGTATGTGGGAGGGAGTGTGTGAGTCTGTGATGGAGTTGGCAGGGAAGGGTGGGGGATAAAAAAGGGGAGAGGCTCTGCAATACCCCAGTGATTCTTCACTAAGATGCAGCCTTCCCTGCAGTCAGTTTGGGAGTGCTGATTTGACTTCTGTGCCTGGGTGTTCACAGTCCACAAAGCTGTGTCTGTGTTCAAGGAAGTATGCAATCCCACTGTGACAGAGAAGCACAGGTCTCCTGTGAATGCTATTCCCCCAGACTCCAGAGCATCTTAGACACAGTAGCTAAGCAATCTTCATTCACATGCACCCAAGACAGGTGAGGTAACAGATGAAAAGCTTGATATTTAAAGCTATGATATCAATGTAATTTTAAAAAGAAATCTGCATTTTTTAGAGTTAGTAATATGCTATTGCAACAATTCTCCAGAATTTGGAAATGTAATTCTTGATGTTATTTTAGGAATGTGTTATATGTCAAAACTACAAGCAGAATCATCAAAGGGAAAACGTACATTTGGGACATGGATACAAAAAATGCAGTCAGCCAATTAAAAACAACAGTACTATACCTCAAGTAAATTTCAAAAAAAAACAGACTCATGGAATCTCAGAATCTGAAATGATATTAGAGGCCACCTTATATAACTCAAGAAGAATTCTTTCTATAATATCTGCAATAAGTGGTCTTTCAGTTTTTCCTTAAAGACATCCAGTAAAGGGGAAACTATTGTCTTCTAAGTCCATTATACTTTTGAATAACTATCAGGAAGTCTCCCTGCACCACCACCACCCCTTTACATGCAGTCTAAATCTTCCTTTTATTGAGTACCAGGGACTCTGCAAGGTGCAGGAGATGCAAAGACAGAAGTGAAATGGTCCTTGCTCTAAAGGAGGAGACAATGGGAGACAACATGTATACACATTTGTATATACACAATAAATACATAGAATTTGGGTGTAGTCATACAATCTAAGCAGTGCTTTAGGAATATCACATTTGCAGCTATGTGAAGGATAGAACTTTTTAGCCAAAATGGAAAAATCTGATTCCTTTTCCATGATAATCCTTCAAAAAATTGAAGACAGTTATTGGGCCTTCCACTTTCTCCTCCTCCATCTTCAGGTCTTCTTTTCAAATATACCACATGGTTTAAGTAACAGGAAAAGGGATGGTAGCAGAAAGAAGTTATATTTCTTGAGATTCTTGTTTTCTGTTGAGTTTTTTTTTTAAAGAAAGGTCTTGAAAGAATAGCTAATTTTTAAGTGGAATCTGAATCTAGGCATTTCTAGGGAAAGGCTCACTAAATATGAAGCCATAATAAAAGAATGGCAGACAAAGAAAGAAAAGAATTATCACTGAAGTCAATCTGGGACTAGATCAGGAAAGACAATAGAGTTGCAGTATGCTAAATACCTATATTTGAATGAAATTGAGTAAATCAAACAACATGAATTATACTGACTGTGCTTGGCATTGCCCTACAAAGAAATACATAATGTGCATTAAAATTGTCCTCTGGTGATGGATAAAGTACTCAAAAATTCAAAGAGACATTTTATTCTTTATTAGACACAGTTAATAGAGGACTTATTTTAGCCATATGCAGAATTTAATATGCATAGAGGTACCATCATCCCCTAGGGGTAAATTTAGTCTTGAGCTGCTGTTGTGTTAAAAGTTGTGGCTGCTTGTGTGAAGAGAGCTGAGGGATGGAAGAAGCTCTCACCAGGGCTGGTGATGTTAAGATAGACTTCCTGGAAACTGAATCACAGTCAGAGAACGATAGTAGCAAGAAGGGACAGCCAAAGAAAGACTGTGGAACATCAACTTGATCTACTCAGCACTTACTAGAATCCCCATTGGAGGTTTATTTTTTGTTTCTAGAGATAGCGATCTCATTCTAAGCTCAATCATTTGGAAAATATGATTCTCATTAAAATGTTTGAACACAATGGCTGGTCCTCTGATTTGGTAGTGCCATTTAATAATCACAAAGAAGAACTGTGTGAATAGAGAAAGAAGGCAATTTCCCTGAGCAACATGTAAGGGATGCTGATCAAATTTCAAGCTGTGGGCAGCTAGGTGGTGCAATGGATAGAGCAGTAGACCTGGCACTAGGAAGACCTGCATTCAAACTGGCCTCAGACACTTACTGGGTAGGTCATTTAACCTCTGTTTGCCTCAGTTTCCTCATCTGTAAAATGGGGATAATAATAGCACCTACGCCATAGGGTTATAAGGCTCAAATGAGACACCATTTGTAAAGTACTTAACAAATAGTAGGTGTTATAGAAGTATTAGCTATTGTCACTGATACTAATTGCTCCTTTTGTATGATTCTAGAGCAAAACCAAGACAAAACACCGTAAGTTAGTGTGCTCATTTCCAAAGGCATGGACAATTTATCGGATCTTTTAGCCATATTCAATCATATGGTGTTTGAGAATTTGGTGATGTGTCAGTGAAGAGCAGTAGCTAGGTGGTTCAGTGGACCCATCTTCCTGAGTTCAAATCTAGACTTAGACACTCATTAGTTGTGTGATCCTGGGCAAGTCACTGAACCCTGTTGACCTCTCATCATCTGTAAAATGAATTGGAGAAGGAATGGCAAACTATTCCAGTATCTTTGCCAAGAAAACCCCAAATGGGGTCACAAAGAGTTGTATATTACTGAAATGACTCAACAACTACAAAGAGAAATGGGGGAAAAGGTCTAAAGCTAATGTGAATGAGAAAACTAGGCAGATTCATACAAAATAGTCAATTTCCTATAAATATGACTAATGCCAGCTAGCATCACAAATGGTCTTTATATGTAAATACATGTAACATTAAACATAAATATTTTGATTTTTCATAAATAATTAACTTTAGTATTTTTCTCAACCTTCAACTTTTACTTCATGCCTACCAATATTATGGTAATGATGAAATGAATGTCAATATCTGACAAAGTATAGTACTAATACTGATGATCATTATGAACTTTATTTCAGATCTTCTCATGATCTTTTTATCTTACATAAATTTCAGTCCTTGAGCCTAATGCTAATTAGTAACACTAGACATTTGTCTATACATCATGAAAACACCTATAGGTACATATATATGAGACATGTGATACATCGTTTTTCAATAATCAAAATTATTTAATTCAATTCAACAATTATATATTAAATGCCTACTATGTGCAAAGCACTCTGCATGGTCCTGGAACTACAAAACCAAATACTAATATGTCCCTACCATAAAGGATCTTATATATTCTAGAGGGATGATATTAATGTTATTTCAAATGTTGAAGTAAATGGTATATGACTTGTTGATAATACTATTCAAAGTATTTAAGTTGAAGATACTAGACAGATAACCTTTCTAAATTATGTGTGCCACATTTGAATGGCTTTGGTTTAATTCTTTACTATTATTAATATTAGAGTCACACCCATAATATGCAGTTTTAAGCAGCATTGACTCCATAGAGGTGTGTACAGACAAATGCTTTGGAGTGCTAAGAATTGTTCCTTAAACATGACTCTTAATTCCAGAATGTTAAATCCTTTACAGAGTTTGGATAACTTATCCTTGGTCTGTTTCAGAGATTGTGTATTTTAACCACTAGTGGAGGAGTAAGTAAAGAAAACAGGCAAAACAAAACAAAAATACACAAACCTTCCTGCTTGTTTATGCTGACCATATAGTACCTGTTCTTTCAACCATTTTCATCCTTAACCCTTTTATTTGATCTTATATACTCAATCTTAACTCTAATTCCTCATGAAATGGAATGGGCTAAAATTCCAGATACAAGGAATTTTTTTTCATAAAGACCCAATAGATATGACAAAATGATAAAAATTGATTCTAGCACAAAATCTAACAGATAACCTTCTGATTCAAGCTCTGAAGTGAACTGGATAAAGAGAGATGGAAGGCTGGGCAGTTTGTAAATAAAATGAGATTAGTAACTACCAGACTTAAGGCATTGTTCATTTTTGAAAGAAAAAGTTCCAAATGGGGGGAGGGGATAATTACAAATTAAATTTTTAAAATTTTGAATTTAACAAACACCAAAGACAGAACATCTTCACATACAAAATAGAACAGAAAAATCATACTATCTGAGACTACAAATGTCTCTGACATACAGCTTGATTTAAAAAAAAATTAAAAGTATGCAATGTGTTCAAAGCAGCCTCATTTGTCTCTTTACCTTGGAATTTCCTTCTGTTCTCTTCTGTGCATTAAAAAATATGCAATGATTTTCTTTTGTTTCTTTTCTTTTCTTTCCTTTCTTATGTTACACTATCACTAGCTCCTTTCTCTCCCCAAGTAAAGAAAAACACACTCCTTATAGCAAATAAGCATAGTCAGGTAAAACAAATCTATATATTTGCCATGTCTAAAAATAACATTGTTAACTTCCCCTACTCTCCTCCAATGAAAAAAAAAAGAACAAGAGAAAGGAAAAAGAAATATCTCATAAGTCTGGTTGATCAAAATGAATCCACATAGTGGCCCAGTTCAAAAAATGTGTATCTCATTCTACCCTTTGAGTTCACCAACTCTCTGGCAGGTGTTATGACAGAAGGAAGCAAGAAGTAAGTGCCTAATCATAGGTCTTTTGGAGAAATAGTTGGTCATTGTATTGATCAGAGTTCTTAAGTCTTTAGAAGTTGTGTTCACTTCACAATGTTGTCCTTGTATAAATTGTTCTCTTGGTTCTATTCACTTATCTGTATCAGATAGCACAAGCTTTCCCAGGTTACTCCAAAACCCTCCCTTTCATAATGTCTTATGGTGCAATATTTCACTATGTTTACATACTATAATTTATTGAACCATTCCAAAAATGTAAGGGGAGTATAATTTTAAATTGAAAAGAATGTCAAAATAAAGTCAAACATGTTAGAATAACTCACATTTGTATAGCATTGAAAGCTCTGCTTCCATGTTTATCAATTCTAAAATTCTCTTATTTGATCACAATCTATTGTCATTCCACCTCTCCTTCTGCCATGCAACTCTAAACCCTGTCCTTTGTCCTCACCATTACTTCCACTATCTGGACTCCTTAATTCTCTCCCAGGTAATCATCCCTGCACCCACTATCCTCTCCTCTTTTCCCCATTTTGACCCCTCAGTAAACCAATTCAACTCTGCACTATGCTCTTTTCTGGAGTGTCTTGCCCCCTATCCTATTGCCCACATTGTCTTGCCAAATCTTAACCTTGGATTACTCCAACATCTAGTGCCTTTGCTCCCACTGACATGCTGTTGAACAGGGCTGGAGAAAATCACCACAAAACTATACTGACCAAGTCCACTAAAAGTTTATGTTGTAAGATTTCAACTGGGCCCTCACTATCACAAGGCAATCCTTTTATATCTCCTTAATCAATTTATTATCCCACTCTCCAGTGGCTTTTCCAAATCTTTTCATCCTTCCTCAAACCTCCCAGAGCTCTCTCCTTCACCCACCCTCTCATTTTTTTCCTCTCTTTTTCATCTGTCACTCAAATGCTTTCCATTGCTATTTCCTCCTTCACCCCTGTCTCAAATGAACAGGGGACTCTGCTTCATAACAAGAATAACCCTTCAACATGCATAAGTCAGCCCATTCCACCCCGTCTTCTCCAGCATATTACCCCTTCTATCATCCTTACTCTCCCACTGACCTTTAATTTCCCTGTCACCTACAAACATGCCCTCATCTCTTTTATCCTCAGAAAACTCTAACTTGACCTGTTCAGCCCTTCTACCTATCATCTCATATGTCTCTCCCCTTTTGTACCTAAACTCTTTGAGAAGGCCATTGATAATTAATTTTTAATTAATTGTTTAATTAATAAGTAGTTAATTATTAATTAATAATTGCTTGCATTTCTTCTCTCATTCTTTTCTTAACCAACACTGACATCTGGCTTCCAACCTCATCATCCTACTGAAAATGATTCCTTCAGTTACCAGTGGTCTCTTAATCACCAAATTGAATGGCCTTTTCTCAATCCTCATTCTTTTTTGCAACTTTTGACACTATCTATCCCCCTCTTCTCCTTGATCTTCTCTTCTCTCTAGGCTTTTGTGCTGCTCCCTCTCAATCTCCTTTGTTGAATCTTAATCCAAGTCATATCCACTAACCATGGGTTACCCCGAGATACTCTCCTGGACTCTCTTCTCTTTTCCCTTTATATTATTTCATTCACTTATCAGCTCCCATGGACTCACTTATCTCTATGCTGACGATCCCAGATCTACTTATTCAGCCCTTACTTCTTTCCTGACTTTAAACTCTCATGTCTAGTTGTTTATTGGACATCTCAAACTAGATGTGTTGTATACATCTTAAATTCAACATGTTAAAAATTGAACTCGTTATCTTCGCCCCCTCAAGCACTCCCCTCTTCCTAATTTTTTTTTTCATTTTTGTCAAAGGCACTTCTATACTTCCACTCCCCTAGGCTCTCAACCTAGGTGTCGTACTTGAATTTTCAGCCTTTCTCTTCCCTATATCTAATCTTTTGCTAAGTCCTGTCATTTTTACATTCATAACGTCCCTTTTATATACCTGCTTTTCTCTTACAACCCTGGTCTAAATCAGAGGTATCAAACTAGCTTCCCACTGGCTGAAAGAGCCCACAAAATTGCAAAGTGCAGTTGGAATCAGATTAAGGATCTGTTTCTATTTGAGACAGATTAAGGATCTGTGAGACTGACATCGCTGGAAGGCCCTCATCATCTCTTCCTGGACTACTGCAATGGCGTTCTGCTTGGTCTCCGTGCCTCAAGTCTCTCCCCACTCCAATCTCTTCCTCACTCAGTCAATAAGCTGTCAAATTGAACTTCCAAAAGCATAGTTCTGACTATGTCACTCCCCTATTCAATAAATTCCAGTGGCTCCTTATCACTTCCAGAATGAAATATAAAATCCTGTGTTTGGGGTTCAAAGCCCCTCAATACCCGACTTTTTTAGCATTCCTATCTTCTTTTTTTTATTTTTTATTTTTTTTTAGGCAATTGAGGTTAAGTGACTTGCCCAGGGTCACACAGCTAGTAAGTGTCAAGTGTTATGTGTCTGAGGCCACATTTGAACTCAAGTCCTGACTTCCATGTCTGTGCTCTATCCACTGCACCACCTACCTGTCCCCATTCCTATCTTCTTATACCTTACTCACCTGACTCTGGCCTCTTTACTGTTCCTTGAACACGATACTCCATTTCAAGACTCTGGACATTTTTACTGGTTATCCTATGTGGAATTCTCTCCCTCCTCATCTCTGTCTCCTGCTTCCCCATTTGGGGTTTTCTTGGCAAGATACTGGAGAGGTTTGCCATTTTGTTCTCCAGCTCATTTTACAGATGAGGAAAATGAGGCCAACAGAGTTAAATGATTTGTCCAGGATCCCATAGCTAGTAAGTCTCTGAAGCCAGATTTGAACTCAGGAAGGTGAGTCTTCCTGATTCCAGGCCTGGCACTGTTTCCACCATGCCACATAGCTACCCAGTGTCTACTTTTTTTTTTTTGCCTTTATCTCCTTGGAACTTTGCCTGGCATGTTGCAGGTATTTAATAAATGCTTGTTGGCCAACTTCTCCCAGAATTTGAATATAATGTTGAATATCCTATACAAAATAAAAAAGATTTAGATGACTTTCTGGTAATTCATCCCCTTTCAGAAGACTTTCCAGAACCCAGAAAAATCCTCTGGTTGGTGCCATGTGATCTTTAGGAGGGGAGAAAGTATAAATATTAAAAGCTTTCTGAGCTTATGTTGAAAAAAACAAAGTTATATCTGTCAACTCCCAGGCTAATGACTTTTCAGAAATCTTTATAAACTTATGCCCTTAGCCAAAGACTTTTCAAATTGATTTTTCATGTGAGGGGGAAAAAAAGACAAAAATGGAAAATGTTTCTGTTAAAGTCACTTACACAAAATAAGCCATTAGCTTGTTTTGCTTTTTCATAGGGAAAGAGGACAGTGAATAAATTTCAGTGGCAGTATGGGCCTAGATTCTGTTTTAAGTGGTTCAATAGATCTATAATGCCGTAACTTACGATGCTGAGGCAAGAGCTTAAAAATCCTCATCAGACTATATACAAGCCAATCATCCTTTCATTCTTGCCACAATTTCTTTTCTGCAAAGAAATTCATTGGATGGATTGGAGGTTGCAAAGGAAACAGGAAACTTTTTGCCAGAGATTGATTAACAAAGCTGGATGGAATTGTAAACATTATTCACTTCAATCCCATCATGATATAGATGAGGAAACTGAGACCTAAATATGTGAAAGTGACCTACCATTGTGGAGAGAATACTTCATAATCCAGTCAGTAAGGGCATAACAGGAAATGGTTTGGAGTTAGCACATGTACAAATTTAAAAACAATCTATTAAAACATAAAAATGTCTTTTATATTTATAACACATGCCCTCTGGACCCATTCCTTCAGAACCAGGCAGTGTGCATCCCTTCTTCCCCCAAGGAATCCCAGGTACATGGAAAGGCTTGAGGAGGGAGTCTTTTTCTCTATCGTCCACTGGATCCCCATTGGCCGTGTTCCCCTTATTTTCTAAAGCGTCTGTGACTATCATTCCTTTTCAATTAACATTTTAACACCAGGCAGTTTTTACAAAGGGATATTTACTTCACAAATATAGTGAGAACAAAAGTAAAACATTTTCTCCAATAGTTCTAGAGCATATTCTCCCCTATACCAGTTTCCTGACAAAGATACTGAAGTGGTTTGTATTTCCTTCTCCACCTCATTTTACAGGTGAGGAAACTGAGACTAACCGGGCCCAGGGTCACACAACTAATAAGTGTCTGAGGCCAGATTTGAACTCAGGAAGATGAGTCAAGTGTCACTTACTCCAGGCCCAGCACTTTATACATTGCACTGCCTAGCTTCCAAACAACTGTAAAAAAGGAATAACAATACTTGCACTATCTATGTCTTTTGTGTTTTAAAGAAAGCACTTTGTAAATCATACTGCTATAAAGATGGAAATTATTATTTCCATTTTCCTTGGCTTATTTATAATTTTGAGTCTAGAGATTATGGTGTTCATGATTTACAGTTATGTATAACCACAAAAAGAATAATGTCATTAAAAAGATAGATTTTTCATCCACTGAGGAATAGCTAAATAGTGTGTGGTACATCAATATTATGGGCCACATGAAATGAGACTGTATGAAATGATGTCTATGAAGAATACAGAGAAGAATGGAAATATTAATATAAGCTGATGCAAAGTAAACAGAACTAGAAAAAACACACAAAATTACTATGTATACATATATATAGAGAGAGCGCAACAATAAGAAAAACCGAAACAATCCTTCTCAATAGTTTTGTTTTTAAATTCTGAACTTCAACATCAAAAAAGATTATGTATGTGTACAAAATAAAACACATAAAGAGGATTGTGTATGTATATTTTTTGTTTTTAATGCACAGAAGAGAACAAAGAGTAAGTTCAGAAGGAAACACAAACAGGACAGTTTTGAAAGTAATGTGTGGAATTTATTATGTGCTCAAAAAAAGTGAATCTCAATTTCATACCATTTCCTTTTTTTTCTTAAAGGATATAATAAATTCCACACATTACTTTCAGAACTGTCCTGCTTGTCTGTGCTTCCTTCTGAACTTCTATTTTCTTTTGCACATTAAAAAAAAAAGTTTTAACGGCTATCTTTAGAAAAACAACAAAAAAAAGTTGCTATTGCTACTTTTTCCCCTTCCCACAAACCCTCCTTATAATAAATAAGCACAGTCAAGCAAAACAAATCCATATAGTTGCCATGTCCAAAAATGTATATCTTTTTGTACCTTGAATATGTCATCTTTCATGGGTCACACGGGTTCATGGGTAACATGAAGCATGGGGCAGCTAGATGGCACAGTCGATAGAATGCTAGGCCTGGAGTCAAGAAGACTTGAATTCAAATCCAGCCTCAAATACCAGCTGTGTGACCCTGGGTAAGTCACTGAACCCTGTTTGCCTCAGTTTTCTCATCTGTAAAATGAGCTGGAGAAGGAAAGGGTAGTATCCCTGATGAGATTTAGGGGTTTAGGGGTGCTGGGACCCCAAAATCACAACATGCAGGTCCTGCCCAAAAGAATTCAACCCAAGTCTTCTTTCAGCCAAAGACAAGATTTATTAGAACATCATCATATTGGGCAAACTTTTAAGGAGTCTGAATGTTAGTGAGCCATTGGCTAGATTTTAAGAATCTGAGCACCCTAATGGTGACAAAATGGACCTTATATACAGAAAAACTATGGGAGGGATCCAGGAGTGGCCAAGTAGTCTATGAATTAATAGAACTCCAGAGACCTGGACCACATGGCCAAGGGAGAATGGAGCCTGGATAGGATTAAGGGAAG
>NW_020954590.1:42981021-43418092 GCF_900497805.2 Vombatus ursinus | reverse complement strand
AGCTAGGCTAGGTTAAGGGTAACAGAATTGGGAGATTGGGTGTAGTCATAGTGAAAGGCCAGTTGATGGGATTATAGCCTCAGGCAAACTCCAGAGATTTGGCCTTGTGGGAAAGTCCACAGTTTTTCCTTTGGGGGGGTGGTCTAGCTCCCATCCTCATCATCCCTGCCAAAAAAAAAAAACAAAAAACAAAAAAACTCTAGCATCTCTGCCAAAAAACTCCTAATAGGGTCCACAAAATGCCAGACATGACCAAATAACAACAACAGAAACTATCTTGGAGCTCTGGAGACAGGGTTGGTAACTCCATTCATCCAGGCTCTTAAATCTTTAAAAACTATTTTTCTTTAGAATGTTGTTGTTTTTAAATCAATTATTTTCATGGTTCAGCTCATTTCTCTCTGCATAGTCCACACTACTGAGGATTCTCTGAAATCATCTCTTCTGTCATTTCCTACAGAACAATAATATTCCATTACATCAATACACTACAATTTGTTCAGTCATTCCCAATTGTCTGAGGCCATCTAAGGCACCCCCTTAAATTCAATTCATTTCTTTTCTACTCTCCTTTTAATTCATGCTTCATGACCAGGAGGTTTGCTTGTTTATTACTCTTCCCTCCCTGGAATTATTCCACCCTCTTAACTACCTTCCTCTATAGACCAATTGATTTTCCTATTGAGTTTAATGTAGTTTAACCCAAAACTGTAGTGTGTGTTCAGCCTTCCTTTCTCCATTTAAGATGAAGGAGATTCATATGTTATCTATTGCCCTCACCCCTGCCTCAATTTTTTGTGCACTCTTATTATCTTGCACTCCAATTATGAGAAATAGCAAGTTGTACCCTTGTTCCTCCATTCCTTTCACCTTCACTTCTCTTTTCCCTCTTAAAACCCTTAAAATCAATCCTGTTTTTCTTATTTAAGAGACACTGTTTCTTGCTATTGGAATTTTTGTGCTTTTATTGTTGTTCAGTTGTTTTTGACTCTTGGTGACCCTATTTGGGGTTTGCCTTTTCTTCTCTAGCTCATTTTACAGATGAGGAAACTGAGGCCAACAGGGTTAAGTGACTTGCCCAGGGTCACCCAGCTTCTAAGTGTCTGGGGCCAGATGCTATTGGAATTTTTGAGCTTTTATTGTTGTTCAGTTGTTTTTGACTCTTGGGGAGAGTTTAGAAAGCTTAGCTAGTAAGTATCTGGAACCAGTACTCTATCCACTGCACCACCTACCTGCCCATATTAGAGCTATGTTGTCTTATACTCTCCGCTCTGCATCTGCTGCTCTTCTTGTTTTAATTCTACTGAACAAGATGCCCTCCCAGGTTAAGTTTGTTAGAAATCTAAAACAAAAGTCTACTACAGGAGGGAGTGAAGGAAAGCCTTTATTATGCTTCTCTCGAGAAGTGGGCACACCATATCCTAGTAGGGCACTTGTGTGTCAACATAGAAGCAGAGCCAGCTTTTAAATGGTTAGTAAAAATCCATACTCCTCCCATTTGAGCTGGGAGTGGACCAGCTTATTTGGGTTACACTCTTCCTGAACCACCCATTCCATGTTACTCCTTGTCATGTTTATCCCTCCTGGTCATGGGACCCATGTTAAAAAATGGCGGCTATCTCTGCCCTCGGGGCATATCAGTTAATACTCAATAAGTTCATTAAGTAAGTGCAGTGGAGGAAAGCCTTTGCTCAGTCCTTGACCCCTACTGGTTATAACTGGTTTAGCCTCGAGGGCTCTGTTTTAAGGACGTAGTGGTTTTGCAGAGTGTTTGGGGCACTCTCTGATTGGTTGAGGGACTATCCACAAGATCTTGGAAGTTCCCCTCAGAATTTCCCTGTTCTGCTGTGGAAGCTTAACTTCTAAATCTTTCCCACAGGTTCATCACCTCTAATCTCATCACCATGTTGCTATCTTAGGTCTTAATTGATACCACCTCCCTCAGCCTGTTCTCCCTTCTGATTGGACGGCTGGAGGGGGTAGTGCCAAACTCCTTGGAATGCCGTCCTTTATAGAGGGCAGAAACTGGACTTTCTGGCTCATTCCACTTTGCATCTGCTGCTCTGTCTAGTTTCAATTCCAGCTGAAAAATATTCCCTCCCTGTCCCCTTGCCCGTGCCCTCACTTTCCTGCTCCTTTTGTGTATTATCTCCTTGTATTAGATTGTAAGTTCCTTGAGGGCAGAGGGACTATGTTTTTACTAATTGTATCCCCACCACTTAGCACAGTGCCTGGCACATAATAGGCACTTAATAAATATTTATTGGATTGTATTGATATAGACTCTTCCAATTGCTCAAAAAAAATTATCTTTCTTTTGTTTGTATTTGAAAGTTGCTACTCAGCTCTGGTCTTCTCATGAGAAATCCTTTTAAAGTCCCCTATTCCCTAAAGGCCCTTTTTTGGGGGGGGGAAGGGGGAGGAGTTTTGTTTTCTCCTTGTCACACTATACTCATCATTGCAGGGTAAGTTATTTGTGGTCCTAGGTCTCCATCTTTTACCTTCTGAAACTTTTTAGTCTAAGTTCTATCATTTTTAATAAAAATTTCCAGATCTTAGATTCTGACTGATATTCTTTGATAGTCAAATTGATTCTCTCTAGTATTTTTTTTCCCTTTGATTTGGGACTATGACATTCCTGGGACTTTTCCTTTTATTTTGGTTTGTTTTTTCCTCAGGAAATGATTCTTTTTTTTTTTCCTTCAATTTGTCCTTCAGTGCTAACAATTTTGGGGAGTTTTTACTTAACGATTTTTTGAAGGACGATGTCTGGATGTTTTTTTTATCATAGTTTTCAGGGAGTTCTGAGATTCATAACCATCTTTCTTTGACCTGTTTCCAGTTCAGTTTGGATCTTATATTTTCTTCTATTTTTTTTTAATCTTTTGATTTTGTTGTAGTATTTCTTGCTAATTTCTGGAATCATTGGAGTGTGTTACTTGGGCAAAGTTTATACCTTTCTTTCCAAGCTATTTATTCTCCTTCCATTTTTTCTTCCAGAATTTTTATTTCATCTAAAAAATATTTTGCTTCATCTTTTCTAGGTATGTAATGGAATTACTCTCTCCTTCTGGGAGATCTCTAGGTCTTTCTGAAGTTGTTGTTGTTATTTTATACTTGTCCATGTGTTCATTGGTGAATCTATCTTACTAGTTTTAGTTCCTGACCTGGGGCTTTGTGCCAAGAGCATGCTTTGTGCTAAGAGCTATAATTTTGGGTGAGATGCTTTGCCCTGATCGTTCTCTCCTTCGGTGCCTTGGTTCCTGTGCTGGCCTCTACTGCCCACAATTTGGCCTTCCTGAATCTTTGAGGTTCAGAGCCTTTTGTGGAATCTCAATACAGAATTATAAGAAACTCAGAGCCCCTGGAATTTTGGACTGTTCTAGTTTGAACACCGTAGCATTGAACTAGCCTCTGCTGATTCCTGGAGCTTCCTAGGCCCCCTCCTTGGGGTTTCCTGACCACTTTGAAAATTTATTGGATTGGAGGAGGGCTCAAATCTTACTGCTTCTGGACATATAGCCCTGGAAGCTGTGTTTATCTCTGACTCATTTCTGGCCATAATAGGAGACTACCATTTTGTTTGCTTATACTCTTGCTGAGTGGTCCCTTTCCTATTACCCCTTGGCTTCTGACTTTTAAATGTATTTCTGAGGTGGAAAAAGTCACGTATTCTAGTTTGTAATTGATTTCTTGGTCATTATTTGTTTTGGTAAGAAGTTTTGACTTTTACTGGGGTAGGTATATGGGAGCTGAGTGGTCTGCCTCTGTCCAAAAAGCCATCTTGACCAGAACAACATTGTGTAATTTTTATATGAAGCTTGGCTGTTTAGAAGAGATGAGAAAATACATCTTCCTCTCTGCTTTGAAGAGGTCAGGAACTGTGGGTGCAGAATATTGTATAAGCTGTCAGATATAGTTGAAATATTAGTTGGTTTTGCTGAACTGCTCTCCCCCTTTTTTGTTTTTGTTTCTTGTGTGTGTGTGTGTGTGTGTGTGTGTGTGTGTGTGTGTGTGTGTGTGAGAAAAGGGATGGCTCTCTGAATAGGGGAAAGAGAATGAATATATTTGGAAATGAAGGTGATATAAGAAATAAAAGATGTAAATAATTTTTTTTTAAGACTGGTTTTTGTGATAACATACAGTTTGGGACCATTGAAAGCATTTCCTTATCGCATTCATTTTTGAGATCAGTTCATTTTCCATGTGCACACATATACATACATACCTAAATATATATATGTATGTATATCACATATGGGCAACATATTTTTTCATCAACTTTTTTTCCTCCATAAATGGTTTGACTGATTTTTTTTCATTGTAGATTTCATTGTAGATTTGTAGTATTCACTAAATGGACTTTGGATTAAGGCAAACAGAGGTTAAGTGACTTGCCCACAGTGTCACACAGCTAGCATCTGAGACTGGATTTGAACTCAGGTCTTCCTGACCCTAGGCATGCTGTTCTATTCACTGAGCCAGCTAGCTGCCTATTGTAATATTTACATGCTAAATGGGGGAAACTGTACCATGAGGTAAGAAAAGTTTTTGGTTTATAAACAGATGCAACAATAATAACTTTAAACATAAAATGAGCGATTTGTGATGCTTTCCCTTTACAACCTCAGAGGCATTGAGTGGAGAACAATTTGTTTCATAAGAGAATGTGTACTGGAAACTCAAACCTAATGAACTCTGAACTCCGAACAATCTTTACACATGTCCAGTGTGACTGCCAGCAGTAGCATCCTTCTCTAGGGATGAGATATTAAAAGGAAGCTCAGCTGGTACAATGCTCATTAATAGTGCTAGGCTGAACTGGACCCCAGCTTCTGTTTATTGTTTATCTCCCTGATTCTGAAACATGTTTTGTGTGGATTAGTGTGAGTTATGAGCCAAGATTAAAAACCAACACCTTCCAACTCCACAATGACAACATAAGAGAAGGACACCAGGAACTAGCTACAGGTGCCTCCATTGTACCTTACCTCCCAGCCTCCAGCAGCCCCTCCTCTATGCACACTCTGCTATGATTTTTTGAACTATAGCTCTGGTAAACCAGGCTTTGATAAAGCACATTATGATTCAAATGGAGTTAGTCGACTATGCCATTAAACCCAAATCACTCTGACTTTCACTAATTGGCCAACAATAGGTCCCAACCCAAACCCCTCTTGTTCATTGTTTGGTTTTAGTAGCTCACAGAGAGTACAAATAGCAACTGTTTCTGTTCTGGCCAAAAAATCTGAGGGTCTTCCCCTCCCAGACTGATTCTTTTGCGAAGGCAAATTAGGCCATCTTTTGCCTCAATTCTTTTTTTTTTTTTTTAGCCAAAGACAAGGTTTATTAAAGATAAAGGCTCAATTCTTACCTAGCCTTTAACTACTGAACAGGCATTACCTCAAATTGAGACCTGAGAAAGGCATTAGCTTAAAAAGGCCAAGATCTCCCACTGCATCGGGGCCATTGCCAGTTGTCTTGACCTATGTCTTGCCACTGGACTCAGATAACTCTGGAGAAGAGAATGGGGCTGATGACTTTCCATAGCTCTGCCTCACTGAAAACCAGTTCACTTGCAATCACATCACCCTCCTGATGCCATGGTCCTCTTCTAGAAAGAAGGAAAAACAACAACAATCCTCATGCCCAAATATGGGTCAGTTTCTATATGCCTCCAAATCAACATACAATAATCCTCCCTTAACACGATAAGTGTTAAAGTAATTCTTTGTTTCATCCTCTCTTCAGTGTTGGTTAGTGTTTTCTTCACTGAAGATTGTCCATTGGGGCAGCTAGGTGGCTCAGTGGATAGCGCACTAGCCCTGAAGTCAGGAGGACCTGAGTTCAAATCTGACCTCAGAACAAACACTTGACGCTTACTAAGGTGTGTGACCCTGGGCAAGTCACTTAACCCCAATTGCCTTAAAAAAAATGATTGTCCATCTTCTCCACAAATCCTCCCCTTGCCCAATTATTATGACTCTCTCCTCCTTCAGTTTTCTTATTACAATTAATTGTGTATACATTGTAAAGCCCTCCCTCCCCAATAAATGTAAGCCCCTCAAGGGCAGAGACTTTTATTTTTCTCTACTTCCCCAATATCTTGCACCTTGCATGTAGTAGACATTTTTCAATTCAATTAAATTGGATTTCTCATACTGTGCAATTCTTGTCTAGTTATGCCTTCCTGCAAATGCTTCAGAAGTCTGTCCCAGTCATCTGTACCAGCATCTGGTACAATGGATCACTTAGCACTTGAGGGCTGAAATATCAATCCCTTTTATAAAATGAGATAATATTTGTAAGGCATTTAACACAGTGTCTGTCACATAGTAGGTAGTTAGAAACATGCCCAAGTTTCCTTCCCTTTAAATAAAAACATATTCAAATGTCCCCAGGTGAAAGCAGGGCCCAAGGCAATTAAAAAGCAGTTCACAGGATGATATAAGTAGGTAAAAGCCATGGGCAAGAATGTTTAAAAAATAAAAATAATGAGCTAGGAAGTTCTATGGGCATGTTGAGAGCTCACTGCCAGAATCTTAGAATTGATTTGGTATCTTCCTTGTCCAAAAGGCCCACAGTTGCAACCCAGATCAATCCACCTGAGGGTAAAACTAACTCAAACATTCCCAGGTCTGCTCAAAAACTTTTTTGCTTACCCAGTTGGTGTGGTGGGGATATAACACAAACATCACTGTTTCACCAGTAAGTATCCTGTCCCACAAGAACCACTCAATACTCCACAGCAGGCCTGCACAACCTGCCCTCCACAGAACAAGCACACCAAAGGATTTCCTACAGCCTGCATAAAAATGTAGAGGAAAGCATCCTTTGTATGTAGAGGAAATCCTTCCGCAAGCTGCAGGCTGGACAGGTCTGCCCTAGAGGCATTTAGGTAATTCTTTTGATACTACATAGATGTAAACATAACACTTACACTGTGCATTTGTCCTTGACTCATCAGCTTAATTTCTTTTCTCATCATTCTTGTTCTTGATGAGAGGTGTATAACATAGAGTCTGGAATACTGGACTCAGTCACAAAGACTTAGGTTTCCATCCTATTTCTTGTACTTACTGTATGACCATGGATAAATCACTTTACCTTAATTTATAGAACAGAGGCATCTGTAATGCCTACCTCAAAGGATTGTTGTGAGGCCCATATGAGTTTGTGTGGGGTGTTTGTGACCCCCAAAATAATCAAATCAGAGACTTTTTCTTAAGAAAGGCAAAAAGGAGTTTTACTGCTTTCTCATGAGAAAGGACACACCAAGCATCCCCTCAAGATGGCTCCAGCTAGGGTGTGTGAGGGAGTGTAGCTCAAAGCCACTGTAGACCCTAAGGCGAACCCCTACCCTCCCACTAGCTCCTCTTCACATTGGCTGGGCTTCAGAGCTCACAGTCTAAGCACGGAAACTTTTCCCCAGCAACAAGGTTTGCAAAAAGGCGTGAAACAAGGAATTGTTGGTTCAGCAGGAAAGTAAGAAAAAAGGAGGGGAGAGCCGGAAAGCCTGGACAAACAAGATACTTTCGGGGACATCGCCTGATGTACTCCCATATCTTGTTTACATATTTGTGTAAACCAATAAACCAAGAAATCAATTAATCAATAACCTAATCTCCCCCTGTCCTGTTTTCTTATCAATTCTGTGGGAACCAAACTGTAAGCATTCCTCACAAGTTCGTTGTGACAACTTTAATGAGTTATATAAATATTAGTTATCATTATATATTGCTATACATTACGTTTGCATCTCTTGTAACTGTGATTCTCAAAAGCTTATGGCATGCTATGATGCACAAACACATAACATCATTGTGAGAATATTTGTATGAAAAAAGTTGGGCTTTTGTGGTGTGGAACAGTTTGGGATGGTTGAAATGTTCCATAATTTCCCAAATGGTCATCCAACCCAACCTCTTTCTCTGCAGTTCTGGCCTAGATCACTGTCTAGTCAAAACATGCGTAAAGTTGTTTATTAAACTTATAATTTTTTTTGGTGATTGTGATGTTTTCTAGATATATAACCATGTTGTCTGCAAATTTAGAGACATACTTTGACATCCTCATTAACAATGATTTTAAAAAATTGTTCATTATTTCTAGTGCTAAGATTTTGAAAACTATATAAAGTGAGAGTAGTAAGAGTGGACATCCCTGAATCACACCTGTTTTTAATGGAATCTTCTATTGTTCCTTCACTGTATATAATCATAATTTGTGGCTTTGAATATTCATTTTCAATTATATTAAGGAAAGATCCTTCTGTTCTTGCATATTTAATCTTTGTCTTGTATTTTTTATGTAGTCATGTATTTCTTTTAGATTCTCATGTTTATTAGCATAGAGACATGTAACAATTGCTGATAGTGTCTGAGAATGTCTGTGATCTGTCCTTTTTCATCTCTAATTTTGATGATTTGGAGCTTCTTTATTATTGTATTTGTTGAACAATTTCTTTTAGCTTTTCCAAAAAAATTAATTTGGATTTACTTGACAGGTCAATTTTTCTCCCCGCAATTTTCATTTGCGCTGATATCTGGTCTTGGCTATTTTCTCATAGTGACCCACTAGGGGACAAAAGGGGGAAGAATAATTTCTCAAATAGCCATTATTTTTATTTTCTGCTGGTGTGTCATTTTTTCTTGTTTGAGGTTTTTTTTTAAAGTGAAGACAATCAATTGATTTTTTTCTCTCTTATTTAATTAAGCTCTAGGACTGTTACTCTTTGAATACTGCTTTGGTTACAATACATAGATTTTCATATATGATGTCTTCTGTCATGATTTTTTTTTAATATAGTCTACTATTGTTTTTAAATTTTCTCTTTTACTCAGTCATTATTAACCCTGTTTTTGTTTTGATGTGGGCCTATGCCTTTTATCCATTGTATCATTAATTTTTTTAGAAGTCAATCAGAGTTAAGTGACTTGCCCACAATCACACTAGTGTGTCTGAGGCTAGATTTGAACTCAGGTCTTTCTGACTCCAAGGCTGGTGCTCTATCCACCGCACCACCTAGCTGTCCCTCATTGTATCATTACTTATAATGGATATTATTTCCCCATTATCCATATATGCAGCATATAGAATCTCTGTTTCTTCTCATGGGGCTAGTTTTTGCGTAAATTTTACATTCATTTGAAAAGTGTGTTTTTTTAGCTCTTTCCATTAAATAATTTCCATAAATTTTTAATATCTAATTTATTCAGTACTTTGTTCAGCCTTATAATAGCTTTATTATCTTTCTATTAGATTTATGATATTCTGGTAGTGATGCACTAAAATGTATTGATTGACAGTTATATTGACGTCAGCTATTTCTTCTTAGGAAACTGTGATATTTTCCAGTACAAATTTTACTGCAGAATTTTTCAAAGATTACTTTTCTTTGTTGAAGATCTTTGATTTAATCTGCATGGGGAAAACTCTTGGTTTTTGCAACTTATTTGCAAACTTATATTTGCAACTTAGAAACAGAGATTTAGAGCTAGAATTTGCCCTCAAACTTGCCCAAGGACACACAGCTAGCCAAGGACAGAAGCAAGAACAAAATGTAGGTTTTCACGACTCCAAGGTGAGTTTACCTGCCCTGTATATCATACTGAATCTTGGCAGAATTACGAAAATATATTTTAAATAGGCATACTCTCATTTTTAAATAGAAATTTTTTATATAACATAACATCTTTGTTTATATCTTTTAATGTTTCCTGGTTTTAATTCAATTTTTTTATACCGTCAGAGCCACTTTTACTTTTTATTATGTAGTGAAAACATAATAAACTTTAAAGCACATTTTCTGTTTTGATATATTCAAACCTTTAATTACATGTGTTTTCTGAAAGAAACATACTGTTGGATTCCAGTTTTTAATTCCTTTTTCTTTTATTAGAGAGATTCATCCATTAAAATTTAGCATTACAGTTGTTATATTTTTCTTTTCTTTAATAATTCTATTAAAAGGGAATCCATACCTCTTAATCTTATTATTTCTATTAACCCACTATGAACAAAATTCATGTCTATTAATAACTATGCAAGTTACATTAACTTGGACTTCCCTTTTATTAAAGAGAAGAATTTATTTTCAGAATTGTAATGTTCCCAACTCCCACTCCTTTCTTCTTCTGCCACTCTTTTCTTTGTTTACTCCAAATACCATTCTGAAACATTTATTGATTTAGCTGATATAATATTTGAATGGTACTCATTTTGTTAGCAAGTAGCTTGTCTTGATTTGAGAAGTGGGAATTGTTTTAATTACTTGTCTTTTGGGCTTGGAGGCTTGGCTGCTGTTCAAAGACTTCCCTGAAGTTTATATATGACTCTCTGCAAACTTTTCAAAGTCTAAATGTTTCTCAAATTTCCATCTTTTGCCTTCTTACAGAATACTAATTTTGCTGGGCTCATTGCCCATGCTTCTTCATTTTGAATATGTTATAGTATTCCATTTTCTGTAATTGGCCTTTCTTAAAAGTCTACCACTCTTTGGTATGTTAATTCTTTCTTCTTGTAATTTAGAGGATTTTTTCCATAGTTCATATAATGTAGCTAATGTCGAATGTGGGGCTGTTCTTTTCAGGATTCCCTTGATTCATTTTATTTTTATACTATTGCTTCATTTTCTCAATTTTAGGAAGTTTTCTTTGATAATTTGCATTAATAACTTTTGCTTTGGAGCAGCTAGGTGGCGCAGTGGATAGAGCACTGGCCCTGGAGTCAGGAGGACTTGAGTTCAAATCCAGCCTCAGACACTTGACTCTAACTGTGTGACCCTGGCAAGTCACTTAACTCCATTGCCTAGCAAAAAAAAAAAAAAAAAGGAACTTTTGCTTTCAGGAATAGTTTACCTGTCAGATTTATGGAGAACAGAAGAATTCGTGACCAAATAGGAGATAGAGAACATTATGAAATACAAAATGGATAATTTTGATTACATCAAATTGAAAAGTTTTTGCACAAACAAAGCCAATGCAACCAAGATTAGGAGGGAAGTAGAAAACTGGGAAAGAATTTTTACAACCGGTATCTCCTCATTTCTAAAATATATAGAGAATTAAGTCAAATTTATAAGAATATAAGTCATTCCCCAATTGATAAATGGTCAAAGGATATGAACAGGCAGTTCTCAAATGAAGAAATTAACCATCTATAGTCATATGAAAAAATGCTCTAAATCACTATTGATTAGAGAAATGCAAATCAAAACAACTCTGAGGTACCACATCATGACTATCAGATTAGCCAACCTGACAAAACAGGAAAATGATAAATGTTGGAAAAGATGTGGGAAAATTGGAGCACAAATGCATTGTTGGTGGAGTTGTGAAATGATCCAACCATTTTGGAGAGCAATTTGAAACTATGCCCAAAAGGCTATAAAAAAGTACATAATCTTTGACCTAGCAATAGCACTTCTAGGGCTGTATCCCAAAGACATCATAACAATGGGAAAAGGACTCATATGTACAAAAATATTTATAGCAGCTCTTTTCATGATGGCAAAGAATTGGAAATTGAGGGAATGCCCATTGAGGGAATTCCCCAATTTGGGAATGGCTGAACAAGTTGTGGTATATGAATGTAATGGAATACTATTGTGCTATAAGAAATGATGAGTAGACAGACTTCAGAAAAACCTGGACTTACATGAACTGATGCTGAGTGAAGTGAGCAGAACCAGGAGAATGTTGTACACAGTAACAGTCACGTTGTGCAATGACTAACTTTGAAAGACTTAGCCCTTCTCAACAACGCAAGGATTTAAGACATCTCCAAAAGTCTTATGATGGAAAATGCTATCCACATCCAAAGAAAGAACTATGGAGTTTGAATGCAAATCGAAGCATACTATTTGCTATTTTTTTTTATTCTGTTTTGTTTTGTTTCCTCTTTCTGGTGGTTCCTCCTATTGGTTCTAATTCTTCCTTTCAACATGACTAATGTGAAAATATGTTTAATAAGAATCCATATGTATAGCCTATATCAGATTGCATGCCATCTTAGGGAGGGAGGGGGAGAAAAATTTAAAACTCAAAAGCTTATGGAAGCTAATAAAAAAAATTTTTAAAAAAGAACTTTTGCTTTTCCAAGTCTTTTATTGGTAATTTTGAAGTTGTTGTGTTTTTCAGCTGTCATTTAGGCCCCATCACTTGAATCTCTATGTCAAGTTCTTTGGGTAAGTTAATGACTTTCTGATCTTGTTTTCCCCATTCCTTTGCATCATCTGCCATTCTATTTCCTGCTGCAATAAGTCTGTTGTTGGTTACTTCTATTTTTTTTTGTTTTTTATTATATTCTATGTATTTAGTCATTTAAAAATTATGTCCACCTGATTTTTTTTAGCCTCTTTTAATTCTGGCTTGTGATTGGTTTTGTTTGTTTGTTTGTTTTGTTTTTTGCTTTCTATAGATTCTTATTTTATATAGTCTTTAATTTTTTTACTAACATTAATTATTACTTAATTTCTCTGTGTGTTGTTGATCTATTTTTTTTTCTTCTTCTTCTTCTTCTTCTTTTTTTTTTGGCTAGGCAATGGGGTTAAGTGACTTGTCCAGGGTCAAACAGCTAGTAAGTGTTATGTGTCTGAGGCCAGATTTGAACCCAGGTCCTTCTGAATCCAGGGCCAGTGCTCTATCCACTGTGCCACCTAGCTGCCCCAGTTGTTGATCTATTGATGTAGTCTTTCAGGGTAGTCTTGTATTTCTTTCCCATTTTTACTGCTTCTGGTATTTTAGCTGTTTCTTTTGTTCCACAGCATTTTTTTCAAAATCATAGTGACATTTCTCTTTACTTCACTTATTTCTACTTTAGGTTGATTTTTACTTTCTAATGTGGATTTTGAGCTATTTCTCTTCTCTTTGGTGTTGCCATTTGTTGTTCTGGGAAGTGTATGTGAGCAGTCTACCTCTCTCAGAATCTTTCTCTCTTCCACCTTGATGAGAAAACTTTGTCATGAAATCTTGCATGCTAGTTACCCACACTTGGCAAGTACCTTTTGGGGGAAGAGCTTTTAAAGCTACAATTGCTCTTTTATTTCCAAAGATGACTAATTCCAACTGCCTACAACATATGTCTAGCTGGATGTCCCACTGTTACCTCAAGCTCAACCTGTCCAAAATCAAGTTTTCCCTCTTCAGTTGCTCTTCTAATTTTCATCATCTGGTATAAGCTTATTCATGTTCTCTTATCTGTTCCTCAGGACTTGTCAGCATCACCTATTTTTTTTTTATCCTTATCTCTGATTATAGCAAATATTTACCTACTCTTTATTATGGCCCTCTATATCCAGGATCCTATTTCCTCCTACTTTTACCAGCAATCTGGTCTAT
The DNA here is from genome assembly GCF_900497805.2 of Vombatus ursinus. Lineage (NCBI taxonomy): Eukaryota > Metazoa > Chordata > Mammalia > Diprotodontia > Vombatidae > Vombatus > Vombatus ursinus. Next base: position 43,404,752 of record NW_020954590.1, on the reverse strand, counting down.
CAAATGCATCTTTAATGGTTCCCTCTTATCTGCTTATAGACTTACTCAGGTCTTTCCAAGCTTTAAAAAAAAAAACAACCCTCTTCTCTTGACCTTTCTACCCCATTTGCCTGTTGGCCCATATTTCTTCTGATCCTTTATTCTCACTCCAGGCTATTACCAGAAAGCCCTATGTCAGCACTAGATCCTGGCCACCCTCAAGATGTCTCCTAGCCTTTGACTCCATGCCAAGGTTTTCTAAGTGCATCCTATATTAGCCTCAGATGCTGGCTATCTGCCTCTTCTCTCTATATTCCCCTCAGAGTCTTTTTCATGGCCAAGAGGCACCTCCTCCTATAAGACTCACCTTCCTCTGTCATCTCTTTCCTCCTGATGGTCACTGCCCTCCAGCCCCTTTCCCCCTCAGGGGTCACCCACTGTTTCTTGCTTTGAAATGGGTCTCCTAGACCTCTTAGGACACAACATCACCTTCTGCCGCAAGACTGACCCTTGAAAAAATCTATTTTCCTGCCTCCTTCAACAGACTTCTTTTAACCACCAAAAAGACTGTCTAGCACCCATCTGATTCATTCCTCAATCATTAGCATACTTATACCTTTCCCATCCCAGTGCTCCTGAGCTGGGCTGCTACATAACAAATCCAATTCTCCATTTTCACTTGCCTTGCTCCCTTACTACTATTGCCCACTTAACCACATCCTCACAATGTCCCATTCCACATTTATCTATCCCTTCCTCTACAATCTATGGAATGCCTACTCCATAAGAAATTTGCTTTTACTTTAACTATTTCTTTTCTCATTCCTCCTACCTTCTGGTACTCATTGAGTGTGATCAGGTGGCTCCTTCTGTTGAGGTTTAGGGGTGCTGGGACCCCAAAATCATGACAGGTGGGTCCTGCCCGAATGAATTCGACCCAAGCCTTCTTTCAGCCAAAGACAAGGTTTATTAAAGATCCACCATATTGGCCAGACTCTTAAGGAATCTGAACATTTGTGAGCTATTGGCTAGGTTATAAGAATCCGAGTACCTAAATGGAGACCAGATGGACCTTATATACAGAAAGTGTAGGAGGGATCTAGGAATGGCCAAGTAATTTGAGGCAACTGGAGGAGGGATCTGGGTGAAGGGGTATCTTGATGGGAGTGACTGGGAGGTAGAATGGGGTCTAGATAGAATCAAGGGTGGGAAGTGGCCAGGGGGCATAGGGAGGTAATAGACAATGGAGGGCTGGGCTAGGTTAAGGATAACAGAGAATTGGAAGATTGGGTGAGGGCATAGAGAAAGGCCAGTTGATAGGATTATAGCCTCAGGGGACCACTAGAGACTTCCTTGATCAAGTGAGAGAATTCAAGGACAATCCAAGGAGGGGTATTCTTAGGGCCCTTCTTGGGCCAGTACTCTCACCTCCTTACAATACTAGCCCTGACCTTTCTAGTACTTTTCACTTATAACTCCCACTCATTGGTTGCAGTGGATAAATCATAATACTCATTGCTCCCCATTTCCACTTTTAGGTTGTTCCTCTACTCCTCTAACTCAGTAGTCTCTCTTCCTTAGAGGTTCACACTACTCAAATTTGTCATTCTATCCAGACCCTGGTGGTTGATATCTAAGCATCCTCAGAACATTCTCTTTTCTCCCTCAATGAGTTCAGTGTCTAGTACACAGTATTTCTCACCTCCCTAGCTCCTGTCTTCATACTAGAGACTTCAACATATAGGTAAGCTCCTTGAGGGCAGGGACTATCTTTTGCCTCTTTTTGTATCCCCTGCACTTAGCACAGTGCCTGGCACATAGCAGGCACTTAATAAGTGTTTATTGATTGAATGATATTAATGCTGCCTTGAATTTTTCCCACTCACTCAATCTGCTCAATTCCCATGACCTACTACCTTAGCTTTACACAAGGGAATCATACCACTGATTACCCATAAGAGTTTTACATCTATGTTTATGAACTACAAAATTCCTTTATTTAATCATAATTACATCTTTCCGTCTGCCTTATGAATCCTAACCCTCTTCTTCATTCCCACCAAGGCCTCCAATCCGTGCTCTGGCAATATTTTCCTCCCTTCCCAATCTTGACCCTTTGGTAAGTCAGTTCAATTGTACATTATACTTTACTCTTACATCTCTTGTCCCCTTGACCTTTCACTAATCATGATTTACCAAATTCCAAACTTGGATTACTCCTACTGATGAGGTCTAGAGGCTTAGGGATGCCAGAACCCCAAAATCACAACATGTGGGAGCTGCCTGAAAGAATTCGACCCGTCTTCTTTCAGCCAAAGACAAGGTTTATTAAAGATCCACCATATTGACCAGACTCTTAAGGAATCTGAACACCTGTGAGTTATTGGCTAGATTGTAAAAATCTGAGCACCTTAATGGAGACAAGATGTACCTTATATACAGAAAGACTGTGGGAGGGATCTAGGAGTGGCCAAGTAGTTTGTGGGGAAAGCGAGGTAATAGAATGCCAGAGACCTGGACCATATAGCCAAGGGAGAATGGAGCCTAGCTAGGATTAAGGGTGGAAAGTGGCTGGGGACCATACAGAGGTAAGACAATGGAGGGCTAGGCTAGGTTGAGGGTAACAGAGAATTGGGAGATTGAGTGTAGACACAATGAAAGGCCAGTATAGCCTCAGGTGAATGCCAGAGATTTGGCCATGTGGGAGAGTCCAGAGTTTTTCTTTTCTGGGGTCCAGATCCCAACCCCATCACTACCATTAAGCTAACTTTGCTGCTATTCACTGCTACTAAATGGAGAAGAAGAAAACCATGAAACTACCAACTTATGTTATATAATCTCAAAACCCTCAAAACAATGAGGTGAATCCCTTTATACCTTCCTCATCAATTCATTATCCCATCTGCCAAAGAGTTTATTCCAAGCCTTTTCATTCTGCCTCAAGTCTCCAATTAGTACCCATTCTTCTCACTCTTTCAACTGAGAAGCTCTTCTCATATTTCCCTGGGAAACAAAATGAAATCATTCTCTGTGCCCTCCTTCTTCTTCTCTCCTCCTCAATTCATGATTCAAGTATTTTCCCCCACGATTTCATTCTTTGCCTCTGCCACACCTGAAAAGGTAGACATTCTCTGTGCTAAGGTAATCTCCTCTACATGCATTCTTCATCCCATCTCCTTCTGACTTCTCCAGCAGATTTCCAATAGTCTTCAGTCTCTCCCTGTATACTGGCTCCTTTCCTGCTGTCTAAAGACTTGGCCCTATTTCCCCCTTCCTAAAACAAAACAAATTCAAACCAAACCAAAACAAAAAACAACCCCTCCCTTGATCATACCATCCCTGCTTATTTTTACCCTTTCCTTGGCTGATCTACTTGAGAAGGCCATTTACACTGGGTACTTCCAATTCCTTTCCTCTCACTCTCTTCTATACTTTCTGCAATCTGGCTTCTAATGTCATCATTCAATTGAAATTGTTCTCTAAAGCTACTCATGATCTCTTAATCAACAAAACTGACTTTTTTTTTTCTATTTCAACACTCCATCTCCTGACTCTGTGCCTTTTTGCTGATTGTTTCCCATCCTGGAAACCTGCTCCTACTCATTTTTACCTCACTGGTTTTTTTCAAATCTCAGCTCAAATTCCATATGCTGCAGTAAACTTTTCCTATTTCACCCTCCACTTTCTGGTGTTTCCCTTTAAGATTACATTTCATCTATTTTATCTATTCCATATGTGCACAGTTGCTTTCATATTGTCTCCCCAATTAGAATGTGACCTCCTCGACAGCAAAGACTGTGTTTTTGTCTCTTTTTTTGTACCCCCAGTGCTTAGCCCAATGTCTGAAACAGAAAGCACTTAATAAATATTTGTTGACTGACTAGTGCCTTTGACAGAAAAAGTAAAGTTTGGAAGAGATAAGGATTTGGGAGGGAAAGGTAAAATAATCAGTTTTAGACATATTGAGTTTGAAATGTCTCTAGGATGTTCAATACGGAAATGGTGATGTAGAAGTGAAGCTTAGGAAAAAGACTAGGGCTGGCTACATAGATCTATGAGTCATCTGCATAGAGATGATAATTAAACCCATGGGAGCTGTTAAATGAGCTGCTCCTTCCTTAGCTGTTCTCTAAATAAGATTTCAAAAGAAAGCCTTCCCAGTATTGCCTATTGAAGGCTATTGCCAGAGCATTTTTTTTTTTTGGCCTCTCAGGTCTACTGTAACCTGATGCCTTTATTATACTAAAAATACTATCCCTTGGAGCCCATAATTTCCTTCTTTCATTCTGTGGGAATACTGGCCATTTATATTTCTCTAGTTTATCTTTTGGTTATTCTCCCAATTCTACAAATTGCTCCGTAATAGTTGTTCAAAATCTATCCAATTATGTGGATTCCTTTTCAATGTCAAAAAATTTCACAGATTTCCACGTGCCAGGAGTTGTATTATTAGTATTCATTGACTGAGAAAATACACTATTACACAGTGTTAGTAGGAACTCAGTAATGCTTTCCATGAATTTGTACTTTATTATTCGCAACTTTATACATATACATTTGAAAAATAGCTACACACACACAATTTACAAGATATGTTTGCTTATTTGTTATGCAGAGTAGCACTAAGTATTTTGCTGGAGGTATATGGTGGGAATATGGCTATCCAGATACCTTCCTCAGGGGCTGTGGACCCCAGGTTGGGGGAGCATTGGTCTAGAATGCCTCTTCCTCCATAGCCTCCCACTCTTCTCTTTGTTTTTCCTTTCTTCTCCATTTATGCTTCACTTCTTTTCTCCTCTTCCATTGCTCCCCAAATCGAAAGATGTGTACGGCATAGGAGATATCGTCAGAAGTGAGAAGCTTAATGAAAGTTTGACCTTAAGTGTATGTTATCCAGAGTTCCCAATCACTTTGAGAGTTCTAAAATGTTTTTGTTTTATAAAAATACAATGTAGATTATCAGCCCAAATATAGGCATCACCTTTTACCCAAACCTGATTTCTATAAAATCTCATTGCATATCATCACTGGTGTTAATTTTTACTACATACATTTCTTTCAAAGAAAACACATTTTAGTGTCATGGCTTACATTTGGGAGTGGTCTATAATCAAACCAATATGGCAATTTATCTATTCATTTAGTGTAGGGTGTGAGATTATGTAGCACAGGAAATTTGATATACTTCTGTGAATATAGTACAGATAAAGGTAAAATATTTTAAAATATGAAAATAAACTTTATAGTTCTTGACTCTAGTTACATTTTAATGCTTTCCCTCCACCCCCATTTAACCCTAGGGTTTATAGTATATCTTAAGTGCACTTTATAAACAGTGTATCATAAAATATTTTTATGAGTTTGGATGGATATGGACTATTCCATTTTTAAAGTATAGTCTGGTGGGACTCTGTGTGGTACTCAGTAGAAGTGGGGGTTAGAAGTGGATGACAATATTTTAGTGATTTCATTAACTGCAAGTTATCAACTTTGCCTAAGACTTATTGAAGTATACCTTCCATGGACTAATTGGTCATTTAAGCTGTTCACAAATGTAGAGAAAGAAGAAATGTTGCTAATGTGTTGGAGCTGGCAGCCCAATAAAGCTGTAACAGTCTTGGGGGTGTAAAGGCATTTCAACCAGTTCTTCTTATGTCACTGTGGGTTATTAGTCATTAGTGGGGATGATTGCAGTGTCAAACTGATATTATCTATTTGTCTCAGAGACAAATAGCAGTCAGGTTGTACTGTCCCTAGCCACCCCATTTTGTAGAGAGACTATATTAAAATACAAAATAAACTGCTAGGAGGCCTTGCTTTCGTTTCCATTTGGATAGCCACTACATAAGATAGGGAAATCTTGTCTGTTAGAAAAGAATGGTCCCTATCTTATAGGCATTACTTCTTCATAAGAAAACTAGCTTCTTAGGAATTTTAATTATTTTTAAAAGGTAGTCAGAAGCTTTGTTTTCACAATAGGCAAGAGGATAGCTAATACTACAGAGTGGGTGTAAGCATCTGATTCTCCCATTCATAGCTAGGGTAGGGAAGGCAAAGGTTTTAAAATTAGCTTTGAATTGCTCTCACTGCTGGTTTGCCATGGCTGGCAAGGCTGTCCTTGTGAGGAAGTCACAGTCTGGCCCCGGGGGGTGGGGGTGGGGGTGGGGTTGGAGGGGGAGAGGAGAGAGGGGAATGGTGGGTAAGAAACATGGGACCATGGATTTGGAATTGATAGGGACCTCAGGTGCCATCTGGTCCAACAGGCAAATTATGAATCAGAAAACTGAGGCTCAAATGTGTTAAGTAGACTTGCCCAAGGTCACAGAAGCAGTAAATAGCAGAGGTGGGATATGAACCTGGGTCCTTTGCTGCCAAATTCCCCTTTCTGCCTGTAACAATTGAATTGTTGTGGTGCTTAAGCAGGAGAATGCCGGCAAATGTTCGACAATCAGCTCTCAGAAGAAAAAAATACTATTCAGGACACCCTTTTAAGTTTAATATTTATTATTAACATTTTCTCCATCACTTTCTTAAGTCTAAACTATCAACAAAACAATGACTATAATAAACAAACAAAGCCCTGATTTGTAGCTTGCTGGGGTTTTTTTGTTTTGTTTTTAGGCAATCAGGGTTAAGCGACTTGCCTATGGTCACACAGCTAGTAAGTGTCAAGTGTTTGGTCCAAGGTCAGATTTGAACTCAGGTCCTCCTGACTTCAGGGCTGGTGCTCTATCCACTGTGACACCTACCTGCCCTGTGCTTGCTGATTTCTGAAGTCTAAATGTTCACACTAAAAACTTAACATTCCTCTCCCTAACCCAAAGGAGCAGGCTCCAGCACACCTCTGACCTTACTTTTTCCTACGGGTTGTTGTGTGATCTTTTGGTGGCTATATAGTCAAAGAAAACAGACAGGAATTCATAGGGTATGCCTGTTTCTCCAAAATGTCCTCTGAAGAAGGAACTTCATTGACTATTTGATCCATCCCACACCTGAATGAGAATCTCCACTACAATCCGCCTGACAAATAAGAATCCTTTGCTTGATTTCCTTCAATGAAGGAGAAGCCACTAGCTCCTACAGCAAGCCCATCCTATTTTTGGACAGAACTAATTCTTAAAGTTTTCTTGACACTGAGCTTAAATTGGACTCTTTTCAATTTCTATCAATCATTTATAGTTCTCTCTAAGGATTTTTTTTTTTAACAAATCTTATCCCTTTGTAACATTACAGTCCTTCAAAAACTAGAATCCCAGTTATGTATCCCCTAAGCCTTTTAAAATAAGACTCCCCATTTCTTTCCCATTACTCTTCATTATTCTCCTTGCCCTTCTCTGGATACTCTCCAACTTATCAATGGTTTTCCTAACATGTGTAGCACAGAAGTGAACATATGCCTCTAAATACAGTCTGACCATGGTAGAATGCAATGGAACTATGATCTCATGATTCATGAATGGTAACCTCCTTTTTATGCAGCCCAAGATCACATTAACTTTTGGTCAGTCCCATATGACTATCTACTCCTATTGAGCTTCCAATTGGTTGAGATCCTCAGATCTTTTTCAAGTTAACTGTTTTCTAGCCACGCCTGCTCCATTGTGTATTTATAGAGGGGTTTTTTTTATTCCAGGTACAAGACTTCACATTTATCTTTATTGAATGTCATCTTATTTAATTTAATTCATTATTATCCAGTGTATTTGCTCTGGCTCTCAGTTTTGTGTCATCTGAAAATTTGGTGGCTATGATATCTCTTCTTTTATCCAAGTTATTGATAAAAATGCTAAAAGCAAGGGGTCAAGGACAGAACCCAATGGCACTCCATGGAGTCCTCCTTTCAAGTTGACATTGACTCATGAGTGATTTTTAAGGTCAAAACATTTAACTAGTACTGAGTCCAACTAATTACACTATCATCTTTCTAGCCCACATCTCTTCATTTTTTTTACAAGAATAGCATTAGAGATTTTTATTGAATGTCTTGCTAAAATCTAGACAGATTATATCTCAAACTTTCTCCTGATCTCCCTTTGCTACACTCATATGTGATCACTTATCATACATTCTAGAGTTTTCTAAGGAATGAAAATCAAATGTACTGGTTGATAGTGTGTAGACTTGACTTTCTTCCTTTTTTTTTTTTTAAAGTTGGGACAACATTTTCCCTTCTCCAAACCTGTGGTATGTTTCTCATTCTCTAAAATCTTTCAAAAATGCCTCATAATCATATTCCATAATTTTTTCAATACCTGAAGTTGTGGTCAATCTAAAACAGATTATCTGAATTTACCACTCTCTTTACTTAACTTGACATTGACTCTCAATTAATCCTTTTTGTTCTGTCCTTTCCAGCACAATGCCTGGTACAAAAGTGCTTAATAAATGTTAATTGACTATGACTATTGACTATTTTCCTTGGCAGAAAAAAAGAAATGGAAACCAAATAAGGGTTGAGCAACTTTGCCTTCTCTTTATCACCAATGATCATTTTCTCATCCAGTTCATGAAGAACTTTATACCTTCTTTGATCCTCTGTTTTTCTCCAGTATAGCTTATAAGAAAAATAGCTCTCTTTATTATCCTTAGCTTTCTTCTGGACTTTAGCCTTCCTGACCTTATTCCAGCAAGAAGGAAGGAAATAAATCTTTATTAAGTGTGCCAGGCACTGTGCTAAACCATTTGCAAACATCATCTCACTTGGTCCTCACAGCAACTCTTGTGAGGTAGGTGCAGTCATTATCCCCATTTTACAATTGAGGAAAATAAGACTGGTAGTGGTTAAGTGACTTGCTTAGGGTCATGTACCTAGTAAATGCCAGAGGCTGTGATTTGAACTCAGTTCTTCCTGACTCCAATTCCAGCGTTCTATCTGATGGGTTACCTAGCTGCCTTTCCAGGCTTCCAGGATTACCTGTCTTGCTTCCATTGATACATGTCTTTTTAAAATTTAAGCTAGGCAATCCTTGTTCGTCCATCCTGGTCTCCTTAGACAATTTCCCCTTTTTCCCTTTATGGAATTAATTCCCTTTGTATCATCAGAATTTCGTTCTTAACTATTTCCTATCCTTTTGGAAATGATATCTATTCTACATAGTGAGTTCATGGCAGAGCTGGGTTCTAGAGCCAGACCTACCCCTAATTGTGTATCCTTTTAATCTCTCAGTGCCTTCTTCCTCTGTAAAATGAGGGAGTTGAATCTATGGCATCTAAAGCTCCTTTCAATGCTAAATTTTAAATTTTTAACCACTTTTTTGAAGTCTTTGCAAGATCAAGGAAAACTAAGGAGCAGTGAAAGAAAAAAGCTAGACTCAGGGCTTGACAACCTACGTTAGAATCTCTGCTACTTTCCAGCTGTGTGACCTTGGGTAAGTCACTCAGCATATCTGGGTCTCAGTTTTCTCATCTAGAAAATGACTCTCACCTTTTTCAGGAAGCCTTTCTTGGTACTTCCCCATTCCCCACTGCTAATACCTTCCCTTTTAGACTACCGTCCATCTATATGTAACTTGTATGTTCATAGTTGTCTGCATGCTTCCTCCCCGATTAGATCATGAGTTCCCCGAGGAGACGGAACATGTTTTTGCTTTTCTTCCTATCTCCAGCACTTAGCATTGTGCCTGGAGCATAGGGTAGCTGGGTTGCACAGTGGAGTGAGCTCCAGGCCTGATGTCAGGAAGGCTCATCTTCCTGAGTTCAAATCTGGCCTCTGACACTAGCTGTGTGACTCTCAGCAAGTCGCTTCACTCTGCTGTCCTCACTGTCCTCATCTGTGACATGAGCTGGAGAAGGAAATGGCAAACCATTCCAGCATCTTTGCTGATAAAATCCCAAATGGGGTCATGAAGAGTCAGACACAACTGAGACTGAAAGGACTGAACAATAGCGACATGTATGTTGACTGACTAAATAAGCTTGACTTAAAGGATCTCAAAGGCGCCTCCTAGCCCTAAGTCTATGATCTCTGAACATGAGTGAAATTAATTCATTGAACTGGACTGAGTTTTTAAATGACTGCAAATACTTGAGGCTTGGTTTAACTTACTCCTTCTATGAGGAAAGGAAGCATTAAGGTTAGGAAGCTGAATGTAGAAACTAAAAGTGAACCAACAAAAGAACTTCTACTATGAAAAGTATGCTAAGTACCCTCTTTAATTTCTCCCTGTCACCTGACACTTACTTAAGAGGATCTGTTTAACAGTAAAAACCATATTCACAGAAGTGTAGGTGAAATCTTTTGGACCTGCCAAATGGAATCAAGGAAATTGAGACAAAAGACCCACATTAGGAGTTTTTCACAGAAGCAGGAGCAGAAAATCATGTTTTCATGGGACTTGTGGATCTTTAGGTAAAGCTTGCAGCCCCTGGATGACAGAAGATAGAGCCTAAGGTTGTCCTCTCAGGTCACCTGGACTGCTTTGTGCCAGATCCAGTAAATGCAGGGCTCTCACCACCATCTTTCCACAACCTCATCTCCTAGTTTTCCTGAAAGTTTTCTTTAGTTTTTCATTCCATTTTTATACAGGTCCAGGTGGTTATTTGCAAAGAATTCCATCCTGACCAGGCAATGCCAAAAGCAAACCCTTTGAATACACACAGAGGCATGAAGTCCTGCAACAGAAAATGTTCTAGAGGCTAAAGCATTTGGAAAAAAAAAAATAAAAGACCTTAGCCAAGGAATTAAGTGTTGAGGAAGATGCTTTTTGAAACTGTTGTTTCAGGGATTTAAGTGTCTTCCTGTTTAGTGTCTCGATTTATGGAGGGGTTTTGTGAAGCTGCAATGTGTATTTGTGTAGCTTTGGAAGGCCTTGTGAAGGGGATTCATTGTCTCAGACCTCACTAGTGTGCAAACTCAGATTCTTCCTTACTAAGGAAGACACAGTTAGTGAGTCAATAAGCATTCTTAATTAAACACCTACTCTGTGCCAGACACTGTGCTAAGTGCAGGAGTGGGGATGAGGGGATGGATACAAGGAAAAAGGAAAAAATAAGCCCTGCTCTCAAGAAGCTCGCAGTCTAATATGGAAACAACATAAGTGGAGAAGGTTGATACTTCTATGTGGGTTTCAAAATAAATGGAGATCCTGCTCATCTCTTCCAAATACACTCCCTCCCCAAAAATGGCCAGGCCAATGATAACAGTAAATAGCTGTCCAGGGCGTTAAAAAGCCAACCAGCCAGAATGGCCCTAATGAGAATCAGGCAGTGGACCTAAAAGCAACGGAATATCTTCATCTCTTTTCACTTTCTATGGGAATTTATATTTGCAGGGACACTGGGGCAATATTTGCTGTAGATAGATGTCTGTGTTCGCCTAGCCCAGAGATAGGGAGAATAGTAGAAAGAGAGAGTGAATGATTTGAAAGGTGGAAAGGTAGCCTTAATAATAAATTAAATGTGGGCCAAGCAAATGGAAATATACTAGGACAAATAGCATTTTCCTCAGAATACTGATTTTTTAAAAATGACTTTAAAATACTTTCAAGATTATTTTAATAGGTGCTTCACAAGATTATTTTAATGAACTAAATAGCCAAAGCAAAATGCTGCTGCAGAAATGTATTGGTACTCCCCTTGACTCTCAGCAAAACTCCAGCACTTTCCCTTACCTGTTTGATAGTCAGTTTTAAAGACCTCAACAATTATAGCAGGCTAAGGATAGATTTACAACAACAGAGCTGTCAATCAGCAATTGGAAGTGAGCCAGTTTACCACACCAGGAACCAAAGACACAATAAATCCCACTGATACACACACACACACACACACACACACACACACACACACACACACAAAAACACACACACATACATGTATGTATGTATATATGTATGTGTGAGAGAGAGAGATTGAGACAGAGAGAGAGAGAGTTGGTTTGATAGGGAATGGGGGAAATACTAAGGGAAAATGCATGCTCCTGAATCCAGCAGGGAAAGATCTTGTCCCTGGTACATGCCGACTTCGTAAAGATGTGACATTGATGGGAATGAGGTCTTAATCTCCAAGTGTTTATTGATCAGTTATTTCCAAGAACAGAGCTAACATCAATTTCAGGCAGAATAACTCTGGTTCAGGTTATTTTCTCCCATTTTCCACTTGAAATGGCAGATGGGAGACTGTCCCAACATCATATAGTTCATCAGAGGGTAATTTTCATCTGAGACAGTCAAAGGTAAAGCCTTACTCTGAATTTTAGTCCCTTTGGACATTACATAATGAACTCATTTCTCCCTTTTGAATCTTCTATGGATTTGGAGAGCAGGGAGGCGAGAGAGAAGGAGGAAGAGAAAGACACAGGGTTAGCATGAACCTTTCTAGGCAAAAATGGGAAAAGACGTTCCTTCTAATATTTCTCATATTTTTATGGGGAGAAAATCCTAAATAGTTCTTACAACCATGCTCCTATTAAATGGTGTCTGCGAAGAATAGGTTAAGTGTAATAGATTGCTAGTAACTGTTTAGCAACCCAGTTCTCCAGGGGAAGAATATATACATAATTTTAAATTTAATCTACTTTATTACCACTTTCTTAAGTCTAGACAATCAACAAAACAATAAGTCTATTCAAGATTTGTAGAGATTTCCGAAGTGTAAATGCTCACACTGGAAATTTAACAATTGGCTCTCAAGAGCAGGTTACAACATCCCTTCTCTCCTCCACTGCTGTTCCCCAATCTGGCCAGTATGTGCCACAGATTCATTCTAAGGGGCAATTGCCATTTTTCCTCCACTGTTTCCCAACCACACTCTAAGCCACTCTTCATCTGGGGATAAATCATAGCCACACAGGGAAAAACTCCAGTGGAGAGCATTGATGAAAATCTATGCTTATGTTAATTACTACCATCTGCTCCCATCACCAGCCATACAGCTAAAAAAAAAATACCCTGATGGTTAATAACCATGATGCAGTAATGCCAACAGCTCAATTTAACTCATTTCTGGTTGTTAGGACTTTCACTAGAACCTAACCAGGGCTTATATTTTTTTTTAAAAAAAGTGAAACAAACAGCAACAACAAAAATAATCCTTAAGTGACTTTTTGGTAAGTCCTGTAAATTGTTTTAAAACCCAACATTATATGCTCATATTTAAATAACCAGCCACCTGTTCTCTGAAATTTGGAATGAAGTGTAAAAGATGGATAACACAGAGAAATTGTGCAAGGAAAAAATCTTTATGAGATTTTCCTGGGAACCAAATTTTATGGTATGTTTTATATAGCATTTTTAAATGCTAAATTAATTGCTTCATGGTCTGTGGCTGTGGCTTTCTAACAAAGAGTGGGAACATTTCTTTCCTTGCCTTTGCAACCTTGTTTTTTCCCAACCCAGGTCTATGAACTCCTTGTTCTGTATATAGTCTGGGGGCTGCGCACACAAGACTGTTGCCACTGTACTCTTGAGTCCACAAATACCCATTTAGGTATCAGGCTCAGGTCAGACAACAGTGAAGCCAGGAAGCGAATGGCTGAAGACAAATTGACTTTGGCATCCTTCAACTCCTCTATATCTAAACAGGATCCAAATATCTACTAATTGAAAATGTTCCTTGAGAATGAGCTCTTCTTGACTTCAGCCCAGTTGGAAGGGTAACAGGCTTCTCAGGCACAGAATCTGAGGGAGAAGCTGCAGTCAGGCTTCTTTCCCCAGGCCTAAGGATGTGGGACTTCAACCTTTTTTCAGGTCAAAGGAGAAAAACTGAGCCTAGTGAGATAGGTTATTGGTACAGTAATATAAGCAAATTTGGGGTTCACCTGAATCCTAGTGGTGATGATGCAGTTTAGGGGGTTCAAGGGTGCTGGGACCCCAAAATCACAACACTTAGGTCCTGCCCAAAAGAATTTGACCCAAGCCTTCTTTCAGCCAAAGACAAGATTTATTAGGCCATCCATCATATTGGGCAAACTCAAGGAGTCTGAACATTAGAGTAAACTATTGGCTAGATTTTAAGAATCAGAGCAGTGGCTAGATTATAAGAATCTAAGCATCTTAATGGAGACAAGGTGGACCTTATATACAGAAAGACTGTGGGAGGGATCTAGGAGTGGTCAGTAAGCTGGGGTGAACAGAACTCCTGGGACCTGGACCTCCTGGCGAAGAGAGAAGGGAGCCTAGCTAGGATTAAGGGTGGGAAATGGCCGGGGGCCATAGGGAGGTAAGACAATGGAAGGCCATTTGATGGGTTTATAGCCTCAGTCAAGTGCCAGAGATTTGGCCAAGTGGGAAAGTCCAGGGTTCTTCCTTTCTGGGGCCCAGATCCCAATCCCATCATTCCCTCCTCAGACAAATGGGACCCAAATTCTTTTGGAGTAAGGGGCGAAGGTCTCAGCTTCTGAAACTGCTTCCTGCTGGCAAGGGGTCTAGAGCTGTCCCTGCCTCAAGGGGGTCCCAAAGAGGAGGTTGACTGGAACCAAGCACAGGCTGCATCCAGGGAATGATGTGGGGACATTGCCTGGTACTCGCTGTTTACTACGAACTGTAGGTGAATGGCCCATAGTCTAGAAGACATAAATCTGACAGAAAACTGCAGGGGCCAGATATAACAGGATAAAAACATCTTTAGCTCTGTTTAGATTCAGTTTTCCAACCATGCAGTATCAAATCCACCTCATAGCCAGACTCAAGAATAGCCGGGTGGGTAACATTCCCTTTCAAAGGAACATAATGGGGAAACTGAGCCAGAAGGACCCCATCTTAGACTAAGGCTAAAATTGTCCTCTCAGCTTTTCCCTGATGCTGACTACCCACCAGTATCACCTTCTCTGATGGTGGATTATTGATTATCGATGGATTATACCCATCAGACAACTCAAAATAAAATCCTATGAGCTTTCACCTCATACAGCAAGTTTTACTAATTACAGCTTCAGAAAAACTTTTCCAGGATTTACACCTCAAACTTAAATTTATCCTAAAGTAAAAAGCCAATCATTAGAGATTTCTATACACTTGCAAATTCTCAGCAAGCCATACATAACCCAAACAAGCTTTTTGGCTAGTTTACACGTTAAAACAATAACCAACAATAGCCAAATTATTTTAGCAGTAACCAAATTATTAAAAATTGCTTGACATAACTGATACAGAAAGTTCACCAATTTGAAACTTGAAACAAACTCAGTACCAATCAGGTGACTTCAGTTTTGTTAAATGCACTTCCAAATTACTTTACACAGAGAATCAACATCTCATCATTAACAGTTAAAACTACAAATTTAAAAGAGCATGCTTACCCAAGTTCAGAGGCCAGCTTCTTTACCTTGAGCAGGATGTGCTGAACCTGGGTGATGCTTCTAGGCAAAGGTTGCCCTCAGGCCCACAGCCATTGCTAGTGGGGCCCACCCTGTAGCTGCTGCCTCTCCCCGCTCCTTCCTTTTCCCCGGCGGGGGGGGGAGGGCAAAAATCAAAGGTGTTTCAAAACTCCCTAATGATCAATCACAAAATCTCCAGAATATACCAAGATATTTTTAGCTGTTCTAACTTTCCCCTGTAACCTCCATGAAGAAGGATTCAGAGGTGCAGAGGGAAGGGAGTAAGTAATCCTCAGGGAACCAAAAAGCAACTGCAGTTTTTCCCAATTCCTTAGCACCGAGGGATTTAACAGCTTACATACCTTCCAGTCTTGGCTGCAGAAGAACTTGGGGTTAGGCAGTTTCCCCATACAGGCCACTAAAATGATGTGGTTTAGGGGTTCAGGGGTGCTGGACCTCAAAATCACAACACGTGGGTCCTGCCTGAAAGAATTCGACCCAAGCCTTCTTGCAGCCAAAAACAAGGTTTATTGAAGATTCGCCATATTAGCTAGACTCTTAAGGAATCTGAGCATCTGTGGGCTATTGGCTAGATTGTAAAAATCTGCGCAGCAGCTAGATTATAAGAATCTAAGCATCTTAATGGAGACAAGGTAGACCGTGTATACAGAAAGACTGTGAGAGGGACCTAGGAGTGGCCAGTAAGCTGGAGTGAACAGAACTCCTGGGACCTGGACCTCTTGGCCAAGGGAGAAGGGAACCTAGCTAGGATTAAGGAATCCTATTAAGGATTATTTATTTTGTTATTTGTTAATGCCACCAACTATTATAGGAAGTTTGCAACTGGGGCAGTTGCTAACACATCATCTTTCACGCTTTACTTTTCATCCTCTCAAAAATCAAGTTCCTAGGTTCTTTCCCCCAACCTAGTCCTGTGGATCCAAATTTTTCATCTATAAGTCATTCCTCTTCCTAGCCTAAGGTGTATACAACAGTAAAAAAAATTGCATCTGTATTCACTGCTTTGTATTTGTATTCACTACTTTGTATACAGTTGAACCTAGACCAAGTGCCCGAAGGGCCTTCTTAGGAGAGATGGGTGGGGAATCTATAGTTTGTATATAGCTAAGGTCGACAAAATCCTATTAAGGAAATAGTGGGCAGCCATAGGGAGGTAAGATAATGGAAGGTCAGTTGATAGGATTATAGCTTCAGGCAAATGCCAGAGATTTGGTCAAGTGGGAAAGTCCAGGGTTCTTCCTTTCTGGGGCCCAGGTCCCAACCCCATCAGTGATAATAAAAGTTATTTTTTTTCCTTGAAGAAAAGGAAACATATTTACCTTTTCTCCACATTAGACCAATAGCTTTGGAGCTGGAAATGGCCCTTCAGATCACCTAGCTCTGATGTGGTTTAGGGGTTCAGGAGTGCTGGGACCCCAATATCACAACACATGGGTCCTGCCCCAAAGAAGTCAACCCAAGTCTTTTTTCAGCCAAAGACAAGGTTTATTAGAACATCCATCATATTGGGCAGACTCTTAAGGAGTCTGAACAGTAGTAAGCTATTGGCTAGATTTTAGGAATCTGAACAGTGGCTAGATTTTAAGAATGTTAGCATCTTAATGGAGACAAGATGGACCTTATATACAGAAAGTCTGTGGGAGGGAAGACAATGGAGAGGAGATTGGGTGTAGTCACAATGAAAGGCCCTTGATGGGATTATAGCCTCAGGTGAATGCCAGAGATTTGGCCATGTTGGAAAGTCCGGGGTTTTTCCTTTCTGGGGCCCAAATCCCAACCCCATCAGTTTACCTCTCCCCCACCCTCCCTGCTCATTTTACAGATGAGGAAATTGAAGCCAGTTGCAGACCATCTCAGAACCCACTTGGGATGACCAGGCAAGAAGAATGCCCCACTGGGTGAACCTTACCCCTTTGCCTTCCCTATCGTCTGGGCTGCTTGGCTGTTCATAATGTTTTATTGAGGTGGGAATCAACAACTCCTTGTCTTCTGATGAAATGGAGTATCCTCAGGCCCGATCACCAGCTCTGCCATTGCCTCCAAGGAATCTCTAAGCCTTCCCCCTCTCTAGCCCCACCAATCTCCTAATCCTTGTGGTGGAGATTTTTTTATTTCCTTTTATTATTTGGGACTTGGGACCATTCCTCCTCCTCCTAAGACATTTATCTCTTTTTATCCATCCCCAGCTCTTAGTGTACAGTGCCTGGCACACTGTAAACACTCAATTGGCACACTGTAAACACTCAATCAATTCTTTTTCATTTGTTTTCTTAGATAAGGAGTAAGTAGTAGAGTTAGGTACTCTTTCCATAACACCGTGCTGAATCAAACACATTTTCTCCCCTTGAGCGAGACAAACACCCTTTTTTGCTTACAGGGGAAGGAAAAACCAACAACAACCTTCTCTGTCTCTGCATTTTCTGATATGTTTTAAAACTCAGAGTGTTACCCACCATCATAACTCCATTCTAGGCTGTAGAATACTTAAAGAAGCATCATTTCCCCAATGGATTTTCAGTGAATTTTCTGAGATACAAGAGTTAAAATAAAATTTCAATACCTTATGGTAATTTAAATTCAATTCAGCAAATATTTATTAAGTGACTACTATGATGGGATAATGACCTTAGCTATATACAAGCTATAGATTCCCCGCCCATCTTTCCTAAGAAGGTCCTACGGGGACTTGGTCCAGGTTCAACTGTATACAAAGTAGTGAATACAAATACAAAGTAATGAATACAGATGCAAATTTTTTTTACAGTTGTATACACCTTAGGCTATGAAGAGGAATGACTTATAGATGAAAAATTTGGATCCACAGGACTAGGTTGGGGGAAAGAACCTAGGAACTTGATTTTTGAGAGGATGAAAAGTAAAGCGTGAAAGATGATGTGTTAGCACCTGCCCCAGTTGCAAACTTCCTATAATGGACGGTGGCATCAACAAATAGAAAGGTCTTTTCTGTCAGCAGACTTTGGGCTGCTGAGCTTTTGCAGTCAGTACTTGTGGCATTAGTCAAGGAGCCCTTCTAGATGATGATTGAAATGCATGGCAAGGCTATCTACATCCCTCCCCACAAAATCTAGTGTGACAGTGCTCTTTGAGGATATATCCTCCACCCCTTAGCAAGCAGTGGTCAATGTCCCCTAGAAATCTATAACTTAATTTTGACCCGCGGTTGACTTGATATTCAATAGCATTCCTTTCCCCTTGAGATTTCCCTAGCCAGATATGCCCTTCTAAAAGCCCTGATTGGGTTAGCAGAGAACAGAATTAGTACTCAAATTGCTAGATGTGCTATGCAGCAAAAATGTCAGTTCTTGTCTTCTACTAATGAGGGGCATTGATTGTATTATTTGTGATGCAGACTCCCCCAGAGTGGAAGGGGCTAAAGAATAGTACCTCTTACCATTGTAGTCACAAACCAGTTTAATACATTCTGTACTTTGCTGCTGCTAAATGTATTAAGTAATTAATTATGGATTCCATGCTTTCCTTGGGAATATTCTGGGCCATACATAGCTCAAGGCTCACCAATATGCCCAGAGGGCTCAAACTGTAATTAAAGAAAGTGATCATAATTAGTATCTCTGGGTTTTTGCAATCATATTAAAATAAAATTTCTATACCTTATTTTTATTTAAATTCAGTTCAACAGATATTTATTAAGTGATCACTGTGAAAAGACATTGTTTAGGCACTAGGAAAACAGAAGCAGAAACTAAAGAGCCTGCCCTGGAGGAAATTACATTCAACTTGGACAGCTACAATATTGTTGTTTAGTCATTTTTAGTCATGTCTGACTCTTCATCACCCGCCCTTTTTTGGGGGGAGAGGGTGGTACTTAGCAAAGATACTGGAGTGGTTTGTCATTTCCTTCTCCACCTCATTTTACAGATGAGGAAACTAAGGCAAACAGGATTAAGTGACTTGCCCAGAGTCACACAGCTAGTACATGTCTGAGGCCAGATTTGAACTCAGGTCCTCCTGACTTCAGTGCTGATACTCTATCCACTGTGCCATCCAGGGACGGCTCTGGATCCATACCACCCCACCCCACCCCCCCAAACTCTCCTCGAATTTTCCCACTTGATCTAGTAAGGCTATGGTGTTTGCCTGAGGCTATAATCCTCAACACCCAATTCTCTGTTACCCTTAACCTTGCCCAGCCTTTCATTGTCTAGAACCTAAGGATCTCTTCCAGCTACTTCCCACCCTTGATCCTATCTAGACCCCATTCTCTTGGTCTGGTGGTTGACCTCCAGCCTACTGGCCACTCCCATCAAGATTGTCCCTAGACCCCACTTCCAGTTACCTCAGACTACTTGGCCACTCCTAGATCCTTCCCACAGTCTTTCTGTATTAAGATCCATCTTGTCTCCATTAAGGCACTCAGATTCAATCTGGCCCCTTGCATTAGTGATACAAATGTTCAGATTCCTCAAGAGTCTGGACAACATAGCAGATTTTAAATAAACCTTGTCCTTGGGTGAAAGAAGTCTTGGGTCAAATGCATTCGGGTGGGACTTGCATCACTGTTTTGGGGTTCCAGCACCCCAAACCCCTAAACCTCAACACTAGCTGCCCAGCTATAATATGCTCCTTAATAACTAAATAACTAGATAGATATATAGATGATAGGTGAATGAATAAATAGATAAATAGTTAAATGATATATAGATAGATAGATAATATAAAGATGGAAAATACTAAAAATTAAAAATAAAAGATTACCAAAAAGCTTTATTGCTGAAAAGGACCTCAAAAGTTATTTAGTCCACTCTTCTCATTTTACAGATGCATTGATCAATTATTCATTCATAAGCATGTGTTAAGTACATATTACATGCCAGGCATTGTGCTATGTAATGAGGATAGATACAAAGACACAGATAGAACCACCTTTTCCCTTAAGGAGATTACAGTCTATCAGAATAGAGATGAAATCAGGGCCCAAAGAGGTTGTGACTCACCCAGAGTCACCCAAGTATCAAACTGAAGAGTCAGAATTTCAATGCAAATCCTGAGTCCCAAGTAAAATATAGTGCTTTTGTCTCTGTATTTTAGGGAAAGGTTCACAGAACAAAAAGCACCTGGATTATGGCCTGAGGTAGGTACCTGGGAGGGGAAGGGGTGTCTGAAAGGTGGATTTAAGTAGAGAGGCCATTACAAACAGGAGGGACAGTTTATGCAAATTCATGAAGGAAGGAGAGTAAATGTGAATTTTGGGTAATAGCCAGGAATCCAGTCTAGATGGAACATAGACTGTATATAAAGAAACAGTAATATATAAATCATCAGAAAGATAAGTTAGGGTGAGATTGTAGAAGGCTTTAAATACCATACTAAAGTGTCTGAATTTTATTCGAGGCAAAAGGACCCCTCCCCCCATTTCCTAGATAGCTTCTATTTGAGCTGAGAATGGGGGAACAAGAAACTATGAAGGGAAAAAATGTAAATAAAGGTTTACAAAATGCTTCCTTCACAACTCTACATTATCCCTGTTTTATGAATAAGGTAACTAAGTTTTAGTGTACTTTTGTCACTCAACAGGGCCACTCATTTGGAGCTAGGATTCAAACTGATCCTTTTGGACCCCAAGTCCAATGTTCTATTCATTTTACCCTACTACTGAACTTATTGTTACCCCCTCTTTATTGCACTTTCCTTTGAAGTAGGGAATCCATTCACATAAAGTTCACATAACTGATGGGGTTGGAATCTGGGCCCCAGAAAGGAAAAACCCTGAGCTTTCCCACATGGTCAAATCTCTGGGGTTCCCCTGAGGCTATAATCCCATCAACTGGTCTTTCATTGTGGCTACACCCGATCTCCCCTCCATCATCTTGCCTCTCTATGGCCCCAGACCACTTCCCACCCTTGGTCCCACCCAGGCCACTTTCCACCCTTGGTAATTCTATTACCTCATGGACTACTTGGCCACTCCTAGATCCCTCCCACAATCTTTCTGTATATAAAGTCCATATTGTCTCCATTAAGATGCTGTGATTCTTAGAATCTAACCTAATAGCCCATAGATGCTCAGATTTCTTAGGAGTCTAGCTAATATGGCGAATCTATCTCTACCTAACTTTAAATCTATAGATAATTACAGATTCATAGAACTTTTAGAATTGGGAGTGTTGAGGATTAGGGGTGCTGGGACCCCAAAATCACAACACATGGGTCCTGCCTGAAAGAATTTGACCCAAGCCTTCTTTCAGTCAAAGACAAGGTTTATTGGAACATCTGTCATATTAGGCAGATTCTTAAGGAGTGTTAGTGAGCTATTGGCTAGATTTTAAGAATCTAAGCCTCTTAATGGATACAAGATGAACCTTATATACTGAAAGACTATGGGAGGGATCTAGGAGTGGCCAAGTAGTCTATGAGGTAATAGAACTCCAGGGACTTGGACCACCGGGGCCAAGGGAGAATGGAGCCTAGATAGGATTAAGGGTGGGAAGTGACCTGGGGCCATAGGAAGGTAGGGCTAGGCTAGGTTAAGGGTAACAGAGAATTGGGAGATTGGGTGTAGCCACAAGGAAAGGCCAGTTGATGGGATTATAGCCTTAGGTAAACACCAATTTGTCCATGTGGGAAAGTCCAGGGTTTTTCCTTTTTGGGGTCTAGATCCCATCCTCATCAGGAGGAATCTGAGAAATCATCTAGTAAAACTTGTAATAGTCATAAATGAGGAGACCAAGGTCTAGGGAATTCAAGAATTTTATAAGGTGATATAGATCACATACATTCAAAAAAGTTATTATTACTAATAAAATATACAACTTTCTGAAATAAAGTACTAGAGATTGTAGGTTGGAATAAATAGAAAACAGCACAATGGGCCGCCATTATAATTTAATTCCAAGTGACTCATCACATCAATTGTCATGCAGATTGATAGTCTTCACCCTCTTTGTGAAGCCCTTCAGAAACCTATTGAAATGTAAAAACTAGATGAAGGATTGGAGAGGAAAAGTGTTGGTAATCAGAATTCCAAATTTCCATCAGAGATCCACAATCTTCCACCTAAATGTCACTGGTGTGCACAGTGTACAGTATTAGCGTCTTGAAATCTAAAGAGTCAGGGAAAAGGAAGGATAAAAGAATGCTTAGGAATTAAATCAGCTTGGCTTTATTTTCCAGTTCTATAACATCACAAAGTGGAATGTATTGAATCTCTCAAACTATAGAAATAAATGAATAGTTAATGTAAGCTTTTTGAATCCAGGCTGATATGTACGACAAGGTACACAATGTTTAGATCCAGTTGCACTGAACCATTTAAAATGGCTTCTAATAGCATGTGAATAGCCTTTAAGTTGAAAGGTTGCCCTAAAGGGAATTTGTTGAAAGTTGTATTGTTTACACCTTCTAGTATGCTTTGTTTGAATGATTGCATTATTTTCCATTTTTCTTATATATTGATATTGCTTTCATTTTAAGTCCATTATGGAAAAAGATGAAAATGCCAACATTGCCTCACTCTATAAAACTGAGTCTACATACAAGCTAAAAATGTCACACCATGTTTGCATCATTTTTCCTTCTGTGACTCTAAAGAGCTGAGGTTGTAAAGATGTAACTTTCATAATTCTGGCTAAGGGAGGGATTCTTAGCCAAACAAGGGAAGGAAGTGATCAAAAAAAGATGAAATAGATAGTTTTGATTACATAAAACAGAAAAGCTTTTGCATAAATAAAATCAATGCAGCTAAAAGAAGACAAGGTTGAGAAAAGTATTTATATCAAATATCATCGAGTAAATTCTGATATCTGAGACATATAGTGAATTGACACAAATATATGACCTGGAACCATTCCCCGTGATCAAAATGCAATTTTAAAACACCCTGCTATCCATTCAGATGCATGGTATAATCTGGTCAATAGACATTCTTCATTCACTTGGCTTTTCTCATGTGGATGGTCAGGAGAAGATCTTTTGAATGTTTATGATTCTCTTTTAGGAGACTCTGCAATATTTTAGGGCATGATGAAATCAGCAGACTCTCATCTGAAAACATGAGGATTTGAGTCAGGACCTCTCACAACATGTAAGATATACAGTATTGGATATTTTCTCTATCTCTCAATGTATTTAAATTTTGTTCTGGACAGATTTTGATCTGGTGTAATGAAGGATTTGGAACATGAATATTCAAATAACTGGTCATTTCACTACGGACATGTTTTCAAGCAGTATTACAAAGATACATAGGTATCATGGGTTGATTATCTAGAATGCCAGAAAAATCATTCTTGTTGTTCTAAAGCTCTGATATTTGTGTTTATACTATATAGTTCCAGATTTCAACTGTGCCCCCAACTGATTTTTGTAAGGGGTTGAAAAAGTTCTGGCTCAGAGGAGGAATGTAAATCATACTGAAAGCACATTTGTGTGGTAGAGATTGATTGATGCTGCAAACTTGTGGGGTGGCATTGGTGAAAGTTTGGGAGGGAAAAGCCTAGTCTCCTAACTTGCAGCTTTAAGAGAGAACATAAATATCCCAGATTCTTTTCAGGGAGAAGTCCCTGAAGAGAAAGACTCTGAAAAGAAGCCAACATATAGTATAATCATGTCAATGTTGAGGTTTAGGGATGTAGGGGTGCTGGGACCTCAAAATAATGAAAGCAAGAGATGCAGGTCCTGCTCAAATGAATTTGACCCAAGCCTTCTTTCAGTCAAAGACAAGTTTGATTAAAGATCTGCCAGTGGATCTTATATACAGAAAGACTGTGGGAGGGATCCAGGAGTGGCCAAGTAGTCTGAGGTGACTGTGAGGTAACAGAGAAGGACTGGGAACACCAGGGACCTGGACCATGTGGGCAAGGGAGACTGGGTTCTAAATTGGATCCAGTAGTGGAGGTCTAGGTTGGGGCAAGGTGCAGTGAAAGAACAGCTAATTAACTGTGAAGGGCTGATGCCTCAGGCAAATGCCAGAGAAAATAAATGGCCAGTTGACTGGGATAGGTCAATGTCTCAAGCCAAAGCCAGATTTGACCATGTCAGTAAATTCAAGGAGAGGTTTTCCAGAGCCTGTACCCTGTCATCCCTATCCCCAGCTTGCTTCACTAGAAACTTGGGGGAATTTTCCTTTAAGTGAGATCTGGAACTCTGTCTGTCTCTTTGTCTCTCTTTATGTCTGTCTCTCTTGTCTCTTCTTTTCACTGAGATATCTTGCTTCTAGGAGAGCTTATTCATTCTGTATTATCTAGTATATTCTCATATGTATACCTTCTCTGACTTCTATTTTGCTATTGACTTGATTAAATGGTTTTATTTACTACAAAGATACAGAGTGAGTACAGCTTTTATTATAGTCTTCTTATTACCCTGCAAAGGTGCTGGGTAACCCCCAGACAAAGAAAACTGGCATGACACTAGAGGTTCATTCAGAGCTGAAAGATTTTGAGTTGTAAAGAGGACATTAGCAGCCGTCTGCTGCTATTCATTCATTTTGGTACTTCCCCTTTATTTTTACTTTCTGGAAAAAATTTTACTTGCTGAAAGACTCAATTAATCAATCAATCACTTATCCAAGTAAGAAACACAGAGGAAAGCAGCTTGAGGAGAGACATACACAGTTCTAAGGAACAGAAAGAAAATATCTCTTCAGATAAAAACTGAGAAGATTTGAGGGGGAGTAGCTCAGAGGCAAAATCATAGATTGATGTTAGTGATTTCAGAATTATTGCTTAGCAACTAGTTTGAATACAGATGTTTTCAAGACTTTGGAGTTGATTGCTGGAAAACTCCAAATCGAAGAATTTTTTTGATAATGAGAAACAATTGTATAATAACTATTTCTGCCATATCTTGTGGAAATTTGGGGGGTTTTAGGGTTTTAGAGATCATAGGATCAAAGACAGAACTAGGAGGGACATTGACAGGAGAGGCCATTGTAGCAGCCTATCTAGTCCATTCCCTTCATTTTCCAGATGACGAAACTGAAGCCTAGGAAATTTTTGATTTGCTCAAGTCAAAGGTAATAAATGTCAGATACATGAAGAGGGTCTACTTTGCAGTATTAGAAGACAGTTGAAAAGCCACAACTTTGGGTGTGGGGGAGGGGGAGGAACTGAACTGATTAGAAGAAAGCTTTGATGCTGGGAGCTGATTGGCAAGAACAACATACCATTCTGTGTGAAGATCTGGCTGGAGAAAGGCTGTCTTGATATCTACAGCCACCTACAGGTTTAATATGGAAAATCCTTCAATGACTCACATTTCCCTTCACTGCCCTCTGTGACTCCAGAGGGTAACACTCCCTAAAGACTATTCCAAGAACTAGACCTGAATAGCTTTATAGAAGTCAGGATTAGATGGAACTAATTCTCCCTCATGTTGTTTCAGTGTTCAGCAAAGGGATCACACTTTGGAAGCTATTCAGATTTTAGGCTTAAGGTTGATTTTTTTGTCTCTTTATTTCTTTTTTTTTTAATTTTTAAATTTATTTTTAGTTTTCAACATCTTTTATAAGATTTTGAGTTCTAAATTTTTCTCTTTTTCTCCCCTCTCCCCAAGATGGCATGCAATCTGATACAGACTATACATGTACAATCTTATTAAACATATTTCCACATTAGTCATATTGTGAAAGAAGAATCAGAATAAAAGGGAAAAACCACAAGAAAGAAAAAAAAAGAGAGAGAAATAGTATGCTTCAATCTGCATTCAGACTCTCTTTCTATGGATGTGGATAGCATTTTCCATCATGAGTCTTTTGGAATTGTCTTAAACCATTGCATTGCTGAGAAGAGCTAAATCTATCAAAGTATCATTGTACAATACTGCTGTTATTGTCTACATTTAAGGCTGATATTAGCTGAAATAATTCAACATTATTTGAGTGGCCCCAAAGTAACAGATAAGTGGCTTTATCCAGTAGGAGAGTTCAGAAGAAGAGCAGGTAATTTATGGTATACACTGTTCCCCAAAGAGACCACAGACATCTAGCCTGCAAAATTGTAACTTGCCTCAGGCACGTAGGTTTTTCTACTCTTGTGTTTCACTGCTTGATTCTACACATATGTGTTCTCTCTCTCGCATGGACACTGTGTCATTAATGGGACTGTGACTCTGGTTTATGGATGAACTGTTATGTCTTGGTTATTCCTGCTTTTTCCTTCTATTAGTAAATGTTTCCTGTTTAAGAGTTATTGGTGCAATTTTAATTGATTTGTACAAATAGAAGGCACACCAATGGGGATTTAGGGGCTTCGTTTGTGAGTATAGGTTTGTATTTCCTCCCATACCAGGATCACCCTAGGACCCTGAAAGTAACTTGTAACAGACTGACCACCCTCTGAAGGACATCCTCACTCGCCTGAGTATGTAAAAGTTGGAGTGAGTGAGCCAGCCCCATTCCAGGAAGAAAGAACCTGGAAAGAACTGGGGCCATTTCCTTTATATGTGCTACGTATAGATGGGTGAATTGATGTCTGAAGAGGTTAAGAGACTAGTCCAAAGTCATACAGGTAGTAAGTGACAGAGTCTGATTTGAACTCAGATCTTCTGACTGAATTCTGACCAGTAACGCATAGAGTTGATACATCTCTTTGTTGTTATCAGGTTGATAAATTCACTAGTCAAAATAACATGAATCTTTTTTTAGATCCTTCAGACACCTTCACCTTTCTTTCTCAGAGGGTCTAGCTCCCTCCTCCTCAGAAAAATCTACATCTTACCTACAAGTGTTCAATGGTCTATCTTCTTTGCTTTATCTACTGGGCCTCTGACTCTTGAGATCCTTATTCTTTGTTCACATTGACACTCTTCTTCCATTTTTAAAGGGATATTTCATTCTCCCCTAAAACCTGGAATGTGGGATGGCGATGTTTGAGTCCATTCTCTTTCCTTGCTAGGAAAATAACCAGCCTGCATGGTAGACAGCAGTCACTTGATCAAGGCCAAAATATCACAGACTTTCGACAGGTCATTTCGAAATTCTCCTTGCTCTTAATACTTGCTGGAAGTGAGATGTTCAATCTTATGTTCTTGCTAGCAGCAACCCTGGAGAATTGCCTCCAGGAAGAACTGCTTGAAGTCAGGTAACCTTGAAGCTCCTGGTGTCTTTGAAATATATATTAAAACAATTGAACCTGATTCTCTGAGCATCACTTTAATGCAAAGGGATGGAAAGGATTCCTAAAGCTTATACCTTGGCACATTACCGACACATAGGCACAACCTTGTGGGGTGAATCCAAAAGAGATCATGGTCCTAGACAGAATGGAAAATGGAAGAAACCAAATGATGTCTTTACTTATGCACATTGTCAGCAACTTCTCTCTCCCATAATCTATTTCATAAATACCTATATATGTTGTCTCTCCTGATGAAATGTAAATTCAAGTATAGGAACTGTTTCACTTTTGCATTTTTATCTCCAGCACTTGGCCCAGTGTCTGGCATTTAACAGGAACTGAATAAATACTTATTGATTGGTTACTTACAGCAATCTTTTTCATATATGCAGTGTAGTGTATAGAACATTGGCCTTGTATTCAGGAAGTCTTGGGCCCTGATCTTGCCTCCGAGACTTACTAGCTATGTGGTCCAGGAAAATCATTTAACCTCTTTAAGTTTCAGTTTTCTAATCTGTAAAATGGGGACAATAATGTAAGGAAAATGGTACAGCGGAAAAAGCACAAGATGTGGAATCAGGAAATGTGGGTTCAGATTAAACCTCTGTCACTCACTATTTGTGTGACCTTGGGTCTCTCTGGGTCTCTGCTGCTTCCCTTTAAAATGTGGGGCTCAGAGTAGACTCCTAAAGTTCCTTCTAACTCTGTATCCATGTTTCTACAATCAGTTGAGATAATCACTTGGGTAAATCATTTTCCCATTCTTAACATTCTCTGTAAATATAAGCTTTAATTGTTGCCTTTACTTTTGAGGTGAACATGGCTATAATAACTAATGTTTATACAAAGCTTTAAGTTTAAAAAAAATTTAAGCTACATGGTCTCATTTAATCTTCACAATTCCCCTTTGAGATTGGTACTGCAAGTATAATCATCACTCCCACTTAAAATATGAAGAGACTGAGGCTTCAAGTGGTTAGATGACTTGTCCTTGACAACACACTCCTGTCTAAGTCAGGATTTGAAGCCAGCATCTTCTTGAAACCAAAATAATCCACAAATCCTCTGCTGTTCTCTTGTTATCCTACTGTTTGATGTCAGGACAAGAGACGAACTATTTTTTCTTCCTGAGGAAGAAGTCACATGCTTGGTGCAGTGCCTGGCATATAGTAAGCACTTAATAAATGTTGATTGATTGATTTGTAGCCCCTAGCCACAAAGGACATTTGCACTGTGTCGAATATTTCTAATCAAAATAAGGTGGAAAGTATTGGGGGAGGGGCATGCTTTCCTTCGGTTTTAAAGCTGTTTGACATTGGTTATCTCCTTTACCATGGAGTAGCCTTCCGAGTTGTGCCAAAATATCTAAGTCTTTTCACTGCCTAGTTATATTTCCATTTATGTTTTTTCATCATCCTTTTGATTTTTACAATAGACAAATCATTTAACATTATTTAACACTGATAATAGGCAATAACATTATCTCTCCTGGGTTGTAAGGGCAATTGTCATTGCTTAGAGAAGAATAAAAAGGAAATCTGCATAGCAATAAGGGCATTTAGACAAAAATAATTACAATTTATCACCACTACAAATAGATCAATCATTACCCCATGATGAGGGAAAAGGAATCATCACCCCTTGAAGTTGAAAGAAAAATATTCATCCATATTAGAAAGTATAAAATTCACAATTGAAGCCTTTTTAACAGTTTTGAATATGGACAGTTTTAGAATGCATTTGGGGAAAGATCCTCAGGGCACCAATATGCAACTGTTTCATAATTGCTTTGGAACATTAAATAGAATTTGTTACTGATTTTAAAAAATAACTGTAAGAGGGATTAAACATAAAGGAACAGTTATAAACATTAACCAGGCACTTCTCACAATTTGAAATCCTTGTCATAGATTAAAAAGACTAAGATTACACATTGTTTCTCAAAATGGAGAGTCCTGACTCTCTGAGGGCTTAGGCCACCATAATTCAAGAGAGAAATCTTGCTGCATGAGATGTGATTTGCATAAAGCCTAAACACCATCATGGAGCTATTTTGTCAGCAGGCTGTATTTTCAACACTTGCATTGTAAAGTAATAGTGACAGGAAGGCAGATCCAGAGACTAAAGGAAGCTAAGAATCACATCTTTTCAGGCTGTCTCTAGACTTTCACTTAACTTTTGATATTTAAATGTGAAATCTTTGTCCAGTGACCAATGAACTGACATTCTTCTGGAAGAACTAAATCACATTAATTTTGACATTCCATTTTCATTATAAACAATACCAGAAGACAAAAGGAAGTTGCAGCTAAATGGAAAGATGGTCCATAGCCTTTCCTCAGAAAGGTACAGAAAGGAATTAGTGGTGTTAGACAAGCCAAGCTCTTGAGGAAACAAACATTCCTTAAGCACCTACTACATGCCAGGCACTGTGCTAAGTGTCGGGGATACAAGGAAGGCCCAAACCAGTGCCTTGTCTCAAACAACTCACAACCCAATTAGGGAAACAATGAGCAAGCAACAAGATCCCAACAAGATAACATACACTATAAGTTGGAAATAATTTTGAAGTGAAGACATTAACAATAAGGATGATAAGGAAAGGCTTCTTGCAGAAGGTGAGATTTTAGTTGAGACTTTCGAAGGAATCCAGGGAAGCCTAGAGGAAGAGGTGGCAAAGAAGAGAATTCCAGAAATAAGAGATAGACAGTGAAAATTCCCAGAGTCAGGAGATAGTGTTTTGTATAAGGAAGAGCAAGGAAAGCAGTCACTCGATTGTACAGTATGTGAAAGGGAATAAATTGTAAGAAGACTGGAAAGGTGGGAAAGGGCCAGGTTATAAAGGGTTTTAAATGACACAGTTTGATATTTGATTCTAGAGGTGATAAGAACCACTAGAGTTTATTGAATAGGGAGGGTGACATGGTCAGACTTGCACTTTAGTCAATCAGCCAATAAACATTGATTAAGCACCTACTAGGTGCCAGGCACTGTGTTAACTGCTGGCAATCAAAATAAAGGTAAGAGACAGTCTCTGCTCTCAAGGAGCTCACAATCCAATGAGGAAACAAAAAGCAAACAACAATGCATAAAAAACTATATACAAGGTAAGTTGGAAATAAGCAATAGAGGGAAGGCATTAGAATTAAGAGGGATTGGGAAAGGTTTACTGCAGAAGATCAGATTTTAGCTGAGACTTGAAGAAAACCAGGGAAGCCAGGAGGCAGAGATGAGGGCATTCTAGATTTGGGTGACCGCCAATGAGAATGCCCAGAATCAGGAAATGGAGTGTTCTGTTCAAGGAACCTGAAGGAGGCCAATGTCACTGCACCGTTGTTGTTGTTGTTAGACCTTCGTTTTCAAAAAGGACCAATGGATCACAAAGTAAGGGGTAGGAGTAGTGTGGAAGGTGTAAGAAGGTTAGAAAGATAAGAAGAGGACAAACTATGAAGGGCTTTGTATACCAGACAGAGGATTTTATATTTGATCCCGGAGTGAATAGAGAGCTTCCAGAGTTACTGAAGAGAGGGGTGACACGGTCATACCTGAACTTCAAGAAGAACATTTTGGCAGCCGAGTGGAGAATAAACTGGAGTGGGGGAAACTTGACACAGAGACACCAACCCAAAGAGCATTGTAATAGATGAGGCATGAGATGATGAAAGCCCTAACCAGCATAGTGACTGTCAGAAGAATGAAGGAGGACATATGGGGGATGATGCTTAGGTAGAATCAATGGTACTTGGCAACTGATATGGATATGTGGGGTGAGAAAGACTGCAGAGTCAAGGATGACACCTAGGTTGTGAGTTTGCGTGGCTGGGAGGATGTTGGTGCCCATGGCTATGATGGGGAAGTTAGGAAGGGGTTTTGAAGAAAAGATAATCAATTTGGTTTTGGACATGTTGAGTTTAAGTTGTCTATGGGACATTTAGTTTGAGATGTCCTAGAGACAGTTGGAAATGTTAGATTAGGGTTTAGGAGAGATGTTAAGACTGGCTAACTAGGTTTGAGAATCATCTGCATAGAGATTGGTTTCATTGTCTGCTCCCAAGTCTCAAAAAAATATCCTTTTGTGATACTTGGTTATTTCATCTTCCAAGGTTAATGATAAGCATAGGCAAAAATTCCTGGTGATATGGTGATCTTGGTGATTATAATTGCAACTTATGTGCCAACAGATGTTTAATGCCACCCCTCTACTGTCAACGTGGGTAGTCAGGTGGCATAGTGGATAGAGCTCTGGACTGAGAGTCAGGAAGACTAACTTTCCTGGGTTCAAATATGTCCTCATACACTTATTAGTTATGTCACCCTGGGCAAAGCATTTAACCTTGTTTACCACAACTTTCTTCATTTGTAAAATGAGCTAGAGAAGGAAATGGCAGATTACTCTAGTATCTTTGCCAAGAAAACCCCAAATGAGGTCATAAAGAGTTGGACTTGACTGAAAACGATTGAATAACATACTACTACATCCTCAATAAACTATTCTTAACCTGTTTCTTTTCTAGGACAAAGATCCCATTTGTTCAAATGATCCTTGTGGAAGGTGTGTGTGTGTGTGTGTGTACACGCGTGCGCATGCACCTATATAGATTATGTGTGTTCATGTGGGTCTATCTACATGTGGTTGACAGGGAGGCATGAATAGCTAGATCTCTAGAGTTTCCTCTGACCACTGTTTTCCAAGGGAGACTTTGATTCTTACCAAGTGGAGAGCAGGAAATTTGGGCTATGCGGCTGGGTACTGTAGAGAGGGGGTACCAGAATAGAATTATATCTATTTGCTTCCTTAAGTATTTTTAATCTAAGGGAAATAATTTTTAGCTTCAAGCTGCTCTCCTGATTACTGTCCCTTTAATGGAAGTAATGTTTCAAACTATATATCTAAAGACTTGACTCCTTTCCCATAAGATACCAGTTCTATAAAAATTATCATTCACAGCAAATAGCAAAGGAAATCATTTATTCAATCCAATAGCAAACAGAAATCAGAGAAATTAAGCAGATTTGAATATCCTGGGCAATAGCACAGTGAATGATCTTTCCCTCTGGGACTAAGATATTTCAGTTCAACAAGAGAGAGACAGACAGACAGACAGACAGACAGAGACAGAGAGAATTCCTAAGGACAAGTTCCCTGGGCAACGTGGAACATAACTGCTTTACATGCTGGCTTCTTCTCAGAGTCTTTCTCTCCCTCCAGGTACTCCTCCTTGAAAGGGAGTCTGGATCTGAGAGTGTCTTCTCTTGAGGATGAAAGCCAGATGATCAAGAAAGTTTCCTCTGCCAAGTTCTTGCCAATTACATCCTGCACACGGGCATTAGAGCATTGACTAATCATTCTCCAACAAAAAAGAGTCATACAAATGAGCTTGGGCCTTGGATCATAATTGCATGATATGACTCTCAGTCCACCCAATTGTGAATGCACAGTTTTGTCAGTGTCTTTCTAAAATTTGATGCCATTATTACAAATATTCATTTTGCATTTATAGAAGTCTCAGGCAATGGGGAAAGAAGCTACATCTGGAATATAATGCTAGTGTTCTCTTGTGTAATGTAGTGTAATGAGAACAATACTAGTATCATTGATGCCAGAATGCTAGTAATCAAAGAGTGATTAATAGGCAAAGAAAGAGTCACCTAGTTTGCAGGAGCAGGGGAAGGGGCATGGCATAGGCAAAGTACCTTGGGACAAAGGTCCAAGTGAGTAACCAGTAAGCAGGTCTGGGTTCAAAAGCCAGAAATCCACAATGATAGAAGATTGAGGGAATAAGACAGAAAAAAAATAGACTAGAAACAACAGGTTCTAAATTGAGAAGATCCATGCAGACTAAAGTCAGAAAGCAATATGAAAGGGGATTTCCAGACCATTTGCTACTTAAAATTTGTCTCATGTCAAAAATCAACCCAACATAGTTTCCTTTGACAGCTGTAGGGAGCTAGCTATGCATCATCTTGATTCAGCTGAAGGTAATACCAGAGAGTGCTTACTGTCATACTCCTACTGCCAGAAATTAAAAAAAAAAGTGATTCCTTGATGTGATACAATAGTCACTTATAACCAAATACCACAATGCCCAAATGCATTGGCATCTCTAGAGCATGGG
Organism: Vombatus ursinus; assembly: GCF_900497805.2. Classification (NCBI taxonomy): domain Eukaryota; kingdom Metazoa; phylum Chordata; class Mammalia; order Diprotodontia; family Vombatidae; genus Vombatus; species Vombatus ursinus. The sequence goes on along the minus strand of NW_020954590.1, from coordinate 43,371,288 downwards.
CCAGGTATAAGAAAGTTCAATTATAGTATTTCCCCAAACATTGCCAGCACACCTAGACACTCCCAAGCACACACGGCTTATCCACCTTACGTGCTTATGTAAATACATCAATGAGGGTATTCTTTCTGATAGCACATCCTTCCCCTTCTGTTTGTGTAACTCTCATCTATGTCCTTTCATGAATTCACCATAGAGGGTGCACTCAATATGAAGGGGACTCCCTTCATATTCTCTTGATGTTGCATAGGTATCTATTGAGCACACAGACTGTCCCTACCTTGCTCCTGCCCATTTCCCCCTTCCACTCATATAGCTATTTGATGGCATCTTTTATGTCATTTCTCCCTGTTCATGATGTATCTGCTCACATCCAGCATGTACCTCTCCTTCACAATTTAAGTCATCCTCAACTTCAATTCTTTAAAGATTAGTTTCTTGATTCCCAGTCATACATGGACAAGAGTATCAGCATTGAGAAGATGAGCTTTTATTGCCAGGAAAAGTTTGGGAGTCATTAAAAACTTTGCAATTTCCCAAAGAAAAAATATGTCATGCTTTTGTCTTCCTGTTTAATTGCAGGCCCAATTTATATATTTGCTGCGTTGACTCAAGATTGTGCAGTTATCTCTTCCACATTGCAGGGGATAGGGTCACGGGGCCTCTGCGGGTTACTCTCCAAGTAAAAATTTTGGCCCTACCTTTGTACCAGAAAAGAAGTCTGAATTTTTTCTTTTTCTTTTGTGAAGTGTTTACAATATCTTATTGTAAAATTTGGGTTAAGTATTTGGTCATAGGCTCTGTGTCATCTGCTGGCCTTCACATGTCATCTTCACCTTCCACAAAACTCCCCTAAAATTCCCATTTAATTTCTTACGCCAACATGTGATATATCAAAACTGCAATGGGAAAAGTCATGATGTGGAAGGGATAATTGTATATGTATGCTGTGTGTACATGTATGTGCATTTGCACACATACGTAAGCACATAATATTTAAATATATGCATATATATGTCATACAGAAAGTAACATTTCTTGATCGAGTTCAGAATGCTTCCAAACAGACTATTCTGCCCTGTGCCTTCCAGTTGTTCTTACAAATACCATTCCCAGTTATCCTGTTTAGGCTGCACTAGTTTATTTAAGAAGCATTTTGCCTTTCCACTGAGCAATTAGAGATGAGCCTCCGTGGTGTCATATTGATCTTCCCTGTTCAGATGTATAATTAGTTGTTAACATTTCATTATAATCAAGGTTTTCCTGTGTTCTCTATGACCCTTGATTCATGAAGTTCCAGGAGCTCTGAATGCTGTGAGTTAATTAATTTTGCTGCCTGATGTGAACATAGGTAACCTGAAAAATGTAGTCTGAATACTGCTATAGTACTTATTAATGACATTATTTTTCCGATTAGGCAAGCACTATCAGGCACTATAACAAAAGAAGGAGATTATCAAGTTGAAGCTCTCACTATTCCCTGTATGCAGACAAGTAAATGAGATATGAAATGATAAATTTGGCTATTTATACATTTTCCTCTCAATTGCTGTGCTAATGGGAGAAGCAAATATGCAGATAATCTGAAAGCATGGATAATCCTACAACCTTACTGTTTGATTTTAGAATGCCATCAAAGATATGTTCCCAGATAACCAAAAATGTTCAATCAGCCTATGGCCTATGAAAGCCCTGCCATCACTGACTGATGCCTGAGACTTCCCAGATGAAAACACTCTTTCTTGGTCCCCATTCCTATATATATCTATATATGTGTGTGTGTGTGTGTGTGTGTGTGTGTTTATCTTCTAGTAGAATACACACTCTTTGAAGGTAGCGTCTGTCTTGTCTTATTTTTTGCATTTGTATGCCCAGTGCTTAGTTTAGCATCTGGAACATAGTAGTGCTGAATAAGTTCATCTTCCACTCCCTCCCTCCCTTCCTCCCTCCCTCCATCCCTCCCTTCCTCCCTCTCTTCTTTCCTTCCTCCCTCCCTCCTTTCCTTCCTCCCTCCCTCCCTTCTTTCCTTCTTTCCTTCCTTCCTTGCTTCCCTCCCCAAACCTCTCAACTCATACTCTACTATTGGCACTGAGTTACTGGGAAGTAGAAGCAGTAGATAACCTACCATGTAAATAATGCTTCTAAGTCCAATTTAGGTGACACTCTTTTATGAAACCTCTCTTGATCCCCCTTTGAAATTTCCATTGCACTTTGTGTCAGTCTCTCCTTTGTACTTATAATGTATGCTTAAGATCATAAATATTTTTATCCTTTTCTTATCTTTCTCTTTTACATTGTAAATTCTTTGAATGCAGGGCTTGTGTCTTGTTTCATCTTTATATACCCAGCACCAATCCCCAATAATTTACAGAGTAAGTTCTTAATAAATGTTTGTTGACTTGAATTACTAAGAGTTGATATTTATATTAGCACTATATAAGGTTTGCCAAGCCCATCTCAAACATTAGGCAGCAGCATAGTGTAGTACGGAGAATGGTGAACTTGAACTCAGGGGATCTGAGCTTCATATATGACTGCTACTTACTATATGTATAACCTTGGGAAACACATTTAACCTCTGTGGACCTCAGTTTCTTCATCTGTAAAATGGGAGGTTTGAATTAAATGCTTTCTAAGGTCCTATCTGGTTTTAGGTGATTTCATATCTTTTAGATGATCTCATTTGATTCTTATAACAATCTCGTGATGTAGACAAGACAGGTATCTTTCGCTTCATTTTATAGATAAGGAAATTGAAAGCTAGCAAATAAAGTGATTTGCCTATGGTCACTGGGCTAGTAAATGTCTGTGGCAGAACAGAAATCCAGGTCTTCTTTGATTTATAGGTCCAGTATTTGTTCCCTTTCACTGCACTCTGTTTCGATGAATAAAGAGCTAAAGATTTGATATTATCATTTAAATTAAAAAATTATGCTACTTAAGGCTTCATCACTATCCTTGATTGTGAGTGTAGCTGAGGAGACCAAGTGTCCTTTCCAGATTGTAAATATGTGTAGCCCATGGCCCAGAACTCCAAACTGAGTTATACAACTTGGGTTCAGTTGTGGAGAAGCTTCCCACAAATCATTCTTTGGTTTATGCCCAGTTTCCCTGGGAACATCTACATTTTGCTCATTTTGTCCCTGATTAGGGTCTCTCTTGGGAACATAAGAATATAGCTGGCATCTGTGACTCCACAGAAAAGGTAAAAGGGCTTTAGGTACTATGCAAGCACTCAGGCTAATGATACACCAAATACCATATGGTATTTGATGTCTTAAATTCCCCAGAAAATGCAAAACAAAAAGGATTCACACCAGAACTCATACAATCAAGACATATCTTCTTGTCTCTCTTGTGATCCTCATCTCCCAAAAGGACCTAACCAGTCTACCAAACTTCTAGTTCTCCTCTAAAGTGGAGGGGAATTTCAATTCCCCTAAAGGGAATTTTGTGCTTGGGATTGTTGGAGTATCAGTCACTTTCCCCTAGACCTACATAGTGCATAGAACTCATATACTAGTGGAGGACAAGTTCCAAGTTTGCTTCTTTGCATTGTGCCTTGTGCCTAGATGCTCTTTCACCTTCAGGCCATGTGGTTGTTCCTTTTTTCTCAAAATGGTTAGTTCAGGAAATTCAGTGGAACTCCTCTCACCTCTAAGAACCTGGTCTAAGAACCTGATGTGGTGTAGGAAGGCATTCTCTTCTTTCCAGGAATCTCTCTCTTAGGGTCCCTTCATTAGCTATTTCTTCCGCTAGAAACTTCTTTGGTGCTCTGTCATTGCATCTTTACATTGCCATTTCTGGGACCAAGAGGCTTAATGGAGAGGGCTATATAGTAACCCTTCACTATCCTCCAAAGACCCAAGTGCAGTCTCTTTGTGTACTCACTCTCCCTCTCTCTCTTTGTCTCTGTCTCTCTCTGTCTCTCTGTCTCTCTCTCTCTCCTATTGTGGCAGCTTTCATTGGTCCTTTATTCTGTTTTCCAGGCTGAATTCAAGGGTGTGGCTCAAATCCACAAGTGCCATGATAAAATCAATCATCCACACATCTATGACTCAATCAATTATGCCCAGCTGTGGCACCAATGGCCAGCGAGCACCCAAGGCAAAGATACTCATTTAAACTTCATCAAGGAGACATAATTAAGTCTATATTTATATAGACTATAATTAAGTATAGGCTATAATTAAGTATCTACTCGGGTGTTTCACCTTGAAAAAGAAGTTATGTTCTAAGTTAAATTCAAAGTCAGGACAAAGGTCTTATCCTTTAACCTTATTGTTGACTAGAAATGTCTTTATTACACTCTCTACATATTCAAATGCTTTTAAAATTTGTAACTTTAGCTGTGTTTGCAGGAGTACCTCCCCACCTCTCTCCCACCCCCTTGGAGTTCTGCAATCAAATACCTCAATTAAAAGCAAGCCAATGGGTCTGATGGATGGCTTAGCTCCTCCAAATTCCACGGTGACAGTGCATCAGCTAAGAGCATGATTTTTTTTTCCTCTTGACTTTGCTTACTATAGCCCTGCTGAATCTCACCCTGCAGTAAAGACTGAATGGATGCAAGCATTCTTCAGCTTTGCAGGTAGGACCTAGCAAAAATGTGTTACAGCAAGCATAGATTCAATGCTGATAGACTGGCTGGGCCCCAGGATTTGATTATTGACAATTCTGGGCTGTCTTTTAATATTCAGTATAGTTCCCAGCTGACACTGATGAAACTGCTCAGGAAGCCAGATGTTATATCTGGCGGATCCAACTTTTATATCCATTTAGAAAATTATAATAATAGCTGGCATTCATTTAGCACTTTACATACATTATCTCATTTGAGCCCCATAGCAACTCTGTGAGGTATTTATTATTATCCCCATTTTGCAGATGAGGAAAAAGTGAGATTCAGATATCTTAAGTAACTTTCCAGTGGTCTCATTGCAGCTAAGTGGTACAATGGTTAGAGATCTGGGCCTGGAATCAGGAAAACCTAAGTTCAAATTCATCCTCAGACACTTACAAGCTGTGTGACCCTGAGCAAGTCACTTAATCTCTATTTGCCTCAGTTTCCTCAACTGTATAATGAGGATAAAACTTCAGATGGTTATTATGAGAATCAAATGAGTTAATGTTTTCACAAAGTGCTTAGTACAGTGTCTGGAACATAGGAGTTGCTATATAAATGCTCATTCCCTCTGCCACTTCCTTTTCTTCTCCTTTCTTTTCTTCTTTCTTCTTTTTCTCCTTACATCTAGTAAGTCCCCAAGGTCATATTTTAACCCAGATCCCTAATGATTCCAGGACTAGTACTTGTTGTACAATACCACATGCCCCCTAGATAGCTGGACATCAATGGCTTCCATTTGTAAGTGGGGGTGGTCCTTATTCAGAGGAATTCATTGTCTAATTTGTTTGGAGTCTTAGGAACCTTTGATTGTCCATAACTCTTTCCATAAAGTGAGTAGACAGAAATGAACAGAAAAGCAGTTATTAAATGCTCCTTATGTGCTGAGGGTTGGGGGGGGTAGGATGCAAATACAAAAATAAAGTAAATCCTTTCCTTCAAGACACTTATATTGCAATAGAGAAGACAATAGACAGGGGATAGTGTGGGCAAAGAGAGGAATTTATAGGGATGGCAAGTGGAGCCATATGGGAGTAGAATGACACCCCAATCTAGGAGCAATGGCGGAGTTGATTTGACCTCATTTCCAGAACTGGAAAGAAATGGGAGGGGGAGTGGAGGGGAGGAAGGGAATGTAGGGTGGCAAGGTTGCTGGTGAAAAGATATCTGGGGAGTAAGGACTGAATTCAGTACAGCATAGCTAAATTGCAAAGCTGTGTAACATGAGCAAACCTTGTTAAGAGGACAAAATACAGGTGCTGATTAAAGCTTAGTAACTGGGGCTGCCCCAACATGAACTGGTTGTAGTTGTCCCTTGGTAGGAGTTGCTCCTAGTAGATGTGTTTCAGAGACAGAGACTTCCCCTAAGATAAACTACTTGTCTGGGACTCTTGGGAGGACTGACTCAGGCCAGAGGAGCCATTCCGTTATAATGGCCTATAAAAGGAATCTTCATGGAGGAACATGAGTTGCTCTTTTCAAAAAAGGAAGGAGGGAGGGAAAAATCCATTAAGAGCTACCTTGAGGCACAAACACAGGGGAGCTGCAAAGTTGCATGTACTTGTCCATATAACCTTCAAGGAGACTTTCTTGTCTTTCTTTTACATTTCTTTTTTCTTTTTCTGAAATAGAGATTAGAGATCTATGAGAAACAGCTAGGGCAGTGGCAATTGTGGAATATCTTGGAGAATGTATACAAAGAAACAGAAACTCTTTTATGACTTGAGAGGAGTCCTTGGACAATGCCATTGATGAACCCCTGCCACTTAGTCGGGGGGGGGGGCGATTTTCTTAGTCAATTTGACCTCCTAGCCAAAAAAGAGAGATTTCTTAGAAAGTGCCAAGGTTGCTTTGCTAGTAACCTCAAATTTGAGAGTGTATCCACAAGCAGGCAACTGCTGAATAGCATACTTCTTGAAGGAAAAAGGAAATCACTCACGTGGTATTCCACTGTCAGAAGAGCACTGAAGGATCAAAGTCATGATAGGAGAAAACAAATAGCCCTGGTCTTGTTTCCCAATTTTAAAATAAGTTTTTTGGACACATGGGAAGGGGATTACCTATATAGGAGTTTCAAAGTATTTTTCTCTTCTTGAGGGAAGTCAAAACCAGGGTAGCAGTACTAGTCTGGAGGAGACTATATAGGATTCTGCAGGAGACAAGGAGTTGTTGTTGTTGCTCTGATAGCAACACCAAGTTTATTTTCTTTACAAAGGGAGTTCAAGTGTCATAGCATGGAAGACTTTTAAAACACTGTAGAAAAGTGAAATTCACTAAACAAGAAGTAGAGTTGTACTAGTTGTTTTTTTTTTTATCGTTATTAAAAGCCCTTTTATGAGTTTTCTCCATCTGTTAATGAGCTTTGGTGAACCTTCGCTTTTAGTGTGTTTACTCTGGGGTAAAATAAAGGCAGCCTTGTACCTGACAACATTTGAGTGTTTGTACAAGAACTGGGGACCCTATTATCTACTTCTGTGAAAACTTAAAATCACCTTTGGAGACTCCCTAAAATGAATTCTGGTTAGGGGAATAAAGAGTTAAAGACAGAATGAATTTTTAGACTCACCCCCAAGATTATACCAAATCCAGTGACTTGGGTACTGGATCACAGGTTACATATGCCTGGGATTGAGATTTTAGGTCATTTCTGAATGACTGATCAATGTATGACTGAATTGGTGGAGAGACGGAGGCAAGACTAATAAATAATGATTACTACTTACCTTTATATAGTGTTTTATAGTTTTCAAAGCACTTTATACTCATTTAATTTAATTCCAATTTAATTTCATCTAATTCTCACAGCAATCCTGTAAACATAGGTAGCATACAAATTATTTGTATTTTTAAATGAAGAAACTGAGGCTCAAAGAATGATTTGCCTAAGGTCACCCAGCTAGCAAGTGGCACACCAAGGAATTTGAACCCAAAGTCTTCTCTTTCCAAATTTAGGGCTTTTCTCACTCTTCTACAACTGATTTATCTAAAGGTTCCTATAGTACTTTTAAATAAGAACATCATATATACATGCTTACTTCTGGGTTCTACTCCCAATTGACAGATTGAATTTGTTATGAGGATCTAATTGAACCTCCAACCAGTCTTGCCTAACATTTTCTGTATCTTGCTCATAGGAAAGTTATACTACTCATTTCCCTCCAATTATACCACCACTAGATACTATTATCCATTAGGACCCTTCCGATTTCATTTGGAACCTGGCCCTGTGACTTGAGCTTGGTCCCATGATGGTGTCATAATCTATCCTCCAATCTATCCTCCAACCATAAGGTGTCTTATGGCTTTCTTTCTTTCTTTCTTCTTTTTTTCTGATGAGGCAATTGAAGTTAAGTGATTTGCCCAGAATCACACAGCTAGTGAGTGTTATGTGTCTGAGGTCGGATTTGAACTCAGGTCCTCCTTACTCTAGGGCATATGCTCTAACCACTGTGCCATCTAGCTACCCCCCCCCATGGCTTTCTTGACCCTATATTTTATTTCTTTCCTAATTTGCTGCCCATATAACACAATTCATTGATAGGTCATAGTTATTTTACTGCATAGTGGTAGGTTTCCCAAATGCAAATTAAGATTTGACCTTTTGGATTTCAGAAAAACCTGGAAAGACTTACATGAACTGATGCTGAGTAAAGTGAGCAGAACCAAGAGAATATTGTACATAGTAACAACAACATTGTGCAGTGATCAACTATGATAGACTTAGCTCTTCTCAGCAACACAGTGATCTAAGACAATTCCAAAAGATTCATGATAGAAGATACTATCCACATCCAGAGAAAAAACTATGGAGTCTGAATGCAGATTGAAGCATACTAATTTCACTTTTTTTTTTTTTTGTTTTTTCTTTCTTGTGGTTTTTCTCTTTTGTTCTGGTTCTTCTTTAACAACATGACTAATGTGGAAATACGTTTAATATGATCTTACATCTATAACCTATATCAGATTGCTTACTATCTTCGGGAGGAGAATGGGGAGTGACATAGGGGAAAAATTGGGGCTGAAAATCTTATAACAATGGAATGTTGAAAACTATCTTCACGTGTAATTAGAAAAAATAAAATGCTATTAAGTAGGGGAAAAAATTAAACAGATCAACCAAGAAAAAAAAATATTTGACCTCTTTTTTTTTAGACAAAATATAGAGCCATACTGTCTTCTGGCTAAGCAAATCTATGTATGAGTTATTGTTTCTATATGCACTTTGAGCATTGTCTTCAGCATATAGCAGTTCCCATAGGACTTAGTAACTTTAGATGATGCTTATGGATTGTTGATTATTGAGTTTCTCTGAGGATAATAAGTATAGTATACAATGTCAGGTCATATTTTGATTGTGTAAAACAGATTAAATTAGGCATAGTATGCAATGTTTCTTCAGATAATTAGAGATGGGTCAACATTGTCAGTGTTGATATTCCATAGGGTAACCTTAAATTCATTGAATTTCTCAGAGAAGCCATATTTGCTGGTAATTTCTTTTTTTTTGTTTGTTTTTTTAAGTTGGGCAATGGGGGTTAAGTGACTTGCCCAGGGTCACACAGCTAGTAAGTGTTATGTGTCTGAGGCCAGATTTGAACTCAGGTCCCCCTGAATCCAGGGTTGTTGCTCTATCCACTGTACCACCTAGCTGCCCCCAGATAATTTCTTGCAAATGTCCCTGATACAAGAAGTTTTCCTGATCCTTACAGTTATTATTATTTTTTCTCTCCTCAAATTACCTTGTATTTACTTGTCTTCTTAACATGTTGTATTCCCCAGCAGAAGGTAAGGTCTTCTAGAACAAAGGTTGACTTTTTCATTTTTTAACTTTGTATCTTCAGTGCCTAGTACAGTGTCTTAAGTATAAGAGGTGCTTAATAAATGCTTTCAGATGGAATGGGAATGTTTCAATTAGAGAATAAATTGACCTGTGTTGTTGTTGAGTTGTTCAGTTATATGCAACTTTTTGTGATCCCATGGACCATAGCATGCCAATACTGTCCATGGGGTTTTCTTGGCAAAGATACTGGAGTGGTTTGCCATTTCCTTCTCCAGCTCATTTTACAGGTGAGGAAACTGAGGCAACAGGGTTAAATGACTTGCCCAGGGTCACATAGCTAGTAAGTGTTTGAAGCTGAATTTGAACTAAGTTCTTCCTGACTCCAGGCTCAGTGCTCTATCCACTGAGCCACCCAGCTGACTCAAATGGACCTAAATACTCCTGGTTAATAGTCGTGGAGAATGAGAGCAAGTCTTTTTTTCATCAAACTACTATTTGATCCCGTGTTTAACTAGATTTAAAGATAGCTAATATGTTTAAATTATACCAACTGGAGGACAATGATGGAAAAATCTATTGAGCAGATGGATACAGTTGCTAAATCTATTTAAACACTGAGTCAAATAACAGTCTGATGAAGGAGAGGCTTGGTGTCATTCTTCCGGCTTCACAGACAGGTCAAAGATGGGTCATTTGGGATCTGATTTTTCACTGGTCCTAATCACTGAATAAGTTATATTCGTGAAAGCTACTAACCACTAACAAGTTTGAAACACTGGCAGCCAGGTGTGTTTTGATGCCATATTTTAAAATGAGTTCTTTCAGCATAGTGTTCTGGGCTGGGGTCCAGAGCCTATCTTAATGAGCATTCATGGCAGAACAAGGAAAGAGAAGAATAATCTACCCTCCCAGCCCTATCTCACTATTCTTTCCCCTAGAGGAAACCTCTGTTCTGTCCAGACAGTTCTGCTCTCCATATTCTGTGCATTTAAGTGCATTTGTATCATCATGCCTTTGTTCAAATCATTCCCTCTGCCTGGAATGTTATATCTCCCCCTCCATTCACACATCCCTAACAAAACCCTTAATAAATGCTTACTGACTGACTGACTCACCCAAATCCCACTCAACCTTCAAGGCCCACTTTGTCCATCTTTTTGCCTACAGTGCTCCATACTTCCTCTGAACTCATAAAACTTTGTTGGTACCATTCACTGATCACATGATCTCCTCTAATTATTTAATTTTTAATATATATGAGACATGTCTTCCCAAATGGCTTCTAAGTTCCCAAAGCCAGGGACTGGAACATGCTTCTCTATAAGCCTCAGAGTGCTCAGCACAATGCAGTGCTCAATAAATGTTTGCAGAAGGATGACTTGTTACAGAGAAATTCAGTGTCAGTTCTCAGCACCAGACTTGAAAAAGTACCTGGCACTTGCAAATCCAGGTCTGCCCCTTGTAGCCCTTGCCACGTGCCCGTATCATTAGGTTATGAGTACACTTACATCTGCCCCCGACACACATCCTCAGAATCCTCCCCCAAAATGTTAATTCCTAGGAAAGCCAAATTTAAAAAGGGACTGGAAAACAAAGTAGATCATCTAAAATTTATTTTGGGTTTGCAGCCTGATCCCTATTCTCTCTGCCTTGATTTCGTTTAGGGACTAGACAGATGGGCCAGCACATATTTTCTCTCTCACACACGTAGACCTTACCAAAACACTTTCACATACATCACCTCATTTGATCCTTAAAACTCTCCTTCAAGGTGGGTAGGGTGGGTCTTATTATCTTTGTTTTGGAGATGAGTAAATCAAGACTCCAAGAAATTAAGGCATATGACACACACACACACACACACACACACACACATATATGTATAAAGACATATATATAATCATGTATTTAATGTGTGATAGTCTAGTGAGAAATTCTTTGAGGGTAAAGACTATCTCACTTTTGTATTTGTAGCTTCAACACTTGCTCATAGTAGGTGCTTATTAAATGCATGTTAATTGATTGTTTGTTGATAATGAACAGTGATGCCTGGACTGAAATTCACATCTTTGACTCCTAGATGAAATTTCTTTTCTATCTCATCATGCTAGATTATATAGTTATTGATCAAGAGCTTGTTGGAAAAAAATCACAAATCTAACAACAGGTTCTCTTATAAAAGGATAGATATAGAGTTGAAAGTCAAGGGTTAGCACTGAAATATTTACTCATCTACTTTGTTTTAAGAAAAGAGGGATATTTTACAAATAGAAAAGTGTTTTTATTTCCAGACTAGACTATGAGCACATTTGGTAAAGATCAGCAGAAAATAGGAACCTCAGTTGAATGGATTTCCAAGACAGAACTGCAGACTCTTCAGTCAATCAATAGACAAGCAGTAATTGGGTGCCTACTATGTACTAGGAACTAGGTATAGGTCTTCCAAGCCTGTGGTGTGCTTAGTTATTCCAATTTGCTCCCTTGTTTAAATGATGAAATGACACCTAAGTATAAAAATGTACACTGAGGCTGTTCCTTTGTAGCATCAGCTTCATAACAACTATCTAAAAGACCTCGGGAAAGGCTCCCAGGACTTTGGGTAGCTTCTATGTGGATGATCCATCAAAGAACACGGACAAACACAGTGAAGAATGAGAAAACATGGATGGGTGGTGATCTGTACCATTGGAGGGACAAAGCACATTGCTGAGCTCACATATTATTGAATTATTATAGCATATTTATTGAGTACTCACTCTGTGCCTAGTATTGCCCAAGATGGTGTCTGAGAGTAGTAATGTCCCATTACTACCACTGAAGTTCAGCCTCCTGACCATGTAAGTTCATGTGTGTGGAAAATTTCCCATGCCTGCTCTCCTGTGACATTTCCCATTTTCCCACATCCCCTGGGAATGGTACTTCTACTTCAAAGGGGCAAAAAAGCAGGGGGTTGGGGGGATAGAGATTCCATAATAATAGCTGGCATTTACATAGCACTTCAAGGTTTACAAAGCACTTTACAGATATTATCTCATTCCTATTGTGCAGATGAAGAAACTTAACTATGAAGCGTCTTGCCCAGAGTTGCACAGGCACTAAGCGAAAAATTTGGCAAAATTTGAACTCAAGTTCTCCTGACTCTAAGCCCAGAGCTCTATCCATTGTGCTACCTATTATTGGGGTGTTTGCTATCATTTGCAAATCTCTTCCTATTTGGATTTTATGCCTTTGGATTCTAGGATTTTTGCAAAAATCTAGGGATTATATAATACACACACACACACACACACACACACACACACACACATATATATATATATATAGAGAGAGAGAGAGAGAGAGAGAGAAGAACCCTGTCTCATAACATGGAAAAGAGGAGAATTGACCACTTTTTGAAAAAAAAAAAAAGATGTTGAAAGACTTAAGAAGTCTGATAAATGTAAAGGCCAATCACAATTCCAGAGGACTGAAGATGAAGCATGCTGTCCATCTCCTAAAGGTTGGGTAATGGACTTAAGATTAATAGCCAGATCTGCATTTTTGTACATGACCAATGTAGGAATTAATTCTGCTTGGCAATGCATATTTGTCGCAAGGGCTTGTTGTTAAGTTATTTATTTTAACAATTAGATGGAAAGAAAATAAATGCTTGCTAATTTTAAAAAAGAAACAAAATATTTTTAAAATGGAAAAAATGCTGCTTTTTATCCTGGGATGCCCCTATCTCTAAAAGTTTCACCAGAGATGTATCTGAGCATTAAGGCTAGGCCTTTGAGGATGACAGTAGTAACGTTATGGATAATGAGAATGTTATTGTGAAATAAATGTAGATAATAGACCTGAGAGTCTGGTCCTTGTCACCGTCTTGTATAAATAAGGAAGATGATGGGCCAAGTGGAAGTTGATCATAACTCTTAACCAGAACAGGGACACTGAACTATAGAGCTCTGTGGTTAAATTTAGCTTTATTTTTCACATAGCAGCCTTGGCTCTGTATGTGCTTGTGGGTGTGTGCCTGACAGTGTTTGTAATAAACTTTCCTATTTTTCCACTCATGGAGATGTGCTAAGAATTGTGAGAAGATGCAGGATGAACCTGCTGATCCAAAAGTTATCATAGTGCCTCCTCCCTGAGCTGCAGATATCACCTATTGATTTTATGAGTAAGCACAAGATGTGGGGTGGGACACTATGTCCCACCCCAGTGGAGAGACTGCTGAGGTATGTATGTATATTGTATGAGGTTGTGCTAAAGAAAGGATTGGACACTCTCTAATGTCTCTGCCCCTCCCCCTGCCCCTATTATTCTTTATGTTTATCAATGAGGTACTGTTCTCAGTCATCACATCTGTCTCTGCAAATATTTTACCATTGAAAGTCTGCTCATATTTCTTTTTCCTTTGATTTTAGACACCTTCCCTTCAGCAGCCTTTGGCAGAGATGAGGCATCTGGTTTTCCTTTTGATACTTTCACTAGAAATGGTTACTCAAACCTATAAAGAATTAGGAATGATGCCCATAGATCTTTTGTGGATTGCAATATATCAAAACATGTTAAGACTCATAAAATATTGCACTATTTTGATCTCAAAGATGGATTGAGCCTCTCAAGCACCCTTGCCCTCTCCTTATCTCTGGTGACAAAATGATGGACATGGTGCTGGATTAAACATTTCTTGGAAGGGTTATTCAAAATTTATTTTCCTTGGATTGTCTGGTAGTTTTGAGGTTCTCTTCTATACTCAAACAACAACTTAGGAGTGTGGGACACTTCCGGCCCTGTTTAACCTGAGACCTACCATCATAGTTGACATTGAAAAGCATATATTGTAATTAAAAATTCAAATTATTTAGAGTACATGCCCATGGACAGACTTCATTTTCCACAATGCGTGGAGCTGAGAAAGCTTTATTTTTTGGAGTGTTAAGTATTCTTTGGAGTATATGCAATGAAAGTCTATACATGAATCTGTCATGTGATGGTGTCATGAAACATGAACAGGATAGAGTGAGAAAGCTCTGTAGAAGGGAGGTTTTTGCTTTTTAAGAAACTATTTTATTGACTCTGGGCAAGTCACTTAACCCCAATTACCTCACCCCTGAAATAAATAAATAAATAATTTTGTTGGAAAATAACCTATTTCATTAGAAAACAAACTCAAGTGGTAGAGATGGGAGGTGGGGAGAGATTCAGAGGGAAATTCCAGTGGCATAGACCTAACTATGGCATCCTGAAATTCTGACATCCCAACTGAGCATTTGAGGAAGATGGGGAGATCTATAGCAAGAGATTTTTAAGTTCACTTAGGAAAGTCACTGCTCACTAGACTGCTATGCCAATATTGCTGAAGAGATTAAGAGGCAGTATGATCTAGTAATGAATGGTGCACAGGGCTGGGAATTGTGAGTGCCCAGAGTCAAATCCTTCTTTAGCCATCAAATAACTATATGACTCAGTGCAAGACATTTAACCTCTTTAGGCCTTTGTTTTCTCATTTGTAAAATAAGAGTGTTGAAATCAATGACCTCCAAGGTCTTTTCCAGCTCTAAATATATTATCTTATCATTATTATTGAGTAGAATTTAATAATCTCAATATTGATTCTCTGAATGTTCTGTGTCCCTTTCTTTTGTGTTAGGGAGACAGAAGGCTTATTGGAGCATTGACTAGCATTCTCCTGAGGGAGTGGGATGTGGCAATTATTTGGTGTGGGATGACAGAATTTTATGTTTCTACCACTTACATCTCTCTCCACCATGACCATCTTTGTTGCCTACACTGCCTTCCTCCTAAGACTTTCATTGGAATGAGAAATGTGAGAAGGATTTCAATAGTTTTGCCAGTTCCCACACACATATACTAGTGTTGGCTTTTGCAGACCCAAGCAAACATTGATATTAGCCTATAGGGCCAGAGAGCTATTTTATATTAGAGAAGTGACCGTTACCAGAACATAACTGCATTTGCCAGTAAAGTACTTACTGACAGTGAATTTTACTATCCCATCTTCAAATTGGAGTTCTTGTCTTTCATGGATAAATTCTGAGAATGTATGTGTATGTTTATTATTATTATTATTATTATTATATGTAACCCCTGTTCCAAAATCCATTGGTATGGAACTCTCCTTATTGGTAGAGATAAATGTCCTGCCCTATATGAGGGACAGGAGCAGAACTGGTGAGAGGCAAGAGCTTCCATTCTCAGCCAGTCGCCCTTTGGGAACTCATCACTTGGGTACTCCTGGCTTCCAGCTTCAAGAGAGAAGATGGAAGAAGCCAACCCCATATCTGTTTGCGGAAGGAAAAGACACTGGGAAGATATGAAAAGAGCCTGCCATCTCCATTATGTCCCTATTTGTTATACTCATTACCCTTACTTTCTCTCCTCTCGCTCACTCTTTTGCAATTTGGCATTTGACCTCATCACTCAACTGAAGTGACTCTATCCAAAGTTACCAATGATCTTTTAATTGCCAAATCTGATTATTGTTCCTATTCTGCATCCTTTTTGACTTCTGTACTACAGCTAAAACTGTTGACCACTCTGTCCTCCTGGATACACTCTCCTTTTTGAGTTTTTGTGACACTAGTTTCTCCTGATTCTCTTCTTACCTCTCTGATAACTCCTTCTCATCCCCTTTTCCTGCCCCTTTCATCCACATAAAATCTCCTAAATACAGATGAATTCCAAGTCTCTGTGCTGGACCATCTTCTCTTCTTTCTCCACACTCTCTTTCTGGTTGACTTCATTAACTCTCCTAGAACCTCTTTCTCCTTGCATATTACTCATAGATCTATGTAACCAACTAGCCTTTCTCCTGTCCTCTAATGCCACACTGCCAATAGCTTATGGGGCATTTCAAACTGGATGTTCCTCAGACATCCTAAACTCAACATCTCCACAACAGAACTCATTATCTTCCCCACCCCAACTCACCTCTCTAGCAAAATGTCTCACCTTTGTTGAGGATACCACTATTCTTCTAGTCTCCCACATTAATAATTTTAGGATTATCCTCTACTCTTCACTCTCTTTTCCCACATCTATCTAATAATGGACAAGTCTCGCTATCTTATTCTCTACAATATCTCTCACATTTGACCCCTCCTCTTTACTCATGCAGCCATCTTCTTAGTTCAGGCTTTAACTACCTTTCATGTGAACTACTCTAGTGGCCTTCTAATTGGTCTCCATGCTATGAGTTTTTCCTTACTCTAATCCATCCCATATTGCTGCTATATTGATTTTTCTTAAGTCTAGATCTGACCATTTCACTCAATAAACCCCAGTCACTCTCAAGGATAAAATGTGAACTAGCTATTTGATTTTCAAACCCTAAAATAACCTTGACCGAAACTATCTTTCCAAACCTATCATATATAAATAACTCTGGGGACCATCACTAGTCATCTTGTTCTATGTCTTGCCACTGGACTCTGATGATCCTGGAGGAGAGTAAGGCTGATAACTTTGCACAGCTCTGCCTCGTTTAAATCCTATTGACTTCAAATCAAGACATCTTCCTCCTGATGTCATTGGTTCTCTCTGGGAACAAAAGACAAACAACAATATCATTCCCCTTCCTGAACTCTAAATTCCATCAAAATGGCCTTCTCTCTAATTCCTACACAATACTCCATTTCTCATTCCCATACCTTTGTCTTGCCTAATTGTACTGCATGCCTAGAATGTACTCTGTCCTCACCTCTGCCTCATTAAATCCCTCATTTCCTTCAAAATGCAGCTCAAGCACCACTTTTTTTTTTTAACACGTGTTTCTAAAACTTTAGGCTACAAATTTTGTCCCTTCCTCCCTCCCCACCCACCCTCATTGAAAAGGCAAGCATCTTGATACAGGTTATAGATGTGTAGTCAAGCAAAATACTTCCATAGTAGTCATGTTGTAAAAAACTAAGTATATTTCCCTTCATCCTATCCTACTCCCCATTTATTCTACTCTCTCTTTTGACCCTGTCCCTCCTCAGAAGTGTTTGCTTCTGATTATCCCCTCCCCCGATATGCCCTCCTCTCTATCAACCCCCTGCTCTCTTGTCCCCATCCCCCCTTATTTTCCTGTAGGGTAAGATGGATTTCCATACCCCATTGTGTATGTTATTCCCTCCTTAAGCCAAATCCTATGAGAATGGGATTCACTCATTTCCTCTCACCTTCCACCATTTCCCCTCCATTGTAAAAGCCTTTTCTTGTCTGTTTCATGTGAAATAATTTACCCCATTCTACTTCTCCCAGTATAATCCTCTCTCACCCCTTACTTTTATTTTCCAGATATCACCCCTTCATCTTCAACTCACCTTGTGCCCTCTATCTATCTAGCTATACATACATGTAATTTTTTTCCCTCCCACTACTCTAATACTGACAAAGGACTCATGAGTTACAAATATCAACTTTCCCTGCAGGAATGTAAACAGTTCAACCTTAATAAGTCTCTTATGATTTCTCTTTCCTTTTCACCTCTTCCATGTTTCACTTGAGTCTTGTATTTGAAAGTCAAATTTTCTATTCAGCTCTTGTTTTTTCCTCAGGAATGCTTGAAAGTCCCCTATTTCATTGAATAACCATTTTTTACCCTGAAGGATTATGCTCAGTTTTGCTGGGTAGGTGATTCTTGGTTGTAGTCCTATCTCCTTTGCCCTCCAGAATATCACAGTCCATGCCCTCCGGTCCCTTAATGTAGAAGCTGCTAAATCTTGTGTTATCCTGATTGTGTTTCCACAATACTTGAATTGTTTCTTTCTGGCTGCCTGCAAAATTTTCTCCTTCACCTGGGAATTCTGGAATTTGGTTACAATATTCCTGGGAGTTTTCCTTTGGGGATCTCTTTCAGGAGGAGATTGGTGGATTCCTTCAATTTCTATTTTGCCCTCTGGTTCTAAGATGTCAGAATAGTTTTCCTTGATAATTTCTTGAAAAATGATGTCTAGGCTCTTTTTTTGATCATGGCTTTCAGATAGTACAATAATTTTTAAGTTCTCTCTTGGGTCTATTTTCCAGGTCAGTTTTTTTTCAATGAGATATTTCATATTCTCTTCTATTTTTTCATTCTTTTGGATTAGTATTACAGTGCCTTGATTTCTCAAATTGTCACTAGCTTCCAATTGCTCCACTCTAATTTTTAAGGAAGCATTTTCTTCAGTAATGTTTTGGACTTCCTTTTCCATTTAGCCAATTTTGCTTTTTAGGGCATTCTTCTCCTCATTGGCTTTTTGGACCTCTTTTGCCATTTGGGTTAGGCTATTTTTTAAGGTATTTTCTTCAGTTTTTTTTTTGGGTCTACTTTAGCATCACTCTCAGTTTTTCCTTTACTTCTCTTACTTGCTTCTCAAAATCCTTTTTGAGCTCTTCCATGGACTGGGACCAATTCATATTTTTCTTGGAGGCTTTGGATATAGCAGCTTTGGATTCTTTGTCTTCTGGTTGTGTGTTTTGATCTTCCTTGTCCCCAAAGTAAGATAATATAGTCTGATTCTTTTTGCCCTTCTTGCTCATGATCCTGGCCAATTACTTGAGTTACAAACTCTTTGTTAAGGTAGGAGTCTGTTTCCAGTGTGGAGAATGTACTGTCCCAAGCTTCAGGGGTTTTGTGCAGCTGTTTTCAGAGATACTTCTAGGGACCTATAAATTTTCAGTTCTTCCAAGGTGTTATGGTCAAGTGCAAGGTGTTTACTCCTTTTCTGGCCTGTGCTCTGGTCTATGAGCACTCTTTTCTGTCTGAGAACTGTGAGGAGGATTTCTTCTCCACAGCCACTATAAGCTCTACTACGCCAGCGCTCCTCCTCGCCCCAGGACCGCCACCCAGAACTGTGACCCAGATCCAAGTACGGGCAAAGCAAGAGAATCCTGCACCAGCAGAGAGATCCCTGCAATTCCTCTCTGATCAGCCACTCGATTCCCCCTCAGTCTGTGGGCCAGAAGCTCAGGAGGCAGCTGCCCTCCAGGGCCAAGCTCGAGGAATGGGGCTGGAACCCCACTGTGCTTCTCTCTCACCACTGCAGAAACAGACTTTTCCCACTGACCTTCTAAGTTGTCTTTGGCGTTCATGGGTTGAGAAGTCTGGAGACCACCGCAGCTGCCCATGATTCAGTCCTCTGAGGCCTGCTCCAGGGTCGCTGTGGCCTGCACGCCCACGCCGAACTGTGCTGCTCTCCCAGCCTGGCACGATATACCTTTCAGATTAGCCATCCAGGTTATCTTGGGCTGGAAATTTGTTTCACTCTGTCCTTTTGTGGGTTCTGCTGCTTTAGAATTTGTTTAGAGCCATTTTTTATAGGTATTTGGAGGGATTTGGTGGAGAGCTCAAGAAAGTCACTGCTTTTACTCTGCCATCTTGGCCCCACCCCCTCAAGCACCACTTTCTACACAAAGCTTTTTGCATATATCTTTTGTGTATATACTATTATCTCTGGTGAGATGGCTTGCCAAGACCTTCCCAGGGCTGCTTATCCACCTTTGGTGTCCACCTGCCACCCAAGTCTCATCTGTGACTCCAAGAGGCTGTAGCATGTGCAGCTACAACATCTTGGTAAAACTGTCAAGCAGGCCGGCTAAATTAGGTTGAGAGTAAACCAACGGCTTCAAATCCATCAGTGAGTTAGGGGAATGTCTATCCTAAGTACATAAAGACTTCCCCTGGCAGAATGGGTGGATGAAAACAATTTGTTCCAATGGCCATGAAGATGGATGAAGTAGGTGCTGTGGAACACTTAGAGCTTGGTCGGACATCAAAAATGCCAAGGTCATCCATTGCATCCCAGGCCATTGCCAGTCATTTTGACTTTTGTCCTGCCACTGGATTTCAATGACTCTAGAAGAGAGAGTAAGGCTGATAACTTTGTGTAACACTGCTTCACTTAAATCCAATTCATGGGCAAGATATCACCCATCATCTACTATTTAACCCTAACATCACAATGTCATTGATCCTCTTCGAAAATGAAGGATGAATTCAACTTATACATGTACACGCTGCCTCCAAGGATACAATGGAAATTCCTTGAGAACAGGATTTGTTTCTTTCTTTCTTCCTTTCTTTTTGCTCTGTACATCCCTGGCAGCATAATACCTGCCACATGGTAGGTACTTAAAAATGCTTGTTGATTCATTCATTGATTTATGCCTTGTGGCCTCCTCAAAAAGAGTGATTAACCTAACAACCGTTGGGCACGTCTGGACTATGACCTTTAATAAAATCTTCATTTCAAAAAAATGTCTGTGCCCTGACTTGCTTAAAAACAGCAACAACAACAAATCAATGATTATGCTGAGATAAGCAGGACAACACACAAGCTTCTTGACTTTGATTGTTTAGTATCAAAGTTGAATGATTCTGTATATTTACAGTTTTAAATTGATTGTTCATGTGATCTCTGTAGGCTATCATTTACACAGCATCTCTTTAAAGCTTGCTACAGTTTGAGGTCTAAAGTGATGTATTGGACATGGACAGCCTGATAGGGATTTTATAAATCTTACTCAGGGCAGCACCCATGCAATGAACTGGTTTTTAGCTATGATATTCAGCACATTCATTTTGTGTGTGTGACAGTGTTGAACATTTGGGACATTTTGATTTTTGTACAGATTTCACAGATTTCCACATTCAGAGCATCCTCTCACCAGGAGGGCATCTGCCTAGATACACTGGTCTCACAGTCTTTAAAGTAATCTGTTCAGGTCCCATCTAGTCATTAAAAAGAAATCCCCCTTAAGTGTTCTATAGCACAAAACATGCCATACCAAAGATGAAGAGGTCCTCCTCCATCTCAAAATCTAAGAGGATGGGAGTCAGATGTTAGGCTTTTGCTATCTTCAAATGCAGTGGGAGGGGGCATAGAGAGGGGCTGCCTAGGTTTCTCAGCTTTTTCCATAGCTAAGTATTAATGACATATGCTGACCTTTGGAACAGGTTCTATGGTGCCATCAGCTCCCATAAAAATCCTAGGTGACATGGAGAGGCAACACGGATATCATTTTTGCCATGAATTGTGCCTTCCCTATCCCTATCCTGTGGTCTCTCTCCTTACAGTGATCCTCCTAATATAATAGTTTCGGTATTTCCTTCTACCAGGACTTATCCATGACTTGATAGAAAGGAGGATCTGAGCTAGATAGGCTTACACGTCATCAGTTGCTGATAAAGAGCTGATAAAGTTTCAATTGGTTTTCCAAGAGTAAAGAACAAGTGTCGCTTCTCATCTGACTCTCCTGCTGACCTCTGTTAGTGAGTCATTTCTCACATTGGACCCCATGGCCATGCTCTCTAGTTTTGGAGGGCTCTCGTGGAGACCTTGAGATTCAAGAGCAATTCTCAGGGCTTGTAGGGCTTCAACCCTGGACCTCTTCCTGGCAACTTGTGGGAAGATGGGAGACAGATTCTCAAAACTCATAATTCTAACAACACTTTTATGCAGAACAATTTCGATTCTGAGAAGATGTTGGTAATCTCTTAGGAGCTAACATATATTTTGTAAAGTCCAGAAAAGGAGACAGTTGGGAAGATAACTTTGTTAAATCTAAGGATCCAAAGGCTATTTTGTAAATTACAAAGAGATTTATAAACACCAGAAATTCTCCAGTAACACATCAGTGCAGAAGCACCTAAGGTAAGCATCCTTAGTTTTTGCAGGATCATATGACCTTTCTGAGGGCACAGATTATTAAGCCTTTTGTCTTTATAGCCCTAGCATAAAACACAATGTCCAAAACATAGTAGGACCTTAAAAATGAATCACAGATTTAGAGTTAGAAAGCACTTGAGATGTCATCAAATTCACTCCCTTATTTTATAAATGAATAAATGGATAGGTAAATAAATTGAGGCAATGAGAGCTTAAGCAACTGGCTTAGTGTCACACAGCTTGTAAGTGTCTGAGATGCGAATTAGAGAGAGATCTCCTGACTCCAAGTTCAGTGGCCTCCATACTATGTCACACTACAAATACACGTTGAATGAATGAATAAATTATTGCTTTACATACTTTTGAGGCAAAAGTACCACTCTCAGGACATATGAAGAAACCTGTCACAGGAGATTGAGGAAGGACATTACCCCATGTGTTACTGCAATGGAGGGAGCAAGTATTGGAAAATTCTCCTGTAATCCCTTAAGGAGTAAGTGTGGAGAAATTTCTCATTTAATGTCATAAGTGAGTGATATAAAGAGCTATAGTGACAGTGTAGGACATTGCTACAAAACATAAGATGTATTCTCTGCCCCTGAGTATCTTACAATCTTGGGGCCAGAGATGTGATTTACACAGATGAAATGATCAGGGAATAATTTAAGAGAGTAAATGGCCAAGTACCAAAATGTGAGCTATCGGCAATAAGGGACTCATCTCTGTACAGAGCTGAGTTACACAGCTCAGTGAAGAGAGAGATCAGTGTGCCCTGGTATAATCTGAGAAGGTTTCAAGGAGAAAGTAAGTCTAGACATGGGGTTGGTACAAAATAGTAGGAATTAGCTAGGCAAAATAGTCTACCCTGGTGCCTAGAATTCCCACTATTAGATTAATTCCTTAGAAATAAGACAGTGCTTTCTAAAAGACCTCGGTAAAAGGCATATGTGTTATTTGGAACACACAATATATTAATACATTATACCTTTTAACTCAGATTGGTTTATCAGATTAACTATCACCTATCAAAGAATAATATTAGTGAATGAAGTATAGGATTGGTAATATTTGATGATAGGAGAGGTGATTTGGAGGGGCTGAGGATATAGAACAATGCCTGTCAAGGGAAAGTGTCAGGTCCCATAATAGGCGACCCTGGAAAACTAGAGAGTAGTATGAGGGCTCTGAGCAACTAGGTCAGATGAGTGGGGTGGGGGGGAAGATCTTGCAATAAGGAATAGGGCCTTCCTGATATCAAGAAGGGTGGTTGGTACAATAGAAAACTGAAAAATTTTGCCTAGCCCTGGCTCTGCTCCTCAGCAAATGAAGGGATGACATTTCAAATTTTGGCATTAGGTAAATGGTATCACCTTCAATAATCTGTTTTTTCCTTTAAAGCCTTGATTTATGTCAAGTTGGTTCAATGTAGTTCTGAACTATCGACTAAAGGTAAGTAGCACTAAATGTTCCCTCAAACCAACAAGTGTTATAAAGGAGAAACTTAGATGCCAGGCCCATAAGGGAGACCCCAGGACAACATCCTCTGTTGGAGGTGAATAGAGAGACAGCAGAAAGCCATCTTCAAGAGGCAGAGACTTCAGGAAACCATAAGGACACTGCCATGGAAGCTGCCAAAGAGGAATGCACAGGATGGGTGACAGCTTATCTGACATTAATTTTTTTTCCATCTTCTAAATTTCAGTGTCTTGGGACATAGCCCTAGTCACCTTGCCCCAGTTATGACTCTGCTCTGGACTCTATTTTTAGTTTCTTAAAGAACCTTTTAATAGTGATTCAATTTTGAAGATGCACTGCCATCCCCATCAACGTACTTTCTACCTGGTGCCCCAAAAGACCACAATTTAGAAGTTAAATATTGATTCAGTAGTAGGTTCCCACGAGGGTTTGATTTGACATTATCATCATTACTAGCTCTTCTTTCAGGGGATATTTAATGATCTCAGTTTGAGACTCACTGAACTCCAAAAAGGCCCTCCAAAATGAAAACAATTTAAAAATACAGTCTTAATGAACTCATTTGCAGATGCAATAAGCTATCACATGAAATGGAACCAACGAATAATTGAAATGATAAAATGGCATAGCCTCTTTTTCAAAGTTAAGAACACACCAAGCTCCCTGCCTTGACTGCTTTTTAAGATAGACATGCCTGCAATCCTTTTCATGTACATGACTTTCATTTCAAGTGGTAAAGCCATTTTTTTTAACCTTTCCATTTCTGAAGACTCATTCAGAAAGCAGGTGGGTGAAATCCTTTAGAATTTAAATCATTACCAAAGACTAAAGTGGCAAGCTTTGGTACCAGCTAATTGGGCAGAAGAGGGAATTTAGATTTAAGATGCTGTATTGCCTCAATCTATTCTGAGTCAGCTCTGAAAGGAAATGGACTTAGGGAATACCTGACCTACCTGAAGCAGCTTTTGACACTTCAGAATAGACACACACTCAGCTTCATATACAGTAGTCTAGAGAGGATCTAAGCTTTGCAAAGCTGCTTTCTGTGAAGATCAGAGTGCTTAAGAGCAAGAAAATCCCTATCTGGCAAAGGTTCTAGTAAAGAACAAATAATGGAATCCCCTGGAGAGTTCTGTGAACCTCCTTAGGCATCTTGCTCTTCTAGAGAGAAAACCTCTCTGCATCGCTTCCACATTTTTCAAACAATCCACAAATATTTGAGGAATAAAAGAAAAGAACGAATTTAAAAATGAATCAACTCCTGTAAAACTGCGTAATGTCTACCAGGGCTCATCCTAGAATAAATTGCACTGTTATGGTGGCTGATATAGTCTACAAAGGTGGAGACACTGTCTCCATAATGTTAGCTTTCATGTTGCATTGGGATCCAGCCCCTTTCTCATGAACATTTTAGTGTATTGTCATGTGTTTTCTTATTAGAGTATGTAGCTGACATCTCGGAACATGGGGAAATGAGATGCAGAACAAGTAAGCATATGTGAATAGAACACAGCTATGACAATTCCTGTATTGCTGAGAAATTGGGAATGTAGAGCTAAGGAGGGATGTTTTACAGTGATAATACTCATTTGACCCTTCTGAGACTCAGTTGCCTCATCTATAAAACAGGGATAATACCTCATAGGGTTGTTGGGAGGATCAAATGAGGAAATGAATGTAAAGTGCCTTGTAAACTTGAAAGAACTATAGAAAGTCAGCTATTATATTACATTCCCTTGGGTGGATATGACATATATGAGGGTAAGGGAAATATAAGGTAATATGTGATGGGCTCAGAGAAAAGTCTGGGCAAGTGCTCTAAGAAATATGAGGGTAAACAAGAGCACTTTCAGCTGGAAAGATCAAGGAAGACTTGATAAAGTAAAGGAATAATCACCTACTATGTGCCAGACACTGTGCTAACTAAGCACTTCACAAGTATAATCTCATTTGTTTCTCACAACAACCCTGTGAAGTAGGTTCTATTTTTATCCCCATTTCATAGCTGAGAAAAACTGTGGCAAACAGCAGTTAAATGACTTAGCCACTGTCACACATAGTGTCTGAGACTAAATTCGAACTCACCTAGCCACCTTTACAAGGGAGCTCTTCAACTGATCCTTGAAGATAAAGATTCTGAAAGATGGAAATGAGGAAGGGATGCATTCCAGTTATGCGATATACCCTATGTGAATCCCCAGAGGCACACAATGCCATGTTGTTTCAGGGAATGGCCTATAGATCACTAACACTGAGAGAGTTATCACTGTAGCTCTCTCAAAATGATACCAATATCACAGAGTTGTTGTGAGAAAAATCCTGAGTGAGGAGATGGTAATAGCATTTAGCTCTTCACTCACCTCCATGAGTTCAACTGACAAGGCGCAGACAAACTCAATTCCCAAGTCTGAACAGAACTGGCAGTTGTGAGTGCTGAGCCACTTTGGGGCCTCTTTGTAGGACTGCAGGACTATGCTTTAAGAAATGGAGAGTATGAAAAATGCAGGAAAACATGGGAAGACTCATATGAGCTGATAGGCACACAAGTAAGTAGAACCAGGAAAATAATACTGAGACTACAATGTAAATGGAAAGAGCAAAACACAAGAACAGCAAAACTAAAGGCTGTATAATTATAGTGGCCAAGCTTGGTCCTAGAGAAGAGATGAGAAAATGCACCTCCCTTCCTTCTTTGCTGAAATGGGGGATAACGGCCTATGCTGTCAGGCTTACTCAACACCCCGTTGTGTGTTTTTTTCCTCTTTTTCTTTCTTATTTTTTGTTACTTGATTTGGCTCTTTAGTTAGAGGAAGTGGAGGATGTATATATATATACATATACATATACATATACATATATATGGAAAACAATGTGATGCAAAACCAAAAATTATTAATGCAAAATAAAAGACTGTAGGAAACAAAAGTGGTGCCATATTTGATAGTATTAATGGACTAGATTAGGGTGAATGCTGTCCCAAATTTTTTAAAAAGGAAAGAAGGTAAAGTCTACAAGCTATGGGCCTGAGAAAATTCTAGAACTCATTATTAAGGGTGTGGTTTATGAGCCCTTAGAAAAGGAAGTTGTGATCTCTAAAAGTCAACATAACTTCATTCAGAACAGATAATGCCAGACAGCACCTGTTTTGACAGAGTAACTACAAATATATAATGCAAAGCTGGGCACAGGGAAGAACAAAAACTGTTAGAAAAGGTGTTCTAGGATCAAGAAATATAAGAGGTGGGGCAGCTAGGTGGATAGCACAATGGATAGGGTACCAGCCCTGGAGTCAGGAGGACCTGAGTTCAAATCCGGCCTCAGACACTTGATACTTACTAGCTATGTGATCCTGAGCAAGTCACTTAACCCTGATTGCCTCAAAAAAAGAAAGAAACATAAGAGTCAAAAGGCTGATAGAAAACACAGAAGTTTTTACATTTAAATATCTGAGTACTTCCTTTCAGAAAGGAATCAGGAGCCTCCAGACATGACAAGCACCAAATTACTTCAGAATAAATGAAACTGACTGCCTTACAGACAGTTATTAATTAGGGAGTATTTCTCAATTAGCTGTCTGTGTATAGTCAAACTATTAATTTAGTAAAGATCGAAATAAATATCAAACTAGAATAAAATAGAGGAGAAAAACATATGGCATTCAGTCAAAACAGATGCAGATGGACCTATTTCAATAAGCTATTGAAAAATGGAAAATGGATGACAGAAAAGACATTGAAGTGGACTATTACCAATTTCCTTAGAAGTTTAACAGTTAAAGCAACAATAAAGAGGCCAAAGAAATCAAAGAACTGCCTCATCTAGCAAATACTCACTCTCCATGCCAAGTTGCAAGATAAGGCAACCAAAGATACCACCAACTTAGGATGCAATTTCATTGGTGAAATATTATGGAGGAATGTGATAGGAGATTATGAGCAATCAAAGATACCATGACTTATAATGTAATTTCATTGATAAAATATTATGGAGGAGTGTGGTAGAAGATTGTGGGCAATATTATTTTATAAAACAATGAGAAGTGATAGAGGGAATAATGAGTTTATAAAAGATATGGTGTGATACTCAACTAGGCCAACTCATCCTAGGGGCACCTTGGGATGAAACTAGAAGGAAGATAACAAATAGATGAGAAATGGAAAGACCTCTCAGCATTTCTCTAGCAAATTATTTTTTCCATCAGTGACAGTGGAATCACTCCATTTGGATTCTAACATCATAGTCCTGTTCATGCTATATGAGGAAGTGAAGTGCCATTTAAGAAAACAAAGATGACTAGAATAAGTAGGCCTTTCCAAGTATACATAAAGGAGAGTCATAGTAGTAGTGACACAATTTTGAAACTTGTGACAGAATAATTCTAATGAAATCTGAAAAGGGGAAGGTAACAAATGCCTGGAGGAAGAAAACCAGACATTATTACTATGCAAAAAAAAAATCAGTCAAGAGGATAGCATCACCTACAAAACCATATGCTTACTTTGTCAACTTTGTAAAATCAGTATGAATGATTTGCCAGTAAAAAGGATGTTCTCAAGGAAGGTATGAGAAGAGAATAGATAGACTTTTGAAGATAATTTTTTATGTTAGGTCAAAACTTTATAGTCATGTAATTGATGGAAAGTTATGGAGAATATATAAGATCCCAATGTGTTCATTGTTGGTTGACTATAAAAATATTTTTTAATTCGGTAGAACAAAATACTACCTTAAAGGCTCTTCTGCAACAAGGTGTTTCCCAGGCATATGTTAAGGTCATAAAATATTCCTCAATAGAATCAACCTAAGAGAAATTTTGCATGATGATTCTCTGATTATTAATATGAACTTAGACATAAAAGGAGACATATGTTTACCATAGGTGTTTGTCACTGTCATGGAGGTTGGCTTGTGTAAAGCTGAAGAAGAATTCCCTTTAGCTGGTAAGATCTTTCAGAGGCTCTCCTTTGACAATGACATGGAGCTGCTTCCATCAAGCCTTGGAATATGGTGGAACATTTGAAAAAAAAAAGGTTTTTGATTCTCTTTTCCTCTTTTAAAATGACCACTGTCACTGCTGTTACCTTCCATAATAGAACCCTCCCATCTAACAAATAAGTACAGTCTAGCAAAACAAGAGCTGAAAATGTGTGATTCTTTCTTTGCTGACTTTCCACTATCTCTTTGCCAGTGTATAAGATTCACTATCAAGGGTTTCAGTGTTATTTTCCTTTGCATTATTTTGGTCATCATGACTGTAAATTGTTCTTCTGGTACTGTGTTTTTCCTTTCCATCAGTTTCATGCTAGTTGTTTCAAATTTCTCTAAATTCTTCAGATTTGTCGTTTCTTACGGTGTCAATGACATTCCAGTACATTCATATATTAAGATTTGTTTGGTCATTCTCCATTTGATGGATATTCACTTTCCTTTCGGTTCTTTGCTACTTCAAAAAGTGCTGCTATGAATATTTTTGTGTATGTAGGACCTTTTTCTCTGCCTTTGTTCTTTTTAGTAGTGATATTGCTGGGCCAAAAGTTTATGTCCAGTTTAGAGATTTTTTTCATATAATTCTAAATAATTTTCCAGAATAATTGGACCAATTCCCAGCTCCATTAAGAGTATATTCGTGTTTCTATCTTCCTACATCCTCTCTCCAACATTTATAATTTTTGTCTTTATCTTTGCCAACCCGACAGGTAAAAAGTAAAATCTTAGAGTTATTTTAATCTACATTTTCTTGTTATTGGTGATTTGTAGCATTTCTTTAATCTGGTTATTGACAACTTGCATTTCCTCTTTTGAAGATTCCCTTTTCATCTCCTTTGATCACTTACCCACAGGAGAATGGCTCTTATTTTTGCCCATTTATATCCATTCCCCTAGATATCACAGATATCAAACCTTTATCTTTTAGTGATATTTGCTATAAAGTTTTTTCTAAATTAATTCCTTCTTTTCTAATTCCAGCTACATTGAATTTGCTAGTGCAAAAGATTTTCAATTTTATGCAATTGGTTATTTAATCTATTAGCCAATATTTATGTAGTGCTTTATGGTTTGTGAAGCAATTATATGTGTGTGTATATATGTATATATGAGATTATATGTGTATAAAATCTAATTTGACCTTCACAGTAACCTTGATGAGAGATGTACTGCTATTATTACCATTTTACAGATGAGGAAACTGAGGTTCACAGAGGTTAAGTGACTTGCTAGTAAGTGTCTGAGGCAGAATTTAAATCATATCTTCCTGACTTTCAGTATTCTATGTACCTTAAGTTTGCCTTTGTTTCTTGTTTCATCAAATTCTTCCCCTAGCCAGGACTGTGCTACAGTTTCCTAAATGAGATCCAAAATCACTCAAATCCTTTAGCCTAATTATCCACGTAGAAGGGAAAAAAATATAAGTGGATGAAGAACATCTATTATCTTAACTATGAATATGCATCAGGATGAACAACATGCAGAGATGGTCCATCAATACATATGTCTTGCTAACAATGGATAAGGAATTGTATCTAATTTGTATCTATGAGGACTAGAGCAAGTTGTCCTGAACAACTGTGTTATGCTTTCAGTGATCCCATACTTTTCCATGAAAGAAAATCTCACCTTTCAAACATCAATATTCTTCTGGGGATGTTTTATGGGTGGGTACCAGGGAATGTTGTAGCATATGAGGAATTAAAATTATGGATCACCCAAGGGTCAATGGAAAGATGGCACAAAAGGTTGGAGAATACTATGAATGGGAATTTGTGTGAATGAAGTGAAATAAAAGACATAATAAAAGAGATTTATGGAGGGAAAAGGAAGTGGACCAGTCAGATCAAGAATAAGGAATAAGGGATGGACAGCCCCTGGGCTATAGCTGTGCCCACACAATAAGGAAAGATCCACAAAAGCATCCTCAATAATGAGATCATAAATCCATCAATGCATTTAAGAACTTTTATTGCTGGTCAGTTGTTTTTCAGTCAACTCTTACTCTTTGTGACTCCATTTGGAATTTTCTTGGCAAAAATACTAGAGTGGTTTGTCATTTCCTTCTCCAGTTCATTTTTACAGATGGGGAAACTGAGGCAAATAGGTTTAAGTGACTTGCCCAGAGTCTCACAGCTAGTGAGTATCTGAAGCCAGATTTAAATTCAGGTCTTCCTGAGTCCGGCCCAGAGCTCTAACCACTGCAACACCTAACTGCCCATTTAAGAACTAGTCATGTTAATACTAATAACTCACACAGTTCTTTAAAGTTTGTGAAAACTCGATATACATTATCTCATTTGATTTTCAGAATGTCCCTGTGAAGTTGAGATATCTAGTATGAATATGCCCCATTTACAGATGAGGGAACTGAAGATGAGAGAGGGTAAGTGACTTGTCAATGATCAAATACCCAGTGTCAGAAGCAGAATTTGAACCCAGGTCTCACTTGATGCCAAATCTAGCGGGTTTTTTTTTTCAGACTATAGATCATTAGAATGTTGCAGACATGGTATACTTTCATCTCAAGAAAGCATTTGAGAAAGTTTTTCATACTATCCTTGTAGACAAGATAGAAAAATATGGGTATTTTGAGAGTGATACTGATAATACTTAGCAGTGACAGATATCAGATTGGCACGGCCTGGAGTCCTTAGTTGTCCTCTCAAGGTGAAAAAGAGTGTAGGTGGCGCACCAACTGACCCAAAACAGTTTGAGAATATATAAGACTGTTTTTTAGGAACCTGCAGAGACAAGATCAATATAAATAAAAATAAATGAAACAACATGTTCACATACAGCAGTCACTGCAACCTAGTGGTTCCCTACTCACTTATGGTCAGTCAGCTAACATGACAAGAACTGACCTAGGCTAAATGCCTAACTCACTAGTGTGTCTAGACTACAGAAAACTTAACCCTTACGTCATATGATTTCTGCCTAAAAAAAAAAAAACCTCCTTGTCATCAGCATGTGACTTTCATCTAGCCATAGGAACTCCTGAGTCATTTTGTATTTTCCCATCAGATTCTGAGAGTTGAGGAAAAGACTCTATACTTCCAGAATACTTTAGTCAGTGATAACAGCATAATTTCATTTATTCAAATATATTTTTTTCCAGTGAAGGGCATAGCACTGGGGAGGATACCAAAGAAATCTAGGGTACATTCTGTACCCTGTAGGAGCAATTCCAATTGAGAAAGACAAAATATCAAACTAAATCACAATGCAAGGCAATTTCAAAATTAGGTGGCATGCTATATGTTTCCTGTGCAATTTGGGGACTGAAACCAGGGAATGAGGATTTGGGATCTGCACCCCAGCCATCTCTTATGCTCCTTCCTAGAACATAGCCAAATCAAAACTGGAGTCACTAAATAGTTTGCTCAAATAGTGAGTGCCAGGGAATTGAGAAATAGAATAAATCTGGGAAATAGAGTGGAGCTATTTCTGGAGGGTCCAGATTAATCCTTTTTATTGATTCTATGTATCTGAAATTCAAAACACTTCAAAAATAGATCCACAAGGATATAAAGCTTTTTAATCATATAAAAAACAAAAAGAATTTCAGATACAGTACAGAAAAAAAGAATATAGCTTAAGTATTAAACAATGGATATTTATGGAGCACTTTAGAACTTGCAAAACATTTGCTTCCCAACATTGTTATGTAGAGTATGCAAGTATTATTATTTTCTCTTTATAAGTGTGGAAATGGAGACCGTAAGACACTAGGAGTTCAACAGCATCCATTAGGGGTCTTGTGGGATGGAAGCCACAAAAGGCAGCCCAGTGTAGAATAAGGGGGGAGGGGAGGGGAATAAGCATTTATTAAAAAACCTACTCCATGCCAGACACTGTGTTAAGTGCGTCATAAATATTATTTCATTTGATCCTTATAACCACTCTGTGAGGAAGGTACTATTATTATCCCCATTTTCCATTGAGGAAACTGAGTCAGATAGAAATTAATTGACTTACCCCCGAGGCACACAGCTAAGGATGGAGGATGGATTTGAACTCTGATCTTCTTGACTCCAGTCCAGCTCTCTATCCACTGCACCACCTCATTGCTTCATAGTAGATAGAGAGCTAGCTTCAGAGTCTGGAAGACTTAGGTTCCAGTTCTGCCTTTGACATATTCATTGTGTGACACTGGGAAAATATTAATTTCTCACTTCCCCCAGGCAACTTTCTAACATTATCCGTTGCTGAAGAGTAAGGGTCCTTGCCTTCTGACTAGGTCCAGGCCTCCTCCCACTACACCATACTACCATGTTCCATCAAAAGCTAACATATGTAAAAAGCTTTGCATGCCTTAAAGCACTGTATAAATGTTAGCTATCATTATTATTCCTAACGACAATAACACATTTATGTAGTGCTTTAAAGTTTATGAAGCATTGTATTTGCAATAACATCATAAAGTAAGTAGTATTAGTACTCTCATTTTCCTTTTTGCAAATTCTGAGGAAGAGGAAGAGGAGGAGGAGAACGACAGGAGGAATGAGATAGAAAGAATTAGGAGTATAGCTGAAGGGAGGGTTCTACTTTGTGTTGGCCAGAGATGATGGAGGTCTGAAATGGACCAGATCAGAAAATGACAACTTCCCAAAACCTCTAAGAGAAAAAAATGCACAATTATCTTTAGCCAATCTTGGCACCAGAACTGATGCCTCTATGGGGAAGTGGAAACGCCCAGAATGAAATCCTGATCTAAGCATATCTCCCTTACAATCCTTGTTGATCCAGTTAACAAAGGTCAACTAACATCATTAAAAATAGCCCTAGGAAACAGAGACTTTCTCAAAATATGGAGGATTATTTTTCTTTTCAATTCGCATATACATCACAGAAGTTTCTGGAATTTATGCTTAAAATTTTAAGTACTGCAATAAGATTTTCTAAATGCCACTGCTTATGATTTCCTGGCCCAGGAGAAAGAACAAGTCCTTTTTGTATGGGTTGGATTAAGGCATACCTTGTAGAGAAAATGAGATATGATATGAATCAATTTGGAGAAGAGAGGAAGGGAGGGAAGGGGAAGAAATAGGAGAAGAAAGGAAAGGGGAACAGAAGAGAAGAGAGGGGAGGAGAGAGAAGGAGAGAGGAGAGGAGAGGAGAAAGAGAGGAAAGGAGGAGGAAGGGAGACAGAGGAGAGGAGAGGGGAAGGGAGGAGAGAGAGGGAAGGAAAAGGGAGGAGAAGAAAGAGAGGAGAGGAATTCAGTATGAAGAGAATATTATAAGTAAAATCTTGGAATTTGGAACAAACATGGCTTGTTTTGAGGAAAACAGGAGAAACCCAGTTAGAATGGAAGATATTGGATAGCAGAGAGAGATAAGGTTAACATCATATTCAACAAGCCTCTAAGTGATATTGAAGTGGACTCAGCTGTAACAATCAGATACTCATCTCTAAGCTGAACCGGAGCACAGGTAATTATTGCCCTGCTCTCTCAGTGGTGAAATCTGTGACTAGACTCTAAAATAATGTAATAACCCAACCAGACACACACATTAATCCAAGGGGCACAGATACCATTTGGGGTATTGGAAACTTGTCCTGGGAACTGATGTTTAGGTGGACAAATACACACACACACACACACACACACACACACACACACACACACACAATAGGAAGACACTCAGAAGTCTCAAACCATCACAGTTACCCTGCTGTGCCATTCACATAAATCATTCAGGTCCCTGACCCTCACATTCTCCTCCCAAAGCTCTCATACAACAGTAACGCATGGGGGGCAGTTTAAGGTTCACTGGCAGTGAAAGCCCAGCTCATTTCAGCCTTTATTTGCTGGTTTCAGGCAGTCACTGCTTTGGAAACAGGATATTGCAGTCTTTAGAGCTATTAACCAGAGCTGATCCTGGGCAAATCACTTAAGCTCTTCAAGTTAACTTCTTTTAACTTAGCTTCATTTCATTGAGCTAACAGTTTCATTCCTGTGAAATGAGGGTGTTGGACTAGTTGGCCTTTAATGTCCTTTTTAGTTCTAAATCTATGATTTTATGATCCTATCTTGTATGTACAAAGCAATTGCCCTACCTTCCTGACTATGCTAATGGCTGGACCTGGGCATCTGACCTATACTGCAGCTTGGACTAATGAATAGAATGCCATTAGGAAAACCTGAATATGAATCCTGCCTATGACTTTTGATAGCTGTGTAACCATGGGCAAATCAGTCTCTCTCAGAGCTTGAATTTGTTTATCCACAAAATGGGCATAATAATGATTATAGAACCTACCATTTAGGCTTAAATAAGATAATATGTGACAGAGGCCTACTGGTAAATATTTAACAAACTGCTCTCCAAAAAATGCAGCACACACTTTAAATTTTTTTAAATTTATTTTATTTTTAATTTATGGAATAAAGCAATAATTTCCATAAGATAGTATAATAAAAAAGGTAATTGCACATGAAATTGCAAATCTACTATGCACAACTTGCTGGGTTTTTTTTCAAATATTCAACAAAATTGTCACGTAAATTTCTTTTTTCTTTCCCCCTCCCCCCACCCAAAGAAATGGCTACCATTAGATATAAATATGTATGTATATATGTAAATCATTTTAAACATCTATTAGTCTGTTCTTTCTCTGGAGGCAGATAGAGTCTTGCTTCATATGTCCTTTGTAGTTAATTTGGGCATTTATTTATTCATTCATTTATTTATTTTTTTTTGGCTAGACAATGGGGTTAAGTGATTGCCCAGGGTCACACAGCTAGTAAGTGTTATGTGTCTGAGGCTGTATTTGAACTCAGGTCCTCCTGAATCCAGGGCTGGTGCTCAATCCACTGTGCCACCTAGCTGCCCCCAATTGGGGTATTTAAAATAGACAAAATAACTGTCACTCAAAGTTGTTCTTAAAACAACATTGGTGTTACTGTACACAACATTCTCTTGGTTCCGCTTATTTCACTCATTATTTTGTGCAAGTCTATCCCATGTTTTCTAAGATCATTGAGCTCATCATTTCTTATAGCACAGTAGTATTCCATCACAATAGTATACCACAACTTGTTCAGTCATTTCACAATTGATTGGCATCCCCAGAATTTCCAGTCCTTTGCTACCACAAAGAGAGCTGCTATAACTATTTTAGAACATATAGGTTATTTTCCTTTTTCCCTAATCATTTTTGGAAATAGACCTAGTAGTTGTATTTCTGGCTCAAAGAGTATAGGCAGTTTAATAATTCTTTGGGCATAATTCCACATCACTCTTCAAAATGGTTGGATCAGTTCATAATTCCACCGAAAATGAATTAGAGTCCCACATCCCTCCAGCATTTGTAGCTTTCCCCTTTGATCCTTTTAGCCAATCTGACAGAAAATTTTATCTTAAGGTTATTTTAATTCACATTTTTAAAGCAATAATATTTAGAGCATTTTTATATGATTATAAATTGTTTTAATTTTTCATTGGAAAACTGCTGTTCATATCCTTTGACCATTTATCAATTGGGGGATGGCTCATATTCTTATAGATTTTATAAGTTCTTTATATATTTGGGATATGAGACCTTTATCTGAGAAACTGTCTAAAAAATTCCCCCCTAATTATCTGCTTTCCTTCTGATCTTGGCTACATTTGTTTTATTTGTACAAAATCTTAATTTAGTGTAATCAAAATTCTCCATTTTACACATCACTGCTCTCTATCTTTGGTTCATAAATTGTTCTCCTATTCAAAAACCTGATAAGTAATGTGTTCCATGTTCTTCAAATTTTCTTGTAATATCTCTCTTTATATCTAGGTCATGTAGCCATTTTGACCTTATCTTGGTAAATGGTGTAAGATATTGGTTTATGCCCAATTTCTGTGATACTGCTTTCTAGTTTTCCCAATAATTTTTACCAAATAATGAATTCTTATCCCAAAATCTTAAGTCTTTACATTTGTCAAATACAAGTTTACTACATTTATTTGCTGCTGTAAATTGTATGTCTACTCTGTTCCATTGATTAACTTTTCTATTTCTTGGTCAGTACCAGACAGTTTTGATAATTACTGCCTTATAATACAGTTTAATATCCGGTACTACTAAATCTCCTTCCTTTATATTTTTTCATTATTTCCTTTGATATTCTTTTTTTTTTTTTTTTTGGCAAGGCAATTGGGGTTAAGTGACTTGCCCAGGGTCACATAGCTGGTAAGTGTCAGAGGTTAGATTAGAACTCAGGTCCTCCTGACTCCAGGGCTGGTGCTCTGTCCACTGTGCCACCTAGCTGCTCCTCCTTTGATATTCTTGACTTTTTCTTCTTCCAAATAAGTTTTGTTATTATTTTTCTAATTCAATAAAATAATTTGTGGTAATTTATTTGGGATGGCATTGAATTTATAAATTGGTTTAGGAGAACATGCTTTTAAGTTTAATCCACATAACTTATTATTATTATTATTATTAATATTTCCCTATCACTTTAAGTCTATTCAATCAACAAACAATAAATGAAACCTGGATTTGTAGCAATTGAAGATTTCCAAGTTGCAATTGCTCATGCTGAAAATTTAACAATCAGCTTTTATCTCAGCTGATTCTAGCATGTGTAAAATACTTTGCGAACCTCC
This sequence comes from Vombatus ursinus, assembly GCF_900497805.2. Classification (NCBI taxonomy): domain Eukaryota; kingdom Metazoa; phylum Chordata; class Mammalia; order Diprotodontia; family Vombatidae; genus Vombatus; species Vombatus ursinus. The sequence goes on along the minus strand of NW_020954590.1, from coordinate 43,334,186 downwards.
AAGTGTTATAAAAATGCCAGCTATTACTATTATTATGTTATATCTTGAACACCAGATTGGAGAATTTACACCTTATGTGGTAGGCAATGGGAAATGACCAGAGATTCTTAGAGGACTGACTTGCTGAAATCTATGTTTTGGGTGGAAAAATTAATTTGGTGGCAGTAGTAGATGGGCTGCGAGTGGAGGATCTGTCAGCAAGAGGACTCATAGGAAGGCTGTTAGCAGTAGTTCAGACCTGATGTGACAAGAGACCCAAGCTAGAGTGGTTCCTGAATGGAAGAATGTAAGAGATAAATGTATAGGAAAGAATCAGTTTGGGTGACATTGAATCAGCTCCAACATTCTGTATGTTCAAAATCATGAAGGCGGAGCATTATAGAAGCACCTGCTGTCACTATCAAACATTTATTAAGAGACAGCATGTACGCCTTTCAGCACTGAACTTAGAGTCAGATGAGACCTGGGTTTGAACACCACCTTATCTCCTACTAGCTGTGTGACCACAGGGCAGTCACTGACCTCCTCTGAACCTCAGTTTTCTCATATGTAAAATGGGCGCGATAGCTTTTCTTTTTAATTCAATGCCTTTCATTCTTCATACACAGACATTTCCAGATATATAACCACCGACACCACCAACCACCCTTCACCCTGCTAGTCCTCCTGTTCTGGAACTGAACACTCCCTTATGACAAAGGAAAACAGTTAAGTCAAAACCACTAATAGAGGGACTGGAATCTGACAACAAACGTTCTGACTTTGTAGTTCTTTTCCTCTCTGATGAGAAGTTAGGTTCATTTACTGTTTTTCTATTGCTTTGTATTGTAATGATGGTCAAATGTGAAGGCTTAGTTACTCTGATCAATACAATGATCCAAGACGATTCCAAAGATGATTCCATGATGAAAGATGCTATCTGCCTCCAGAGAAAGAACTGATGAATACAGATTGAAGCACACTTTTTTTTTTACTTTATGTTTCTTGTTTTTTATTGGTTGTCATTTTGTTTTTTGGGTGTTTTTTTGTAACACGGCTAATAAGGAAATGCATTTTGCACGACTTCACTCGTAGAGTTGATAGTATATTACTTGCCTTCTCAATGAGTGGGGGATGGGCAGGAGGGAGGGAGAGTATTTGGAACCTAGCATTTCAAAAAATGAAGGTTAAAAATGAATAAAATCAAAATACAAAAAAGCCTATTTCTTTAGGGGACTTTGTTAGACTTAGTACAAGGTGATTCAGTTCTTTTCCTCCTTAAATGACCTTGTATATACTTTTCTGTGTACGTGTTATTTCCCCCTACCCCCAGAATGTAAACTTCTTGAGGGAAGGGACAGATTTCGTTTGTTGGTCTTTGTATTCCCACCACCTAACATAGCGACTTGCATATAGAAGGAGCTTAATGAGTGTTTATTAAATTAAATTTAATTGAAATTCAAACCAATATCCTCTTTGCTCCTTAGGAATCTGCAGATTTCTTCTCTGCCATTATTCACCTCCTGTTCTAAGGTCAGATGGGGACAGCATTCAAGAACAGGCATTACTGGCAGACAAGAACGGGCATTACTGGCAGACAGGAATGGGCATTACTAGCTGTCCCTGGATGAGCTCCTTAGAATGAGTTGTCCTCTCCACTGCTGAATTCAAATGCAATTTCTGTTTCATAATAAATATGCATTTGCTTTATGAACACATTTTATGGCAAGCCTTTCTGTATTATGTAAACATTTCACTGTCTTTGCCGACCATGAAATTACTCACATTTTAATCTACTTGTTATAGTAAGAGAAGGGGCCTTTAATTTAAAAAGTTCCACAAAAGTAAGTAATTTATAAACATGTTTTCAGACTCTTTGAAACCAGATGAAGGGGCTCAGGGTTATGTTAGGAAGAATAGGTCAAAGTGACAGTTTTTGAATTTGGGATTAGGATGAGTCATGAAGCCCTTATGCCTCACACCCACATATCCAATTAATTTGGAAAACAAAGCCCAGGTAGACATCAGAGCCTTCTGTCTCCTTAAATGATTAAGCAGAAAATTCCCCTTGTTCTTAGGAGATGAAACAAATGGGTTGAAACACGTCAAGGCAGACATGCGACCCATTGCAACCCGCCCCCCATCCCCCAATTCCACTCAACACTAAGGGAGGAGTTTTTTGTTTTAAAATACATACATAAACAAAATACCTGACACAGGGAGTCAGTCTGATAATGTATATAGAACTCTGTTGAGTAGTACGCTACCTCTCTGTCCTAAGAAGAGAAGTAATTTCATTTCTCTGTTCTTTGGAACCGGACAGTCAACTAGCATTTATTATTTATTATTATTTATTGAGCACCTACTATGTGCCTGGCATGTGCTGAGTGCTAAGGATACAAAAAGAGGCAAAACACTCTCTGTCCTCAAAGAGCTCACAATCTAATCATCACTGGGTTTTTTTTACTCAGAGTTTGATACCCTTTTATTAATTTTTCATTTATATTGTTGTAGTCATAGTGCATACTGTTTTTTTGATCCTACTTATAGTTTACTTTGTACCAGTTAATACAAATCTTTCCAAATTTTAGGTGTTTTCATCTAATTTTTCATTTCTGATTGCAGAGTAATCTCCATTATAGTCATATATCTTGGGTTTTTTCTTTTTAGTTGTTCCTCCATTGATGGGCATAACATTCTAATTCTTTGCTAGCATAAAGAGTGTTGCTCTGAATATTTGGGTACGTATTGGGTCTTTGTTTCTGTCTTTGACTTCCTTGGGATTTTACACAAAGTGTTAGAATTCTGTCATTTTTTTTTCACAATTGTAAATTGATATCTAGAACAGTTGGACGAGTATCCAGTTCTACCCAAGTATAGAGCTAAAATACGTCCATCTTCCCACAGCCACTCAAACATCGATTTTTCCATTTTCTGTCATCCTATGCAAAAAGATATAAATCATCAAACTTTTTAAATTACCTATTATGTGCCAGGCACTAAACTAAGGAGATATAAAGGCAAATGCAGAACAGTTTCTGCCCAACTTGTTCCAGTTTGGTGGTTGTGAGATATAATATCAAAGTTTAAGTATTTTACTAATAGTAATTTGTAGCATGTTTTCAAATGGCCATCTACAGTTTGCAATTCTTATAACTGTTATGATCATCCTGTATTGGAGAATGTTTTTTGGTGTTGCACATGTGTGTCAATTTCCATTTATTTTTGATGTGAGATTTTATTGGTCATATTTGAAGCCAATATTTTCCCATTTTATAGTATCCCTCCTTATTTCTTAATTTTTTACTCATGAAAAAGCTTTTTAGCTGTAGACAAAATTGTTTATTTTGTTTTTTATTATCTCTGTATATTGTTTGTTCACAAATTTTCTCCTCAGCCATAGTTATGAATGGTACCTGAGGAGGAACAGTATGTTGTAAACTCCTGCAATCAGACTGCAAACTTCTTGAGTATGGGTTTGTTATCATATTTATTTCTATATCTAGACATAGATTGAGAAGCAGCGTGGTATATTGCATAGAGGATGAGTCTGAGAGCCAAGAGGGTTCGGGGTCCTGGCCCTTTTCACATACTGGCTATGTGACTGTTGACAAATCACTTAATCTCTCTGTGATCTAAGACTAAAAGTTACAGAGAAGTTGCCAACTTGCATTTCTAGAAGGAAGCTGGGAGTTCCCCATATCAATGAAATTGCTGGTCAAGTTCCTATTCCTGTCTTTATCCTATCTAGGCATAAAGTCTAGAACAGAATAACACTGGGCTGGCTCTGAGACACAACACCCTTACTAGATATGTGATCAATGATAAATTACATGACCTCTCTGAGCCATAGTTCCCTCCTATGTGAAATGGAGTCACAAAGTTGTTGTAAGGAGAGTTCTGTACAGGGCATCCCAAAAGACTCAGTGTAATATTAAGTTTTAATAGCTTAAAATTGCACTAAGACTTTTGGGACATCTGTTTAAATGGGAATTAATTATTACTACTAAACTGGGTGGTGGCTAGGTGGCACAATGGATAGAACACTGGAATTTCTAACAAGACCTGAGTTTTAATTCTGACTCAGATATTTACTAAATTAATTATCCTTACCAAATCTCCTAGCCTGTTTCTTTATCTGTAAAATAAGGATGATAATAGTACCTATCTAAGTACTATAGGGTTGTTGTGAAAATTAGCACAACAATGTATGTAATAATGCTTTGTAAAACTTAAAGTGATATATAAAGGCTAGTTTATTATTATTATTATTATTATTAGATATATAAGAATTGTTCAGTGAATACTTATTGAATTGACACTGTTTTACATTAGAGAGGTACTAAGTGAATGGTGAGGAGCAGCTAGGTGGCACAGTAGATTAAGTGCTGGGCTTGGAGTCTGGAAGACCCATCTTCCTGAGTTCAAATCTGACCCCAGAAACTTACTAGCTGTATAACCCTGGGCAAGTCACTCAACCTTGTTTCCCTCAGTTTCCTCATCTGTAGAATGAGTTGGAGAAGGAAACCATTCCAGTATCTTTGCCAAGAAAACCCCAAATGGGGTCACGAAGAGCTGGATATGACTGAACAACAACAACAACCGAAGTCAATGGGGAAGGAGACACTTAGGAGGAGTGGAGCACTGACCTCTCTTAGTTTGTGACCCTAGAAAGTGTTTAACAGACTCATTCTGCTTCCAGAAAAATGCCTTTTGTTTGTGTGTATGTGTTGACCCCAGTGTGATTGTCAAGGTATTAGTCAGCAAATAAGCATTTATTAAGCACTTATTATATTGCAGGGCCCATGCTAAATGCTGGTGCTATAAAGAAAGGCAAAAAACCGTTCTTGTCACCAAGGAAGTTACATTGTAATGGGGAGAAAACATGCAAACTCTCTACAGATAAGATATATTAAGGGCAAGTGGGAGGTAATCTCAGAGGGAAGGCAAGAGGGGCCAGGAATGAAGAGGTTAAGGCCTCTTGCAAAAGGTGGGATTGGAGCTGAGTCTTGAAGGAAGCCAGTGAAGTCTAGAGGTAGAAATGAAGAAGAAAAGCATTTGGGACATGATGGAAAAGCCGATGAAAAAGCACCAAGTTGAGAGATGGAGGTCATGTGCAAGAAACAGCCAGAAGACTGGTATCATCAGATTGTAAAGTACATGAGGGATAGTAAAGTGTAAGAATAATGGAAGGGAAGAAAGGGCCTAAGTAATGCAGGGCTTTAAAAGACAGAAGGAGGATTTTATATTACCTATAGGGAATAGGGAGCCACTGTAGGTTGAGTAGGGGGAGGTGACATGATCAAACATGCATGTTAGGAAGGCCATTTTGGAAGCCAGGTGAAGGATGGACTAGAGTTGGGAAAGACTTGAGGCCTAGATATCAAAAAGAAAGCTATTGCAATAGTCTAGGCATGAGGTGATTATGGTCTGTATAAAGGTGGAAGCTATATGAGTATAGAGAAGTAGGTCTACACAAGAGCTTTTGTGAAGGTTGAAATGAGAAGATTTAGCAATAGATTGGATATGTGGGGAGAGTAAGAGAAAGAAGTTGAAGTAGACACCATGGGTGAGTCTGAATGGCTGGGAAGATGGTGGTGCCATTGATAGTGACAGGGAAGTTTGGGAAAGGGAAGGGTTTGGAGGAAAATGTAAGTAGTTCTAATTTAGACATGTTGAATTTGAGATTTCTATGGAATTTCCAGTTCCACATCTAAGATGTATAATAGGCAGTTGGTAATAAGAGACTAGAGGCACAAAGAAAGGTTATGGTTGGACAAGTAGATCTGAGAATCATCTGTATAGAGATGATAATTGAATCCATGGGAGCTGATGAGATAACCAAAAGAGATAGTATAAAGGAGGAAGAGAAGGCCAAAGAGAGACCCTTGAGGGATGCCCTTGATTAGTGGGCATGACCCAGAGGAAGATCTAGCAAAGGAGTGGTCAAAGAAATAGGAGAGAACCAGGAGAGAACAGTGTCACAAAAACCTAGAGAAGAAAGGGTACCCAGGGTAAGAGAGTGATTGATAGCGTCAAAAGTTGTTGAGAGGTCAAGAAGGATAAGGATTGAGAAAAAAGTCATTAGATTTGGCAATTAAGAGATCACTGTTAATTTTGAAGAGAGAAGTTTCAGTTGAATGATGAGGGTTGAGAAAAGAGTGAGAAGAGAGAAAGTAACAGTCTAGGTTGTAGACAGCTTGTCGAGGAAAAAGAGGAAGCCCTCTGTAAACGGCCTGTGTTTTTCAGTCAAGCATGAGGTGAAGTCCTCAACTGAAAGCAGGGAGAAGGGGTGCCATGAGAGGCATGAGAAGGTATAAATAGGTTTGGAATAGTTGCTGTGGTGAGAGGCATAGTGAATTGACTGGGGAGGTATAAAAGCATTGCCTTGTTATAGTGAGAGCCCATATGAAATTATGTAATGTAAATTTAAATGGTGTGTGTTTTATCTATCTATCTAGATAGATACATATAGATATATGTTGTGTTGTGTTTTGCATATACATGTGTATACCTGTGTATATAATTTATGTAACATAAATATAAGTTATAGTGAACCTAATCAGCACGGTTTCTGAGTCTGAGGCCTTTTTAAATATGGATTGGATTTGATGGGCCAAGGGGTCCCTTTCAACTCTGGAATTCTGGGATCCTGTGAGATGCCAACCATTTAAGCTCAAGTTATAACATGTCTTGGTTTCTCTATGTATCTTGACACTTAATAAAAACATATTTGACAGTAATAGAGGTAAGCTCCCCTGCATACTTGGAAGGGAAGTGGTATCACTTATATTGCTTGTTTCTTATTAACCTATGTTAACACAAATATTGGTTTACAAAATCACACTGAAATTGGCTTAGCTTCTGTGGGTGATGACTAAAAAAATCCCTGTGAGTTGATTTATGTGTAAAAATACCTTGAGAATTCACACCACTGAAAGTCTTGCAGTAGTGCTGGTTGGTTTGGTTCTGGTTTTTTTTTAAGAGTTTAAAAGTTGACAGTCTGGAGAGAAGTGGGTAAATGACTCAGGCTTTGGAGTTTTCTATTCCTGTATGTATGACTCCAATTTCAACCTAGGGCGGACTATGGGTGAAAGCTGATTCTAAGAGTGAGCTACAGTACATATAGCTCTGGGAAACAGCATGCTTTGCTATGGAAATCACACCAGATCTAGTCAGGATTCAAATTATCTGGCACTTAACTAGCTTTGTGACCATGCGCAAGTCACTTAAGCTCTCTGAGACTCAGTGTCCTCATCCTCAAAATGAAGAAAAATAGTACCTATAGTAACTATCTCACAGGGTTGGGCAATGATCAATAAAGATAATGTATATAAACTGCTTTATAGGCCTTAAAGTGACTTAAAGAATACCTTTCTTTGTATTCCCAGCACTTAGTATGGTTCCTAGCACATAGAAGGTACTTAAGAAATGCTTTTTGATTTCACAGGGTTTGTTGATTATGTAACATGAGTGGTCAGTGGCTATTTTCAGGATGTAGCTTGCTCAGAGAGCTTATTGGATGAATAATCCTTCCTCCAATTGTTTTTTTGTTTTGTTTTGTTCTGATTTTTTTTGCTGGGTAGCCTCCATGACAAAGGAAAATACCTTTGGTAAGCATATGTCTCCCTGTGAATTGGATATACTAATGTTCAATGAGGCTATAGATTAGGACCAAGTTATGTGTTTCAAAAGCTAAACAGAGGAGTTAATTTTTCATCCTAGAAACAATAGAGAGCCAGTAGAGTTGATTGAGTAGGTGAATGACATGGTCAGGTCCACAATTAAGGAAAATCACTTCGGCAATGTTTAGAACAGACTGGAATAGTGAGAGACTTGAAACAGGGAAATCAATTAGAATGTTATCCCAATAATCTACCTGAGAGGTAATGAGAGTCTGAACTAAGGTAGTAGCTATATGAGTGGAGAGAAGGGGTTAGATGTGAGAGATGTTGTAGAGGTAGAAACAACAATATTTCATAATTGATTTAATATGTGTAGTGAGGAAAAGTGATACTAGGGAAATTATAAGGCTAATGATGCTTTCTATAGAAATATGGAATCACGGAAGAGGGAAGAGTTTTGGTGGGCCGATAATGAATTCAGTTTGAGACATATTAAGTTTAGATGTCTCCATGACATCCAGTTTGAAATATCAAGTAGGCAGTAAGTGATATGGTACTGAAGCTCAGGAAAGAGACTGGGGCTAGATATACAGATCTGCAGAGATCCTAATTAAACCCATGGAAGCTGATGAGGCTACCAAGAGAGAAGGTTTAGAGGGAGAAGAGAAGAAGACTTTGGATCCACACTAAGGGGTCGTGCTATGCATGATGAGTCAGGAAAGGAGATTGAGATGTTACAGTTAGGAAGAGAAACAGAAGAGAGAAGTATAATGGAAACCCAGAGAGATGAGAATATAATCCAAAAAGGCTTATGATTTCCACGGATTTATTTTATATCCAGTTGTCCAACTAGTTTTTTTCCCTTGAATTGCTAGAGTCCTCTAATTTTATTTCATCTGTTTTATTTTTATTCCCTTAGGTCTGACAATTCTTATTTGTTAAAAAGGGAAAGCTTCTATCGGGGTGAGAGAAATGAGATAGTGGGTAGTGCAAGAGAAGAAAAAAATTTAAAGAAAGAATAGAGCATCAATATAATATTAAATATACACAAAGGAAAACAAAGTTTTCAAGAGGACACAAACAGGCTACTTTTGTTTCCACCTTGTTAAATTAATAATGCACTTTAAAGAGACCAAATTGCACGTACGTAACAAGTAACATTTTTATATACAATTGCCTTTTTGGTTTTTTGTATATCGAAATGCATGTAATTGCTGATAATTATGAAGTTCAAAATAAACAAGAGAATTTAACTTTAAAAAAGTTTGAGGGGATGAAGAATACCTTCTGTCCTAGTTACCTGCAATCTGCATTGAATCAAAGGAACGTGGAAACAATAACTGACCAGCAATGGGCCAGTTTTTAGATTAGACATCTGGGTTGCTTGAGATGTACAATTGTGAGAAACTCCTTGCATCAATTTTCAGATCTGACTAGGTTTCTGGTCAGCATAACCTAGGTCCTTAGTTAAGGGTCTCTAAGCAACAGATAGAAGAGGTCCAGCTTCCCAGCCATGCAGGGCTAGGTTTAAACAGTGCAATAAAGTTTTCTCACAATTCCCATAACTGAATAAAATTTTCTCACAAAACAGAAATTAGACTAGATCCATAATCGAATAGAAGGGGGACTGAGTTAGAGCCAGAATTAAGTTGCAAGATGGAGTCAGCGCAGTTCACTCAATTCCCACAATTCCCACAATTCTGTCAATATGCCGTTGAATGGATAACCATGTATTTATAACTTGGACAAAACCCATGGCTGGACAAAGATCTGGGCCCAGAACTGATAGAAATTAGAAGGATAATAGTGAATTTATGCCTTTGGAAGATTGCACAATGTTTTTTAATGACCCCCATAGTGTTCCCTGATTAAAAAAAGGATCTTTTTAATGTCAATGTTCTTCCAATAATGTTGTATGATTACAGACTAATCAACAAGTAAACATTTATTATGTGCCTGCTGTGTGCCAGGCACTGTGCTAAACACTAGAGTCAAGTGATTCTTAAGCCTCTGAGGAACTAAAGTCACCCAAACAGGAAGGAAGAGGCATATGGTAGGTATAAGTAGCATGCAACACATTGCCAGCAAACATTATGCTGAAGAAGCAGCATAAAGGGTGTCATCACAAGGATGTGTGACTGGATGGGAAGGTGGACTAGTCATATTACTGGAAGGAATGATAACTAATGGATAGCTCATGTGTTCCATGAGCATCTGTGCAATATCAGGATATCTACACAAAGTCTACTAGCACATTAAATAGACCCCTGGTGGAAGATTTACAGAAGGACATGGACAAGAACTGTATGAGAAAAGAAGGTGTAAATGGATGGCAATCTGTACTGTGGGAGGGAGCATGCAAACTCATGAGATCACAGGTCTATTGAAGGAAGAAGAAATTTCCTAATAATTAGAGCTATCTAAAAGTGGAATGAGAAGCCTGGGGTTCACCCTTGCTGGAAGTCTTCAAGCAAAGATTGGATGACCATCTACTTAATACATCATTAAAGGGGTTCTTGTTAAGATAACATTTGGTCTAGATAACTTCTGAGGTCCTTCCCAACTCTGAATATTCATCAATTAAGAAGCATTTCTTAAGCACCTACTGTGTTCCAGTTACAACTTTGGCACTTGATTCTGGCTTTATACCACTTTTCATATGAAAGTCATTACTGGTAACATTCTACCAACCACAAAGTCCCAGCCCATGTCTGTCCATTGTAACTACAATTTGGATTTTTCTGAAATCACGAGGCTTTATGAATCTTAGCCATATAACATCATCAGGGCTACACTGGTGTTTTTAAAATCTCAACCACCAAAGAGTTCAGGAATATTGATATCACCTTGTAGTTTGCCAGATATAATCTGACATGATCTCCCATTCAATTCTTGGCCCACTTAATTGCCCATCTGTAGCACTTATTCTAAATAAAAGTACCAATGCACTAACTCAATGAGCTTCTTATCCAAAAGCGTGATGTTGAATAATGTGTCTTCTTTGTTTACTTTGTTTTGTTTTGTTTTCTTTCATGTGTGGATAGATAGGTATATCTCTTATGGCTGATCCTAAATCTCTTATGTAAAGTAGTACTCCAGAGTTCCATTCAATCAGCACGTTGCCATTTGCAAATAAGAGTATCTGGAAAACTCTGCTGTCAATAAAGAATCCTTCTTTTATTTGGACTTTGCCCAGTACATTCTGCATGACTGTGTTAAAATTATATCTTGTTCTTGTCCCTCTGATTACTCCTCCCAATTTCTTCTACACACACTCCAAGTCAGTACAGTAAGTTGCTAAATAGCCAACATAAAGGGGCAATAGCAGGATGTAAGATTGCAAAGGGGAACCTAGACATCACATACAAACCATTCCAGAGATCAAAGGAGCATAATTTACAAATTGTATAATATATGAACCAAAATTCACATCCTGGTAATATGTGCTGAATCAAGGGAAGGCATCTAGGTTTTTCTGTCAGAGCCTTTTGGTCCTATGATATGTAATCTAGACCTCTACAATAAAGATCAGGATTATCACCAAATGGGGCTGATAATTTTGAGATGATATAGGCATGTTAACTTTAAAGTTTTACTGATAATTTTGAAATCACTCAGATATGTTAATGAACTAACCCCAAGGTGAGACAGGTAAGACTTAGTCTGTTGCCCCCCAAACCCTATAAAAATAAGACTCCAAACTCTTGTCTCCCCTAACCCCCCCCACCAGACTTTTCCTTCTGCACTGGTTCCATGCTGCTTAGTACTCCCAACTCTAATCCATGGTTACCTGAGTGATACAGCCTCTCTCCCTCCTCACCCTCTTCCACATGCTGCTTGCCTTCTTTCACCATCCCCTGTCCCCACACCATTTGTCTCTGTACCCCTTTCACGGCTTGTCTCTATATTTTCTGTGCTGTTCACCCCCACACCCTCTGTGGCTATTAAAGTGTGATTACAGCCCCATTTCCCTCAACCATCATGGTCTTTCCCAGCAAGTACTCAAAGAATGTGGCATGCCTGCTCTCATTTCATAATATCATAATTTCACAAATTAATTATCAATTCGACAACACACTGGCTAATACCTTTGGTGAGCATGATTTCACAGAAGGCTACAACGGAAAAACAAGCTAAACACTGATTAAATCACTAACAGCTTTCATTAACATAACATTTTTTGAATGAGGACCTAGTGAGGTAAGTTTTAAAATAGTACTGTCCCTATTTTATAGATGAGGAAATAGAAGAACAGTGACTTGCCCTCAGTTATATAGCTAATAAGCGTCTGTATTGAGAGCAGAAGCTAGCCTTTTTGACTCGAAGTCTAGTTATTGTTCCTCTGTATTTAGTTTGCTTTGCTGGTAAACCTTAACCCTAATTCTGTTTAACAACCTATTTGCTGAAAAAGCACAGCTTTTAACCTGTATTATTATTTTCTCCATCACTTTCTTAAGTCTAGACAATAATTAAAACAATAAATCAAGCTCTCATATGGAACATTTGCTGATTTCTGAGGTGTAAATGCTCATGCTGAGAATTTAACAATTAGCTCTCCTGGAGAGTTCACAGTCTAAACAGAAGATGCATATTTATGGCATTGCAAACAAAGAGAGGAGGAGAAACAGAAATCTCCATCTAAATGGGAGTGGCAGGGGAGGAGAAATCATGAATAATTAAGATGGCAAAAGTGGCATTCTCTTTCCTTGGGAACTGCTAGACCAGGATGATATAATGGTCTGCTTATCTACAAGGGTCCTAGATGTACAAGCAAATTCCCAGGCTAATACAGACTGACTGGCACCCGTCTTGATCCCCAAGGACATGCAGGGAGTCCAGCTCAGGGTGCAAACAATAAATTATGTCAGCTCAGGAGGGGCTTTGTCCTTGACACATTCAGGGCCTCCTGCATGCTCTGGGTCCAGTGTTTCTGGAAAATATGACAACTCAAAAAGACAAGTTTAGGGGACCCCTTAATACCTGAGATTGTTTGAAGTGGCTCCAGTGCACCTATATAAGGAGGTATTTATTCAGGTGGCCTTTTCTGGAGTGATAAACAGCATTTTAAGTAGTTTGGAATGTCTCTTGGCGGGATTCTGTGATTAGTAAATCATGGGAATTGGGAGGGTTGCGAGCAAGCAAAGAAAAGATTCTACTTCTGCCCAGGTCTTTCCTATATGCTGCTCTTGTCCAGCCTGGCTTGTATTTCTCCAAGAACAAGTTTTCCTGAGAGTGTACCAATAAGTGTAGAATCTTTCAGCATCATCAAAACAATACTGTATACTTCTTATGAACATGGAGCATCCAGGACCCCAGACCACCAAGCAAAAGCAACATCATTTTGAGGGATTTGTAGAAAACCAGACTTTGGCCACACTGTTCATTTAACAAGTCATAGAATATGCAGGCATGACCTCAGGACAACTCAGATATATAATTCAATCTTTTTCTTATTGAGACAAATTCTTCCAGCTTCTCAAGCCTCTTTGGAACACTTTCACAGCTCTAGGGAAAATGCTTATCTTCCTGAATAAGGAATTTTACCAAACCTGATTCTCCTTCCAAAGTGACTGAGGGGAGCATCGATGCATAAATGGATGATTTGGTAATTCTTTCTTCCAAGGCACACAAATTGAATGGGGGGATACATTGTAGAGCAGACAGGAAGAATGCTAAATGTGGAGCCAGAAGACCAGGGTTCAAAACCTGCTTCTTTTGTTTCCTACCTCTGTGGACAAAGCACTGAACTTAGCTGGGTTTCAGTTGGCTTGTTTGTACAATGAAGGGTTAGATTAGATTGACCTCTAAGGTCCCTCCCAGCTCTAATTCTATGATTCTATATATCCTGTGCTTCTAGAAATGCTTGAAGCAAGAATTAGGACCCATCTGCTGCCGTAAAAAATAAAACCAAAAAACCATATTGCCAAAAGAACATGACTGATGGCTACAGAGTGAGTGCAGAGAGACCAAACCTCTAAAAGTTGTAGTGAGTCTGCATCTGTGAAATACCAATTCTCTTTTCTCTTTCGTTAGGGAATTCCTGTCTAGGCCAATACCACCCATACATAGCTTTTCTCTCTAGCCCTGATGCATAAAGAAGATATAAATACATATGTACACACACACACATATGTTATATATATATGTACATACATATATATGTTATATATATGTACATACATATATATGTTATATATATGTACATACATATATATGTTATATATATGTACATACATATATATGTTATATATATATATATAGGTATACATAATATATATATATTTCTAGGAAATGGAACATGCTGTCCAGTTTTTCTGAGTTTAAAAAACTGGGGCAATAAAACTGTACAATTTTTGTTTAAAATTTGCTAGCCGAACTCCTCATTCTACTTCACACAACCAGCTCTGTTTTTGTCTGTTTCTAGAGGATTCTGCTGAGCCATAAAGCTCTGCTAAGGAAATAACAGCTGTATGTTTTTCAGTAGTTGTTTCTAATGGTTTTCCTTTATGGTTTTTTGTGTTAGGATTATTATTTTTTTTTTTTTTGGTATAAAAGAAGACAAGCAAAATAAAACAAAATAGAGCCCAGTAAAACTAAATCATTCTAGGCATTTCTAGGCCTGGGCATAAACTGGTTTCCTAATCTTAATTAATGCTTGTAGAAAGTCTTAGGAAGCCTGTTGGATGCTGTAGCTCATTTTTTTTTTTGCTTGTCTCGTATAGAGGGCTGGAATCCTTACTTATGCATATTATCATGATTATTGATATTTATTTAGCATCAGTAGTGTGCTTGGATGCCACACAGAAGTAAGTAATCAGTGACCACTATTTAGGAGAACAACCAGCTGAATCTGATCAATTATCTCCAACAAAGAAAGAACTACCTTAGGAAGTGTAATTGAGAGGTTAGGATTGTACAGTCAAAAGGAGATGATTAGGTAGTCTCTGAGTTATGTGGTGCTCTCCTCAGGCAGAAAGTTTTTGTCTGAAGGAAGAGGTGGAGGGATTCGATTGAATGGAGAATGGAATGTAGGTGGATCACTAGAAATCCAACTGGCAACATGGAACCCCTGATCCTTTAGAAGGATAATATTTTAAAAACTAGACCAATAAAGGGTCCTGACATTATGGATTTGCTTATTTTGACGTTTCTCTATCATGATACTACAACTCCCATCTCCTGACTCCAGGCATTTTTCCCAGCTGTCCCCTATGCCTGGAATTCTCTCCTTCTCCCCCTTCATCACTGTCTCCTGGCTTCTCTGGCGTCCTTCGTGTCCCAGCTAAAATCCTACCTTCTGCAAGAAGCTTTTTCCTATCCTAACCTTCCTTAAAGTTAGTGCCTTCCCTCCAAGATTCTCTCCAATTTATCTTGTATATATCATTTTTATAACTGGTTTTATGTTGTTTTCTCCATTAGTCTGTGAGCTCCTTAAGAATAAGGTTTATTTTTGCTTATTTGCTTTTACCTCTATTTTTTTTATCGCCAGCACTTAGCACAGTGCCTGCCATATAGCAGGCATTTAATCAGTGTTTCTTGACTTGACTTATAACTTGATGGTATATACAAGGATAAAAGCACAGAGTCAAATCAAAGAGAGACCCTTAAAGAATGCTTATAATTAGAAGACAAAAGGTAGAAGAGGAACCACTGAAGTCAAAAGAAGAGGGAGCTCCAAAAAGAAAGACATGATAAACAGGAGTGAATACGACATTAACATAAGGAGAATAAGGTTAGAGAAAAGAGGGTTAGAGATTATTAGAAGAAGGTAAAGGACAGAGCACTGGCCCTGGAGCCAGGAAGACCTGAGTTCAAATCCAGCCTCAGATATTTACTAGCCATGTGACCCTGGGTAAGTCACTTAACCCCAATTGCCTCCAAAAAAAAAGAAAAAGGAAAGTAACTCTAGAGACAGTAGCTTCAGTGAACCTGGAGGGACATTGGTTGGAAGAAAGAACAGCTTACAAACTAAAAAGACTGATGCATTTCAAGAAGGAAGAGATAGGTCACATGGCTGGCAAGATGGTAGAATGGCTATTTTCAGTATAACTCTTCCACCTGCACATCCTTAAAACAAGAATGAATGTGACTAATACAGAGTAATTCAAACAGAAAAATTAAAACAACAGCAAGAAGAGAAGGTAACAATACCATGCACCAGATAAGACATTCCGAAATAAGCGGAATGCTGAACTATCTAAAACTCTTGCTCTTTCTATGCATACCTACTCCCAACCTAGATCTAATAAAATGAAATATGTATTGGGCTCCATGGCTCCAGGGTTAGAGCACTGGCCAGTGATTGTAAATTGTAAACCAGGGATTTTGAATTCGAATCTCACTGTGGCTTGTTCCTTTCTCTATCTTGGGAGGATAATGAATATGTAAAGAAAGCTTTCAAGATTAGAATATCATACAGTACCATAGACTTAGAGCTGGAAGGTCTTTTAGAGGCAGCCCAATCCCCTCTGTTTGCAGGTGAGGAAACCGGGGCCTAGAGAGGTAACAGGGACAGCTAAATGGCACAGCGGATAGAGCACCAGGCCTGAAGCCAGAAAGACTCATCCACCTGAGCTCAAATCTGGCCTCAGACATTTACTAGCTGTGTGACCCTGGGCAAGTCACTTAACTCTGTTTGCCTCAGTTTCCTCTTCTGTAAAAATGAGTTGGAGAAGGAAATGGCAAACCAGTTCAAGTATCTTTGCCAAGAAAACTCTTCAAATGGGGTCGTGAAGAGTCAGACACAGCTGAACAGCAATAATAGAGATAAATACAATATGAAACTTTGATTCAAAATGTTACAAGTAGAGCATGAGAAAGATGTTGCTTGAAAATAGTCTGAAAATAACTTGATGGACTGCAAATTCGATATGAATCAGCAGTGTGGTATCACAGACAAAGAGAAAATGGGATCTTAAGCTATGTTTAACCTATCATGGTATCCAGAACTAGAGAGGCCATGGTCCCCTTGCCCTCTCCCTCCCTCTTCCCAGAAGTATTTGGCTCTAGTCAGACCACACCTGTGGTATTATGTTTCATTCTGGGTCTTGAAACTTCGAGATTGTGTTATTTGAATTCTGATAGTGGAATTTCTTCTACTATTTCATGGGCTGTTATATAAAACAGAGATTACACTTGTTCTCATTGGCCCCAGAAAGCAGAACTAAAACAAATGAACAGAAATTGCTGAGTGGCAGATTTTCAGTTCAATGTGAGGAAAACCTTCTTAATCGTTAGAACTACCAACAGAAACAATGTGCTTCCTCAAGGAGCAAAGTGGCAATGACTGAGTGACCGTACTGTACAAGGGGTATTTATTCGGGTACCAGAATAGGGAGTTTCCTAAGTCCCCTAAAAGAATACAAACTTATATTTACATGGTACTTTAAAGATGGCAAAGCACTTTCCTTACAAAATTTAGGTAGGTAATATAAGTTTTATTATTTCCATCTTATAGACGAGGAAACTGAGACTTATAAAGCCTGTATGTCTCTAAGATGAGACTTAACCCTGTAAACAAGGAGTTCTCTAGGCAGGGTACATTCTGTGATTCCATGTGATTGTTTTAATTTCTGGGGCACATAATAAGCTGGCAGGGACTCCATATGAATCTATTCAAGATGGCAGCTATATTCCAATTGAAGATGCCTTCCTCCTCACAAGACCTGCAGAATTTTCCTACTTTCATAAAATACTACTTTCACCTTTCCCCCTGGTTTTCTACCGTGACAGAGCCTCTGACTGAGCAGCTGAAGGACAAGATTTTACAGTGGATATTGAAAGTGAAAGGTGGGTACATTTAACAACCAGAAGAACTAGTTTACTTTAGCACCTATCTTGATATTTCCAGATTTGAAGATACTGATGTGTTCAACATTACTGTAGGAGTCATTTTCCCAAAGCACACACCATTCTTCTAGTCCTAGCCCTAGGTGCTTGTTGATTAGTCGATTAGTTGTGTCTGACTTTTTGTGACCCCATTTGGGGTTTTCTGCAAAGATACTGGAGTGGTTTACCATTTCCTTCTTCAGCTCATTTTACAAATGAGGAAACTGAGGCAGAGTTAAGGGACTTGCCCAGGGTCATACAGCTAGTAAGTGTCTGAGGCCAGATTTGAACTCACAAAGAGGAGTCTTCCTGACTCCAGGCCTGGTACTCTATCCACTGCACCTCCTAGCTGCCTCTAACTCTGAGTATAATTGTCCTACAAATTGCCTGATGCAAAGAAGGAGGAGGAATTACATTCAATCCAAACCCCATGTTAGGCATGGAGGCATCCATGTTGTACCATCATTGTCCACATCAGTCATAAGAACCTAGAGTATTTCCTGACTATCCAGGAGCTCAATCACATGCCAGACCCACCAAGCACTATTTAAATAGGTTCAACTTGACTATCACCTATGTTCTTATACATCACAGTGTGCAGGCAGATATGTTGTTATCAGAACCAGCTTAACTAAGTGGTTTTCATAGCCATTCACCGGGGAATCCATTCCTCAATCACCCCTGGGCTTTGTGCCTACCTTACTGGGGTGCAAGTATTGTTCTCAATGGCTGTCAGAGAGTCAGAAATCATCTGTTTCTTAGCTCTTCGTCTTTCTACAGGGAGATAGCCACTTGAAACCTTCCTAAAGAATAAGGATTTTGTGTGGATTTGTGGATCTCTTCCATCAAAATTAACTCAGAAACCCCACGCAATGGCTAACCTCCTTCTTCTTTTCAGCTGGCTATAGCAATGTTAGATGACCCTGGAATAATGGCATCAACTTTATACAGATACAGAGGAGTTTGCATTTAGCCTTTATGGTCTGCATAAAGACTCAATAAATAAACAAACTGTATGTAATAACTGGACAAAATACACAACTAAAATATAAAAATCTATTACATAGCACTGAAAGGCCATCGTTCTCCTAGATCCTGGAAACTCCTCAAGACATAGTGTTGATCTGGACCCAGGAGTTCTAAGATACTTACAGTTTAAATTTACTTAGTTCGCCAAAGCTCCTTCCATTTGATTGAACAAAGGATTTCCCACTTAATACAGGGCTCATCAGGAATTCTAGTCCTACCACTAAGGGCACAGGGAATGGGATGGGGATCCAGGTATATTTGGGATCTCAGCTCATCCCAGGGTATGGAGCTCGATATCTGATATGAACTGGGCATCTAGGTGGTACACTGGAGGGAGAGCTGGGCCCGGAGTTAGGAAGACCTGAGTTCAAATCCAGCCTCAGGTACATACTAGCTGGGTGACCCTGGGCAAGTAGTTTAACCTCTGCTTGCCTCAGTTTCCTCATCTGTAAAATGGGGATAATAAAGCACCTATCTCCCAGGGTTGTTGGGAGGATCAAATAAGATAATAATTATAAAGCACTTACCACAGTATCTGGCACACAGCAGGCACTATATAAATGTTAGCTATTATTATCAATTATTGTTATTATCATCTAGAAATCAGAAGTGTTGACATTTTCTCTGGTATTGGCTGATAATGGGGACCTCTGGCTGCTTTTGGCCATTTAGTTTTTATCCCATTTTAGAGCACCATCAGTTTTTTCAACAGAATTCACCACAAAAGAATAGTGTCACCATTGTCTTTGGGGCCTTTTCTCACTTTGAGTATCACCTCACTGCTGGAGTTATATCACAGTTACTCCCTCTTTGCTGAAGGAGCTAAACCAGCCTGAAGCTGATGCTACTCCTTATACCTAGAGGAAAGGAAGCTCCAGAGGGAGGTGTGTTGTACTAGAATTTAGGCACCTGTAACATCAATTACCCTGATTGGCTGTCCTATAAATTATCAAATTGGTAATGACACATCTTCAGTCAGAACTACCAGAATTGACCCAGTAACAGTTAGGGGATTTCTGTATTCAGACCTGGTTGCTTCTTGTCCAAGCGAACATAATGCCTATACCCAAGGGGAAGGGTAAATTAATATGGGCTTTTGTGACTCCACTCCTCCCTAGCCATGCCTGGTAAAGTTTGTTGGGTAGAGCTCTGCCTCTCTCATAATAGCCTAGCAGCAGGTCTCTGAGGACAGTTCAAGGCTTTGTACACAGTTGCCTAGGCCTCTCAATGGCCGTGACTATGATAATGACAGCTGCTGGTGTCTTCTGTCTTATGCAGTATATGCCTGGGTTTTTTCCCTGGGTTGGAATAGTGCTGCCATGGCTACCAGTAATATGTTTTTGTTCAGTGGGAAAGAGGTAGGAAAATACTGAGATGGAAGAGAAAGAGACCTGCCCAAATATATGGTTCAGGTAACCTTCTTCCTGTACACAGAGCCCCTATATCTCAGGGGAAGTTTCCTGGCTCTGAAATGTTACCCCAATGGATCCATTGAAAAAATGATCTTGCCAAGGGCAAGCTGTATGAGCCAGTTAGTTGTAAGAAATGAAATAGCCAGTCTTCTGGACTTACACCCGGATGGATGGCAGCAATATATCTAGGTAGGTCTCATGAGACATCTTAAAGTAATATAACTCCAAGTAGTGTGTGCTCAAGGACACTTAAAGGACACTCTAAAGCAAAATTTCAAAGGCAAGATTCTGGGATGTGGTATGTCAACAAGGTGTTGACCCAACAGTGGGTTTCGGGGTAATATTCTTGGGAAGCAGCCTCATTTTCACCTTGTCTTCTGGGTTCACTTTGACCTCAAAAATGAGGTGAAGGGATAGGAAAAGTAGATTCTGTGTGGAAACTGAGGATCAGAGTATTTAAATAATTTGGCCTGTGGCTACATAGGTCTTAAGAGTTAGAAGTGGGACTTCAATCCCTGTAACTTCTGACTTCAAGTTTAGCACTCTTCCCATCACACCATGATAACCATGAGAGATCAATGAGTCCTTCTAACTAGACCCCTGGGTACTCAGATTCTAATCATTCTAGCCTTCAATCCCATAGCAGGGCTTTGAATGGTGGGGGAAGAGGGTGATTCCAGGTTTCCTAATTTGGTAGTTTTCACCAGCACCAGGCCCGGTCATACTAAATGTCACTGTGGCAGCCACACTAGGAAGACAGAGTACATTAATCAATTAACCAACCAATCAATAAGCATCTATTGAGTGCCTGCTACATAAGAATCTCTGTGCAAGGTACTAGAGATATAAAGATAAAAATAAAATTGTTTCTGCTCACAGGGAGCTTATGGTCTACTGGAAAATAGTTAAGGAAAAACTGGACTCCCAAACTTCTAGTTACATTCCCATTTTCCAGTAAAACCTTTCCATAATTACTTATATGCATGAAGACCCTGGACGCTGCTGTTAACTGTTGAAATGAATGTAAGTATATTATTTCATTCCAACCTTGAACCTAAACTACAAAGTGACTGATCTGGTCAGGTCTGACTTGCCGCACCATCGCTAAAGTATTTAGTACCTCCTGTGATGAGGAACATACTCATGCCACTTTTATTACCTCCATGATAACATAGAAAATTCTCTGTTTGGCTTTGAAAGGCCCTTGTAATCTAGCCCCTGTTGACCATTCCAGTTTTGTCATACTTTATTCTCCTCCACATACTCTGTAACCATTGACACTGGCCTCATCGCTGTTTTTCAAATATGTCACTTCATCTCCAGGCATTTTCACTGGTTGTCCCCCATGCCTCCTCCTAGCTTCTCTGTCTTCCTTCAAATCTCAGCTAAAGTCCTACATTCTGGAAGAATCCTCTTTCAGTCCTCCTTCCCTCTATATATATATATATATATAATATATATATATATATAGGTGTTTGCACATTGTCTCCCCCATTAAACTGTGTGTTCTAAGAGCAGGAACTTGTTTTTGTCTTTCTTTATATTTCCAGCACTTGGAACCATGCCTGGCATATAGTAAACACTTGATAAATACAAGTTGACTGACTACAACTATAAATTTCAGATCAGTTGCTGTAACTTTGAGCATCCATGTAGAGAGTTGTCACACCCAGGAAATCCCCACACTGATGAAATCATAGAGGTAGATATTTACAAATAAAAGACAAAGCAAGATGGCTACCATAGCTGGACTAAACCAACCTTGGTATAGTGCATGAGAATTTCAAAACATTTGATGAACTATGGGAGGTGAACCTTCAAGAAGACCTATTCCCTAGAGATTAAGAATACCCAGAACTTTTTATGATTGTGTAATCAACACAAATTTTACTTGCTTAGACAATACACCTGTAACTGTGGAAGAAATTAGCAATGGTTGGTAAAAACATTTAAAAAATAAAAAATCCCTAAGACAAAAATGTTAAGTAAATGTACATCTTGTTTGCTATGATCTTTATGAACTTGCTTTGGAGATAGTTTCTCAGCTTTGAAGGTTGAATGTTCAGTCCCTCAGTCTCCACTTCCCCTAATGATACATTGTCCCTCAAAAGGGCAACATAACTTCATAGAATTTTAAGTTTACAGATGAAGAAAGCTCAAAGTATTGGCCCAGATTTCTGTCTTTTGATTCCAAACCTAGAGAAGATGAAGCTGATGAGCTTGGGGAAGGCTGGATTTCTTTCTTTCTTTTGCTTTATTTGCTCCCTATCCCTAGGGACCTAACCCCATTGGACAGCCATCTGAGAAATGGTTCCAATATTCAAGGGAAGCTATTTGGCGAAAATACTGATCTCACAGCCTGGGATCTGTTTCTAGCTCATGCCTGAGGGCTGTTCTTTTTAGCTGACTGGTGTTCTGGATAGGTGAATGTCAGCAGAGATAAGAGAGTAAGGAGAGTAGACAGGAGTCGCTGCAGGGGGAAAACCTGGGCCTGGCCAGTGTGCTTTGAATGCCAGAATCAATTTTCCATTTACTTGTAACAGTCCACTTCTGGATTTAAAGAACAGAGAGTCATGCTCACAGGGAACTTCCAGAGATAGGCTGTATTGATGATAAAACAAAGGTTCTGGGGAGCATGTGCTAGTCTGCGATATAGCCACCTGGGTCCATTTTGCTCAGATAGAGTTCACGCTGCAGCATGAGGTCCCACATGTGATCCAAAGGAAAGCAGCTATGTTCTGCCAGGGTGTTAGATTACCTCAGCCACTCCTGACAATTGGAGATTAAACTGTTTTATACTCAGAAATAAACAAAGGGAGCTGGCACCTTTTACAAATGCACCAATCTAGAGTAAGCAGACGTTCAGCACCTTTGAATATACCAATCAAAAGTAAGCTAGTTAAGGATGCACACTAAACTACTGTCAATGCCTAGTGGTTCCCCCTTCGGATCCAGCAGTCGTTCTAGTTGCTTTTATCTATACATCCTTCCCGCTCCCTCTGGGGAGAAGAGTCCCAATCTGACAAGAATGCCTGACAATCCATTCTTAGAATCATTGAATAATAGACTAATTGAATTTCTGTACTCCTAGCAGCCTTAGTAGGCAAAGACCACATCATCTTTATCTCTCTTCCCTTGTGTCTAGAACAATGCATAAAGTAGATACATAAATGTTTGGGGAATGAATGAATCTAGTTCATCCCCCTCAGTTTGTAGATTAAGAAACTGGAGGCAGTAAAGTTCTTCCTGGTTGTGACTATTATAATCTTTCAGAACCATGAACCAAATATGGATAAAGATGCTTAGACTACAGAATTCCGTCATTTTTTCACAAATGTGGCCAATAGACATGAAATAAATAGATCTGCCAGTACAATTATCCCTTCCACATCGCTGGGGTTAGGGGTGTGCACCCTGGAAAATCTGCATAAGATTTTTTGGCCCTCCCTTCATACCAGAGAAGTCTGAATTTTTTCTTTTATGGGGTGTTTACAGTATCTTATTAGAAAATTTGGGTCATAGGCTCTTGTCGTCTTTTGGCCTTCTGGTGGTGTTGGCAGTTTCTGCAAAACTCCTCCAAAACTCCCATTTAATTTCTTATGCCAACACATGATATATCAAAACTATGATGGGGAAATTCACCATGTAGAAAGAATAACTGTATTTCTTCTTCTTTTGTTTTTTTTTTTTGCTTTTTAAAATTTTATTTTTCCCCAGTTACATCTAAACACAATTTTTAACATTTGTTTTTAAAACTTTGAGTTCCAAATTCCCTCCCTTCCTCCCTCCCCACCTCCCCTCATTGAGAAGACAAACAATTTGATATAGGTAATGTATAATCATGCAAAACATATACATAATAGGTTGTAAAAGAAAACATAGACAAGAAAAAAAGCTCGAAAAATAAAGTAAAAAACAAGTTTACTTCAATTTGTAGTCTATTTCTTTTTTTTAAAATAAAATTTTTGACATCCTTTCTTTACATTTCCCCTTGTCCCTTTCCTTCCCCTACCAAAGAGCCATCCTTTATAACAAATAAGTTTTTTAAAAAAGAGGAAAAAGAGAAAAAACCCAGAAAAATTTATGAATACATTTGAAAAATTTTGATAATACATGCAGTGTCCAGTGCCTGTGGATCCCCTACCTCTGCAAAGAAGTGGGTGGAGGAGTGTCCTCTCATATCTCTTGGGCTTATATTTGTTATCTGCAATATTACAACATTCTTTTTTTTTTTTAGGCAGTTGGGGTTAAGTGACTTGCCCATGGTCACACAGCTAGTAAGTGTCAAGTGTTTGGTCTGAGGCTGGATTTGAACTCAGGTCCTCCTGACTTCAGGGCCAGTACTCTATTCACTGCGCCACCTAGCTGCCCCAACAACATTCATTTTTGATTATTTTGTGATTGTTCTTTCTATTACATTTTTGTTTTGTTGTTCAATTGTTTCAGTCATGTCTGACTCTTCGTGACCCCATTTGGGGTTTTCTTGGCAGAGATACTAGAGTGGTTTGCCATTTCCTTCTCCAGTTCATTTTATAGATGAGGAAACTGAGGCTAACAAGGTCAAGTGACTTGCTCAGAGTCACACAGCTATCTGAGGCCAGATTTGAACTCAAGTCTTCCTGACTCCAGGCTCAACTCTCTGTCCACTGCACCACCCACACGGTTCTGCTCATTTCACTCTGTATCAATTCATGTCATCCTTTCCATTCTTCTCAACATTCATAATATTCATCATTTCTTGTAGCATAGTAATATTCCATTACATTCATGTAACACAACTTGTTTACCATTCCCAATCAATGGGGATCGATTCTGTTATACTTCTTTGCTACCATAAAAAGTGCTGCTATACATATTTTGGTATATTTTAGGCCTTTTTTTTTTCCTTCTTTAATGACCATCTTGGGTCTTTGCAGTAGAATCTCCAGGTAAAAGTGCATGGACATTTAAGCTACTTTATTTTCTGCCAGCATTTCTTTGATGATCTATTCTTATCAGTAATGATGATAAAAACACCACATTT
Source organism: Vombatus ursinus (assembly GCF_900497805.2). Classification (NCBI taxonomy): domain Eukaryota; kingdom Metazoa; phylum Chordata; class Mammalia; order Diprotodontia; family Vombatidae; genus Vombatus; species Vombatus ursinus. The sequence goes on along the minus strand of NW_020954590.1, from coordinate 43,309,290 downwards.
GGGTTCTGTCTGCCTCAGTAAACAATGCACTAAATGAAGAAGTAGCAAATGGCAACTAACATATATTGGGAATGAGAAGCTGGACCTGGCCAAAGTTAAATGAAATATATCTTTATTGTAGGTGACACAATTTTAAAAGAACTTGGGCCTTGAGTTTCAAGGTATCTCAGAAGGGAGTAGATCCTAAAATGATGGAAAAGATCATAGAAAATATTATCAACAAAATAACAACCAAAAAAAGGTAACTGAAAACATATTAGTAATTCCCAACCCACATGCCTACTTTGTCATCTCTATAAAATCCTTATGAGAATGGTTTATACATACATTGAGGGTATCCTTGATTAAAATAGGAAGAAATATATGGGTTTTCTTAGAAAATTTTCTACAGCAGACCCTCTCTTAATAATCACATAATTGCCTAAAAGGCATAGAGAGTATAAGTTATTATTACGGATATTGCTTGTTGATCTCCCTCCTTCCCTCTCTCCTCTCTCTCTCTCTCTCTCTCTCTCTCTCTCTGTCACACACACACACACACACACACTTTGACTCAATTGAGAAAAATACAGCCTTTAAGGCTCTCTTCAAACAAGATGTCTCCCAATTAAATGTTAACATTATATGACATTGCTTCTCTATGAAATCAGTAATAACTCTGGTCAGTGCTCCACTGAGGATCAATCAGTCAGTCAACAAAAAAATGTCTTAAATGCTTACTATGTGATCATTGTACTAAGCACAGGGGATACAAAAAAAGGCAAAAACTAAATACCAAACTCAGAGATTTACACTCAATTCAATGTTTGCTAGTTTCATGGTTGATTTCCTGAAATAGTTTAGAGTAAGACTTCTCTATTGACAAGAAGGGTCTACCAATGATGCAACAAATGTCATGCTGATGACAGCCTTCTCAATAAGTGGAGCTTCATCAATGAGATCTGCTTTTTTCCCTCAATGTAAGAAACAAAATTAATGGACTACACATGTTCAAATTATGATGGGTGCTTGGATCGGTAACCCATGGAGTTATTCCACCAATTAATTTATCTTCTATCAGTGTACTGATGGATAATGGATGAACTAGGTCCAGGATTGAATAGGAGGCCATCCTACTTGGACCACATAAGGGTATTGTGCATCTCTGTCTATGATCCCAAGCTGTTTTCTGTCACAAAAACCCAGTACTTTTCCAGTGATGCTATATGATTACAAATCATGGAACATTGCAATCTCAGAAGAATTCCAATGGCAGATGACTTGGAGAGCAATGGAAAGATGGGAAGTAAATATACAGGTGGCAGCATTTATTAATGATGACTTACACTCAAGATATGATATAGAGGTGATACATACAATTAGAAAGGGAGGTGACAATGATGTCCTAAGAGTGAGAAGTCACAGAAAAACAACACAAAATATTAAAAGAATCAGTGGAAGGTTCTCAGATTTGTGGAAAGATGTAAGGATCAAAAAGAATGGGACTGCATCAATATGTTGAAATCTGCACTAGTGAAGGGAGTCGCAAGTGAATAAGACCAAGATTCATTGTATTGAACATCAAGCATTAGTGACTAGGAGTCAATTTCCCTGTGAGACAAGCAAATAAGCCTTTTGCTTTTCCCAGGGTTTCTGAAATAAGAGTGAATGAGAAGAGATACAAAAGCAAATCAGTCAGTGACTACTTTATGGAAAGTTCCCCACCCCCTTCTCTCAGCCTGTAAATTGGAATGAAAATGGCTCTGCTGTTCACTCTGAATCAGTCACTGGTCAGTGCCAAGGTCAGGTTAAGTACTTGTTGAGGAAAGAGTGCAGATGCACACAGTTAGGCTGTAAAATTTGGGAGAATTCTGCTAATGAGAAAGTGAGGTAGGAAATGAAGAATGCTTTCGGATTCTCAGCAAACAAAATGCTAAAATATTCAGTCATTTGGATATTGCCCTGTTACCAATTCAATTAACCTTGCCACATGCTGTAAACTGCTTTCAGGGATACTGATGCAATACAAAGCAATATAAAACATTCCAATGCTGATTATGGCCTTAGATACATGAGGAAACACAGCTCAATAGCATTACAGTTCTTTAAAGAGGTAAAATTCAACTCCCACTTATGAAGGCAGCTATAAACCTCTGCTTTGATTGAAAATAAATATGATTTTCAGTTTTATCAACAACATAAATATATCAAAATATTCAGAGTGTGAGGCTCCATGTTCTGATTAGGAGTGATAATAGGAAATGAGTTTTAATATCTCATTGTTGAAAAAGCCCATCAGTAATGAAATAAAATTAATACACTGAAATGTTTTCTTGAAGAAAGGTTATTTTGCAAGTAACAACTAGAGCGTTTCATTATTTTTTGCAATTGCTTTATAAACAGAAACAAACATTTCTTTTGCAGAACTTCACTTCCTTCTTGCAATTTCATTTTAAGCTAAGGGCATAAAATGTACTATGCAAGGGGTTGAGGTAGATTAATCTAGCATCAGTGTCTCGAATGGATTGTTCAGGGGAGAGAGTGGAGATGGGGAGACTAGTTAGGAGGTTATTATAGAGACACGAGGCATTAAGGTCTTGAATCACAGTAGTAGCAATAGAATTGTAAAAGAATAACAGGATAAGAGAGACATTATGAAGAAAGACGAGGTGACCACTTGGAGAAAAACCACAAGGAGTCAAGGATTTTAAACCTAAGGGACTGAGAAATGAAAGTACTAATGACCCAAATAGGGAAGTCAGGAGGGAAAGCTAATTTTAGAGAGAGGATCATGAGTTTGGCTTTATATATTCTGAGTTCTAGGGAGAAGCGGGACAAACAAGTGGAAATGCCTAAAAATTAGTTCTAAGAGATGTAGAACAAGAATTTGGGAGAGAGAAGAGTAGTGGAGGGTGAGATTTGAGAGTCATTCTCCTGGAGGTCATGGTTGAAGTGTAATTGCTAGCTCTAGCATGATTATCTGACTCCAAATTCCTCCAATCTTATCACCTAGGGCCATTTAAATTTCATATGCATAAATATCCTTATCACAGACTCTGGGGACAATTTGGGCCTTGAGCAGTAGAAAAATAACTAAGCCCTCTATTTTTTACCCTAGTTCTAGTCATTTGTTTCTTGTGTTTATTTTCCTGTACTCAAATCCCTGCCTTGGTTCTTCACCCAGTACCCCAGTTTCTCCTGGACTGAAGTCCTGCCCTGTCAGTTGTCTCAAAAATGGGAAACTTGCCTATAAATCCAAGTTGTCAAGGTTGCAATCCTGTTATCTGATGCCAGGCCACCCAAATGATGACCACCTGCCTGACTGGACTCCTGCCCAAATCCTGCTCTATTTTATACCTGCCATGACATTCCCCTATGAGTCCTTGCCAGACCTGCCTATAGCTGAACACTTGAATATTTGGCCTTCTTTGTATTGCTTGCTGCTGAATGAGATCTGTCCAGATTGCTCCAATTCTGATGCTTCTGTTAGTCTTTGGGTCTCATCCATCCCTATTATAGCCCATTGTATCATCTAGGTGACAGAGTGGATAGAGTGCTGGGCTCAGAGTCAGGAAGAGCTGCATTCACACCTTTACTAGCTATAATTCAGGTCAAGTCACTTAGCCTGACTCATCCCCTGTTTCTCCAACTTTAAAATGAAGGGGCTAAACTAAATGGCCTCAAAGGTCTCTTCCAGGTCTAAATATCCCATGATCTTCTGTTCAAGTTCAGGTTCTGACAGTAGACGAGATCTTTAAGAGAGTAAATGTAGAGAGAAGAGTGTAGGGTTAAGGATGCTAGTCATTTTCACATTTGGAAGGAAGAGAGAAGAAAGTATAACAAGTGAAAGAGAAAAGCTAATCAATTCAATGACCATTCATGACTCCAGAAGATTGATGATGAATCATGCTTTCCATCTCTTGGCAAAGAGGTGATGAATGAGAGGGACAGAATGAGATTTATTTTCAGACATAGCAAATGAATGGATTTGATAGGCTTAACTATTCTTCTTTGTTATAAAGAAGAGACTTTCTTTTGTGGGGAAGGGGGTGGGAAAGTTATAGATATTAGTGGAAGAGAGAATAGTGATAAATATAAGGGATTTCTGATTTCATCAATTTCAGAGTTGCCTTCAGTGCCTAGACCCTTTCATGCCTGCCCATCCTACCTGACTCCCAAAACTTCACTAAAATAAGAGGTCCACTGAGCATGCTGGAGGCCTTCTGAACTTCCTCCCAAAATCACAGGGGCATGAGTGGAGCATTCTGGTTACCCACTTGTCATTTCAAGTGACACATCTATCTTCTCTTTCTTTCATATCATTCTTTGATGACATCTTGACTCCTGTTCTTCTCTGCAGTTTCTCTTTGGTTAGATGTTGTAGCCTACTTGCACCCACTATGCATCTTTCCATTGCTTTCTGTGTGGTGCTCATCTTTAGTTCTTCAGAAGAGGTATTCTAGGGAAATCTATGGAGTCATAGAGGTTATACTCCAACAGAACACTTAGATCTGCCATATATCAATACTGGTTTCACTGCCATATAGTAATACTGGTTAAAATATTATATTAAAGATATGGACCTATACCTTGGGGTCAGCAAAAGTGATTTGTAATGTCTCGAGAATAATACAGCCTACCATCCTCCCTTTTCAACTTTAAGACCAGCTTTTTGTCTATTTGTATTGTATGTCTCAGATATAGACACTACTGAAAAAGCTCTATAGGGTTTCCATTCTCATTCGTCATCCATCCATTTGGTCTTTCCTGTGTAGGTGGACAGGCCAAAGTCCTTTGAGTAATTATAGATCTCTTTCATTTGAAATGTCTTGGGTCTTGATGCAATCAACAAAATGTAACCCACAGGAACATTTAGAAGGCCTCATCATCCATTGGGAACTGCACTGTTCCATCACAGTGGTGAATACTGCTGACAAGCATACATTTCTATTTTATGCCTCAGTTGTGACAAGTAAAATCTGAAATAACTAAGGAAACAAAGGTTTGAACTTCTGAGCATATTGATTTATTATGGAATTCATGCCAATTGCATAACAAATCGGGGCCAGGCCCCCTCAGCTTGGTGCTAGACCCCAAATACAGGGGGAGACAGATTTAACAGGGTATAAATCAGGATATAAGATTAGATAATCTGATTTCTAATAGGAGAAAAGATTAGGGGTTTTCTGAGTTGGGAGAGGAATGAGTGAGTTTCAAGAGTTGGGAGGAAAGAGAGCAAGCAGGTGGACTTTTCCAGATGCGAAATAGGATGTCACTGAATTGCCATGATTAGCAAGTAGGTAGAATTTACAGGAAAATGAAACTTAGGTCTCAAAATTTAGTCAATTTTACAAGATGAAGTCAGTTTGATTCACACAATTTCCACAACACTTTCACAGCCAATGTTTATTATCATTAAACAGGATTATCAAATATATCAAACTGTCATTAAACAGGATTATTTTTGTTGTTAGATGTCCCAAGGAGTCTTCAATGATTTTGGCATATGGTTGAGAGAGGCCTTATTGTAAAAGATCTGGCAAGGAGAATTCTGTTTCAGGATCAAACAATAAGCACCATGGGATCTTATATTCCCTACATCTTTTAGTCAAATCTGAAATGGTAAAGCTACTGAATATCATTTGGGAAAGTCTGTTTGTCCCCTAATAATACCATCATGAAGGATATTCTCAATTCACATATACATGATCTTCAAAGATTTTACACTGGTGGGAAGAGAGGCAACACAATATATTAGATAGTGAGCTAGCCTTGAAACCCCAAAGTACTAGCTTCAAATCCCACTTTTGACACATTCTGGGCAAGTTACTGAATGACTCAGTGCTCTAGGCATTTCCCTAAGCTTACAAGTTGAAGAGAAGTTGCTACTATGCCTTGATAGAGCTTCTTTACCCAGGAATTTTTTATACCAAAGAAATCACAGGTCCAAGATCTATCCCTATAGGTGTGAAAGTAGGCATATAGGACTATAGTTATTAATGTTTTCTCAGTTATTTTGTGGGGGAAATCAATTTGAGGTTTTTTTCCTGTGCCTACTGTGGTGACAGGGAAGATTGAGACACAAACCCAGAAGACAATGAAGTCAAAACAGCTACAAGCAAAGCCTCAAAGAAAAAAGTGATTTTTAAAATTAAATAAGAGCAGTAAAGGAAAAATTAGGTAAAGAAATGAAAGCAAAGAAAGAAAATTATGAAAAGACAATAACATCTTGGTAAAAGAAGCACAAAAATGCTGAAGAAAATAACACCTTGGGGCAGCTAGATGGTGCAGTGGATAAAGGACCATCCTTGGACTCAAGAGGACCTGAGTTCAAATCCAGCCTCAAAACACTCATTAGCTGTGTGACCCTGGGCAAGTCATTTAACTCCATTGTCTAGCCAGGAAAACAAAAACAAAAACAAACAAACAAAAACACAAAAAAGAAAATAACACCTTACAGAACAAAATTGGTCAGCTGGAAAAAGAGGTACCAATGCTCACTGAAGAAAATAATTCCTTAAAAATTAGAATTGGGTAAGTGGAAGCTAATAACTCCATGAGACATCAAGAAATAATAAAACAAATTCAAAAGAATGTAAAAAAAATAGAGGAAAACATGAAATATCTCATTGGGAAAACAACTGACCTTGAAAATAGATCAAGGAGAGATAATTTAAGAATATTGGATTACCCAAGAGCCACGATTAAAGAAAGAGCCTAGACATCATATTTCAAGAAATTATCAAGAAAAACTGCCCTGATATCCTAGAACCAGTGGGTAAAATAGAAACTAAAAAAATCCACAGATCATAACCCAAAAGAGATTCCAAAATGAAAACTCCCAGGAATATTCTAGCCAAATTCCAGAGCTTCCAGGTCAAAGAGAAAATACTTCAAGTAGCCAGAAAGCAACCATTCAAATACCATGAAACCACAATCAAGATCACACAAGATCTAGCAGCTTCCACATTAAAGAAGTGAAAGGCTTTAAATATGATATTTCAGAAGGCAAAAGATCTGGGATTACAACCAAGAATAACCCACCCAGCAGAATATAATCCCTTCAAGGGAAAAATGGATATTTAACAAAATAGAGGACTTTCAAACATTCCTGATGAAAAGACTAGAGCTAAATAGAAAATATGGTTTTCAAATACAAGATTCAAGAGAAACATTAAAATGTATACATGAAAGAGAAGGTATAAGGGACTCAGTAAGGCTGAACTGTTTACCTTTCTATGTGGGAAGATGATACATGTATTTTCTAAGAGGTTTACCATTATTAGAGCAGTTAGGATTCTACATAGAAAATGGGTGCAGAAATGAGTCAATTATGTTGGGATGATATAAAAAAAATACACAGGCAAGAAAGATGGATGTCCCAGATTGCTGCTGCTGCTGTTTGTCCTTTGTTCCTGAAGAGGACCACGACAGCAAGGAGGTGATACTGTGACATGCAAGTGAATTGGATTTAAGTGAGGGAGGGCTGGGCAAAGTCTCCAACCTCACTTTCTCCTCTGGAGACCATCTGGGTCCAGTGCTCAGATATGGATCAGGATGACTGGAGATGGCCCAGGATCCAGTGGGGATCCTTGGCCTTTATAAGCTGATATCTTTAACAGATCTCAGTTTGACTGAGGCAGTGCCCATTCAGGGATTAAGGCTTTAAAGAATGAGGCAAAGAATGGCCTCTTTAAAAAAAAAAAACAGATCTGGGAGGAGAAGACCCTGAGAGTTTCTGGCTAAAACAGAAACAATTGTTATTTACATTCATTCTGAGTGAATTAGAGTCCAAACAGCGACCCAGTAGGGCTTGGTCTGGGAGCAGAGTGATTTGGGGTTCAGGCTGGTCTTTAAAAGAAAAACGAAACAAAATAAAAGTTTCAGAGATTAAAATTTACATTCCCTTTGGGCAGAGCACCAGGTGCCCTAGGAGAATAGAGAAGGGAGAGGAAAAATGGGGCAATTTATCTCATATAAAAGATGTACCCAAGAAAGAGCTTTACAGTGGAGGGGAAAATGGTGGGGAGGGGTGTGGACAATGCTTGAACCTTACTCATATATAAATGGTTCAAAGAAGGAAAATATATCTATACATGCTCAATTGTTAAAAGAAACCTATCTTACCCAACAGGGAAGTAGGAAGGGGAAGGTGATAAGAGAGAGGGGGTTGATAAAAGGGAGGATAGATAAAAGAAAATAGTGGTCAGAAGCAAAACAGACTTTAAAGGGGGGACAGAATAAAAAAAAGAGAAGGAGAAATAGAACAAAACAGGATAGAAGGAAATGCACAGTTAGTAATCACAATTGTGAATGTAAATGGGATGGACTCACCCATAAAATAAAAGCAGACAGTAGAATGGATTAGAAATCAGAATCCAACAATGAGTGGTTTACAAGAAACATACTCTTAACAGAGAGACACATGCACAGAGTAAAAATAAGGGGCTGGAGCAAAATCTGTCGTGCATCAGCTGAAGTAAAAAAGACAGGGGTAGCAATCATGATCTCAGACAAAGCAAAAGCAAAAATAGACCTAGTCAAAAGCAATAAGTAAGGAAACTTCATTTTGTTAAAAAGAACCATAGACAATGAAGTAATGTCAATACTAAATATACACGCAACAATTGGTATAGCATCCAAATTCTTAAAAGAAAAGTTGAATGAATTACAGGAGGAAATAGACAGTAAAACTATAAAGAGCTAGATAAATCTAACCACAAAAGTAAATAAGAAACCAAGAGTATAAATAAAAAGTTAGATATGATAAACCTTTGGAGAAAACTGAATGGTAATTGAAAGGTGTATACCTTTTTCTCGGCTATGCATAGCACCCTCACAAAAATTGACCATGTATTAGGACATAGAAACTTCACATACAGAACAACATAAATATTAAATGCACCATTTTCAGACTATAATGCAATTAAAATTATATTTAATAAAGGGCCATGGAAGCATAAGTTAATTGGAAATTAACTTTTATAATAAATAATCTAATCATAAAGAATGAATGAGTCAAACAACAAATCATAGAAATAATCAATATTTTCATCAACGAGAATTAGAACAATAAGGCAACATTCCAAAATTTGTGAGATATAGCCAAAGAAATACTTAGGGGAAAACTTATATTTTTAAATGTATATATCAATAAAAGAGAGAAAAAGATCAATAAATTAAGCGTACAAGTAAAACAAAACTAGAAAAAGAAAAATTTAAAATTTTTAATTAAACATCAAATTGGAAATCCTGAAAATCAAAGGAGAGATGAATAAAACTGAAAGTTTAAAAAAATTGAACTAATAAATAAAACTAGGAGCTAGTTTATTAAAAAAAAGCAATGAAATAGAAAAACTTTGGTTAATTTGATTTAAAAATAGAAGATCAAATTACTAGTATCAAAAATTAAAAGAGTGCACCACCAATGAAGATGAAATTCAAGCAATTATTAGAAATTATTTTGCCCAATTACATGCCAGCAAAACTGACAATCTAAGTGAAATGACTGAATATTTGTAAAAATAGCGACTGCCCAGATTAGTAAAAGAGGAAATAGAATATTTAAATAACTTTGTCTTAGAAAAAGAAATTGAACAGGCTGAACAAAAAATTGGATGAGCTGCCTAACAAAAAATCCTCCAGGACCAGATAGATTTACATGTGAATTCTGAAAATCATTTAAGGAACAATCAATCCCAAAGTTTTTATATAAACTATTTGAAAAAAAAAGAATAGGTAAAGAAAGAGTCTAATCTGAAGTTCTTGATAGAATTTCCGTATTACTTCATTCTCAACAACTAATGAAGCTGAAACTACAAATATTTTCATGGTGGTCTTTGCACAAATATTTATCAACATTACAAGCCATGATGACCAAATGTTTCAAGAAATAATATTTCTTATAGCTTTTGAGCATATAATAGACCTCATTCCATCAACCTCTTTCTTAGACTTGCCTGTGAGCCCATGTTTCTTTCTTCTAGTTTTCTTTACAGCAATAATATCAATATTGATAGGATTCACTTCTAATTTCAACAGTGATGGTGCTACAAAAAAGATGGAGAAGGGGATGAAAAAGACATCAATGAAGCATTTTTAAAAATAAACAAAATTCAGAAAGGGTATAGATAAGCAAGATAGAGTTGGAATTATTCTGTTACATTTAAAATATACTTTAAAAAAGCTTTACTTAGTAAAGATTCATAGTTGCATAACCTCTTTTTTTGTTCTTTGTTTACAGAGGCATAAACATCTTTTTAAGTTCATAATTTTAAAAAAGAAAGACAGGGGAACTAGTAGTCTCTGAAAATGTGTGCAAATCTACATTGGAAACCTGATCCAAGTTTTCTAGTAGAGTCTGAAGCTTATTTGGGCATCAGGATTTACAGCTCCAGCATACTTGACCTATCTCCCAAAATATACCTAAATTCAGATGAGGATGATGGTTACTAAAAAATTTTTTTAAAAGTAAGGGCATTCCAACCCTCCTATGTCCTGATCAGAGAAAATGGTGAGGAGAACAAGATAAATGCACGTACTTCATGGGACAGGGCAGTATCAAAGCACTAAATGAGATGTAAGATATTAAGTGCCAAAGGAGTTCAGAGGAAGGGGCAGAATAAATACAGAAAGCAGAATAAGTTCCGCAACTAAGCAGTCAATCTATTTATTAATTGAGAGCAAAGGAGCTAACACATTTGACCTCCATGAGTGAAGTAACTGAATTTGAAATGCGGAGTGCTAAAGCAAGGTCAAGCATTCAAAATGTGAATGAGCCTAGAGGAGGTAGCCACGAAGTACCAGTCATGCTAAGACCTTTCTTAATTAGCCAGGCCTATGTTACATGCACATCATGGTTCTATTAGGCTGGGAAAGAAAGTCAGCTCTGGAAAGTTTTACTTCAGTGTTTTTGTAAAGAGGAGCCACTAGACTAAGAGAAACCCAGAAAGAGGGCAGCCCAAAAGGTGTTGGTGACTTAAAATCTCTAAATAAGGGACAGAGAGTCAATCTTCCCCCAAGCCAGCCCTTGATGGTTCTGATATGGGTGGCCCTGTCAATATTTTGTTATACCATTTAAAAGGCCCCATTTAATTTAGTATCTCATACATGGCCTATTAACCTTGTTAAACCACTTGGGAAAGAAAACATTTGACCAGCAAAGAGGGACTCTTTCTCTTGTTCTTTTTTTTTTTCTTTCCTATTGGACAAGACCTATGATTTCCTCAATATCTAAGGAGCTGCTTAGTGAGGAAACTACCTCTCCCTCTACTTCTCTCAGTAAAGATTAGGTCATTCTCTACAATTTATAGTCTTAGTGATTTCCTGAGGGCACTGAGAGGTTAAGTGATTTGATAAGGGTCACACGGATTAAGTGTCAGAGACAGGACTTGAACCAAGGTCTTCCTGACTCTGAGGCCAGCTTTCTATCCACTGTACGATAGTGTTGCTCATATTAACCGGAATTCTCTGCATTCCTGGGATTTCTATTCATTATTCCAACTAGCCTTGTAGTGGCCAAAAAAATAGCTTTATTTTGGGTGAGATATAGGAGTAGTAATTTTGAAAATTTTCTCTTGGCAGCCATTAAAAATATTCAAATTAACAAGTGATGATTTTGGAAATGACCATGTGTAAAGCCATTAATTCCAAATTGTTGCAATTTGTTGTTTTTAAATATGTGTGTGTGTGTGTGTGTGTGTGTGGACAGGGAGAGAGAGAGAGAGATTTAGCGAAACAATAACACAAGCATCCCATTTCTATCAGTATTCCTTTCTGCTCTTTCTTTTTTTTTTATGTATGTATTTGGTAGACTTTGTTTCCAAATACCATAAACTTCCTTTTCCTGAGTTGTCACCCAGCCACAAGTGGGAAGCAATAGTATTGAGGAATCTATATTGTTTCTGAGTATCAATCTGAAAAACCCACAAGGTACGTACTCTTAGTCTCCTGGATTTAAAGGATACGGCCTTTTGTATTGAGAAGTAGAAATCTCCATAAAGCAATTTGATATGTTCTATGGTCACCATGTTCCCCCTTTCACAAAAGAAAGTCCAGGAGTATCCAGCTTCTTCATTCAACAAAAAAGCAGACATGACATAAAGTGCTAGCCTTGAGTGTTCTCTTGTGAAAAAATAGTCTTATCTCTAATCCCTACTCTACGTTATCAGAGGAATAGGACTACCTTGGCTAGTTAGGTAAAATCATTGTCCTTCTAGTCATGCCCTTTGTTTAATTAGCACCTTCCTGGCCCAGTCATACTAAATTTCAAACTGTATTACAAAGCAGTAATCATCAAAATGATCTGATACTGGCTAAGAAATAGAATGGTGGATCAGTGGAATGGATTAGGCACACAATACATAGTAGTCAATGACCATAGTAATCTAGTGCCTGATAAAAGCAAAGATCTAAGCGTTTAGGGTAAGAACTCAATACTTAACATGAAATTACTGGGAAAACTAGAAAGCAGAAAGAAAACTAGAAGGCAGAAACTAGGTATAGACCAATATCTCACACAATATACCAAGGTAAGGTCAAAATGGGTACATGATTTGGGCATAAAGGGTTATATCATAAGCAAATCAGGAAAGCAAGGAATAGTTTACCTGCCAGATCTATGGATAAGGGAAGAATTTATGACTGAACAAGAGCTAGAGAATATTATGGGATGTAAAATGGATCATTCTGATTACATTAAATTAAGAACATTTGGCACAAACAACACCAATGTAGCTAAAATTAGAAGGAAAGCAGAAAATGGTGAGGTGGGAAGAATTTACTGCAAGTTTCCCTGATAAAAGTTCTCATTTCTCAAATTTATAGAGAATTGAGTAAAATTTAGAAGAATACAAGTCTTTCCCCAATTGATAAATGGTCAAAGGATATGATGAGGCAGTTTTCAGATAAAGAAATCAAAGTTATCTGTAGTCAAAAGAAAAAATGTTCTACATCACTACTGATGAAAAGAAATGTAAATTAAAACATCTCTGATGTACCACCTCACACTTATCAGATTGGTAATATGACAGAAAAGAAAAGTAACAAATGTTGGAGGGAATGTGGGAAAATTGGGACACTAAAGCATTGTTGGTGGATTGATTCAATCATTCTGAAGAGCAATTTGGAATTATGCCCAAAGGACTATAAAACTATATATGGTCTTTGACCCAGCAATACCACTAGTAGGTCTATACCCCAAAGAGGTTTTTTTAAAAAAGGAAAAGGACCTATATATACAAAAATACTTATAGAAGCTCTTTTTGTGGTGGCAAAAAATTGAAAATTGTTCATCAATTGGGGAATGGCTGAACAATTTGTGGTGTACATTTGTGGTGTAATATTATTGTGTGATAAGAAATGACAAGCAAGATGCTTTTAGAAAAACCCAAAAGGACTTACATGAACTGATGCAAAGTGAGATGAGCAGAACCAGGAGAACATTGTGCACAATAAGAGCAATATTTTAAGGATGTTCAACTGTGAATGACTTAGCTATTCTCTGCAACATAATGATCCAAGATAATTCCAAAGAACTTATGATGAAAAATTCTGTCCACCTCCAGAGAAATAACTGATGGACTCTGAATGCAGATTGAAGCATACTCTTTTTTACTTTCTTTATTTTATTGGGTTTTTTTAGTCTGTGTTTTCTTTCACAATATGACTAATATGGAAATGTATTTTGCATGACTGCACATATATAACCTATAACAAATTGCTTGCCTTCTCAAGGAGGAGGAAGGTGCAGGAAGGAGAAAGAATTTGGAGTTCAAAATTTTAAAAAAACAAATGTTAAAAATTGTTTTTACATGTAATTGGAAAAAATAAAATATTAAAGAAAAAAAATAACTAGCACCTTCCCTGACAAAGGTTAGAAAACAATTTAAAAGGAAAAAGGTAAGCTGCAATTCTAGAATTAGCCTGGATGTAAATATTATTTGTTCAGTCAGCAGATTCTTTTTTATTTGGATAGGGCATATTGACTGGATGAATTATTGTGTATCATAGTTATCTGTGCATGGCACATCCTCTCATTAGATGAACTACAAGTTTTATGAGAGGAGAGACTGTGGCTTATCTGAACTTTGTATAGCACACATTAAATCCTTACTATTTTTTTTACTTGAATTAAACTGTATAAAGAATAAAATGTTTCTTACGATTCCCACATCTTAATATAGTATAATATAAGTAAAGATACGTTGTAATTTCAAAAGGCGATTGCTATTACAGGAATAAAACATGGTGCCACTCAGGGTGATCAGCAATTAAATGTCTTAGATTAACATTTATGTTGTAGAATGAAGCAGAGCCAGAGGTGTGGTTTATTTTTAGTTCTTGCTGGGAGTGAATGACCATTCCCTGTGGTTTAATGATTACGTGGGCATTCCTGTGGTCAGTAACCTACAAAATCTATCTATGGTAAGGGCAACTTTGCTTGTTCCAAAGTGATCATTCTAATAGATGTCTCAAAAGAGGGGCAGCAATAAGGTCCTTCATGTAGATGAGACTAGACTGTAAGTTCAAATGCAGCCTCAGATGTTTACTATCTGTGTGACCCTGGACAAGTCCCTTAACCTCAACTATAAACCAGATGTCATAAATAGCACTTACCTCATAGAGCTGTTGTGAATGACAACTGAAGTAGTATCTGCAGTGATTGACACAGTGCCTAGTACATAGTAGAAGTTTAATAAATGCTTATTCCCTCCTCTCTTGGTATTGACTTCATTTACATGTTCTGCATAGACTAATACATGTAAGCTCCTTAATGGCAAGAATGAATTCATTTTTGTCTTTGTTTCCCTAGAGCCCAGAACAGTGCTTGACACCCACTAGATGCTTGGTGGATTGATTGCTTGATTGACGTATGTTTAAACCTCATCTGATCTAAATCATTGAAGAGGTTTTTGATTACTTGAGAATTAATTCTTTCTGAGCCTATGTTTGAGAGATATGGATGGATAAGCCCCAGTCCCTGACCTCACTGAGCTTCTAGTCCATTGGTGGATTTGACACATATAAAAATAACTATTATCACTATAATTACTGTCACTAATAATTACAGTTGACATTTGCATAGTACTTTAAAGCATGTTGTTTTTCAGCCATTTCAGTTGTGTCTGATTCTTTGTGACCCCATTTTCGGGCTTTTTTGGCAAAGATATTGGACCATTTCCTTTTCCAGTTCATTTTACAGATGAGAAAACTGAAGCAAACAGGGTTAAGTGACTTGCTCAAGGTCACACAGCTAGTAAATATCTGAGACCAGATTTGAATTTACAAAGATGGTCTGACTCCAGGACAGCCACTGTATCCACTGAGCCACCTACATAATCTCCCTTGACCCTCATGAAAACCCTGAAAGACAAGTATTATTGTAACTATTTAACAAGCGAGGTAACTGCACTTTAGAGAGGTGAATTTATATCAGGGAGTTAGTAAGAGGGAGGGGTGTTGACATGGTCAGATCTGTGCCTGTATATGTATGTATGTATGTATGTATGTATGTGTATATATGTATGCATTTGTATACATTCACACACATCCGTATGTATATATACATATATGTATACACATGCTTAGAGATCCAAACCAAAGTCTTTTAATAAGTCCAGGAAATCTTTTTCTTTCTTTTTTTTTTTAAGGCAATTGTGGTTAAATGACTTGCCCAGGGTCACACAGCTAGTTAAATGTCAAGTGTTTGGTCTGGGGCTAGATTTGAACTCAGGTCCTCCTGACTTTAGAGCTGGTGTTCTATCCACTGCACCACCTAACTGCTCCCAGGAAATCTTTTTCTACCAGAATGAGAGGTAGTATGGTACAATGGAAAGGGAACTGGACTTGGAGCCAAAAAATCTAGGTTTAAGTCCCTGCTCCACCTGTAGAACAAAGACAACCTGCGTGAACCTCAGTTTCCACATATGTAGAACAAAACGATAATACTTGCTCTGTCTTCCTCACAGAGCTGTTGCCAGTCTCCATCCTTCTCTGCTTCCATCCCTGCTACTTTCAAATACCTAAATCATCCTAAACTTACAAAAGAAGAGTCCGCTAGACTTTATCTCCTCAAGCTATCATCCTCTATCTAGCCTTTCTTTCTCAGTCAAATCCCTTTAAGAATTGTCTCCAATCATAACTTCTACTTTCTCTCTTCTCACTCACCTCAGTCCTTTACATTCTGACTTCTAACCTCATCACTCAATTTCAATTGAGTGATGGGGTTAGAAGTCAGAAGGACCTGAGTTTAAATCTGGCCTCAGAACAAACACTTGACACTTACTAGCTGTGTGACCTTGCGCAAGTCACTTAACCCCAATTACCTAAAAATTTTTTTTAAATGTCAAAAAAAAGGGGGGTCAGCCCAGTCACTACATCAGCTATGTAGATAGAGCACTGGCCCTGGAGTCAGGAGGACCTAAGTTCAAATTGACCTGGGCAAGTCACTTAACTCTGTAAGAGAGAGAGAGAGAGCTGTATACATAGATCTGGGAATTATTTATATAGAGATGATAATGAAAACCACCGGAGTTTATAAGGTCAGCAAGAGAGAGTGTTAGAGAAAAGAAAGCCTAAGGGGTAACATCAACATTTAGGGGGCCTGATATGGATAAGACTGAGAAGGAATGGTTAGACCTATAGGAGGAGAACCAAGAGAAAGCAGTAACAAAGCAGAGGAAACAGCATTCCAGGAAAGGGTGGTCAACAGCACCAAATGGTGCAGAAAGGTCAAGAAGGTCCTCAGGGTCAGTGCTCTATCCACTGTGCCACCTAGCTGCCCCCAAACCATTTCTCAATGTACTCCAGTGTCTCCCTATCAGAGAAAATATAAACCCCTTTGCTTCATCTTTTAAAAACTCTCATGACCCGAACCCAATCTATCTGGTCAGACTCATTATACATTACTCTCTTTCCTCTGGTCTCCTCTCCATTCCCCACATATAGCACTCCCTTCTCTGGGCTTTTACACTGACCCTTCTCCATACCTGGAACACACTCCCTCCTTACTCTGGCCCAAGGTATCCCTCACTTCTTTCAAAATTCAGCTCAAATACCATCTTCTACATGAAGCCTTTTTTATCTCCTCAATTATTAGTGCCATCCCTTCTTAAATATTTGCTATTTATCTATCTTGTGTTTATTTTGTATTTGTTATGAATATGTTTATGTACTTCTGTGCTGTCTCTTTGGGTAGAGAGCAGGCTTCTTGACTGAGAGCAAGGACTATTTCATTTCTTCGTCTTTGTATCCCTAGTACCCAGCACAGTGGCTGGCAAACGGCAGATGCTTAATAAGAGATTTTTGATTAATGGAATGTATTAAAAGCTTTTTGATTGGACAGTAAATCATTATACAAAAAGTTATTATTATCACCTGTTCCCACAATGCTATTTTTCAATTATCTTCCTGGTATGCTGTTTTGCCAGCACTCCTGAATGTTGAGAACTCTCCATAGCCAGCCCAACCTAGATCCAGCATCCTGCCTCTGGCCACCTTTATGCTATGCTCCAGTGTAAATAACCTCTCCTTCACCTATTCCTTTACTTTCTACCTCTAGCTCTGGGAATAATAATCAAATCAACATTACTATATGCCAAAAAGGACATCAACTACTCTATGGCTCCACTTCTTCCTGGCCAGAAGCCATGTATGTATGTATGTAGATCTATCTAGATACCTCTAGAGGCATCTCTAGATAGATCTAGAGGGGTGTGTGTATGTGTATGTGTAGGGAGATCTATGTATGTATGTATGTGTATATATAGACCTATGTAACTACTTCTAGATACACACAACACACAATTCATATATGTATATATGAACATGGATTATGTATGATATGTATATGTATACACATGCATTTGCATACATATATGCACATACACATCTACACAGACACAGGTCTGACCACGTTACCTTCCTTCTCAGTAAATTCCAGTGGTTTCCCTTGGTCTCCAGGCTCAAATATAAAATCCCGTTTGGCATTCAAAGCCCTTCATAATTTAGCTCCCTCTTACCTTTCCAGTCTTTTACCTTACTCTCAGACTCATACTCTATGATCCAGTGATGATGGCCTCTTCTACAAACAAGACACTCCATCTCTCAATTCCAGGCACTTTCTCTGGCTGTCACCCATGTCTAGAACATTCTCCATCCTCATCTCCCCCTCTTGGCTTTCCTGGCTTTCAAGTCCCAACTAAAATCCCATCTCTACAGGAAACCTTTTCCAATCCCTCTTAATTCTAGTGCCTTCCCACTGTTAATAATTTCTTATTTATCCCATATCTAGCTTGTTTCTACATATTTGTTTCCTTGTCTCCCCATTAGATTGTGAGCTCCTTAAGAGCAGGGACTGTCTTTTGCCTTTTTTTTTATATCCTCAGCATTTAGTGCATTGCCTATTAGAATATAAGCTCCTCAAGGTCAGGAGCTGTTTTACTTTTTATTTTCATATCCCCAGATCTCATAGCAGTGCCTAGATGATAGTAAATACCTGATATATTTTTTTCATTCATCCATCCATCCATCCATCCATCCATCCATTCATTTATGCCAGACTCTTAGAGTCTGCATAGTTATGCATGGGTATGCATGGTTAGTACCTGCAATGAACATGCTATTCTATGAATTCACTAATCTACATATATATTGCCCCAAAAGTCTTAGTACAGTTTTAAATGTTAATAACTTAAAATGGCAGTGTGACAAATGAAAAGCCCAAGAGATAGAGGTTCTGGGTAATTAACAATCAATTTATTATTAAGCTAACAAATAATCAATAAATTGATGGTCAGTGGTCTCTCGTTAGCCAAAGACATTCAGATCCCTGAATGCTTAAATACTTTTGGAGATAGATGTGCCCCTTACAGGTAGAGATCAGCCCTGATTGGTGAATAATCAATGAAGGGGTGGACATTTAACAAGGTGGACTAAAAAAAAGTCTTTAACTTCTCCTAATGAGACATTACTTGATCATGAGACTCAGCTGCCTCCAGCAATCTGGACAAAGGAATCCATCTCTATTCTGGTTGGTTTTCTCCTTCATAAGCTGGGTCACCCTAAATTCTAATGGAGGATTCCAAGGATAGGAGCTTATCTCCTAAGGGCAAGAATTCACCTAGATTAGATTCTGTTTGTAATGTCTTCTAGTTGGGTAGAGTCCTGCTCTAGGATCCCAGAGAGTGTCCCAGAGGATGTAAGCAATCTAATCTATCAGCAATATCTTTCAACATGATTGGCCTATGGGGGCTGGTGTCTGAATGAGGAAATAGAAATGAAAACCCTCAACTTTAATTTAATAATTGGTTATTAAGATAACTTAAAAATAATTGTTTCTGTCAGCTTTAAGACTTATGGAACATCCTGTATTCATCAATGCAAGCAATCAGAGGCAGGGCAAGGATGGGTAACATGATGCAAGATTTCTAATTGACCATTTACCCTGTGCATACTTCCTACTGGACCGCTAGAACAAAGGGCAATGGGCTATCCATGGCCTGCTAATGCAAAGGCAAGCAGAATACATCAGTGCAAATATTTGATTTGTGAACTTTTTAAAGATCAGCCTGAAAATTCTTCTGTTTGAAAGCCCCTTCTCAGTAGGAGGCAGACAGGAAAATACACCTGCCCTCCTCTGAACAGGCAAGAGAAGAACCCACAAGGGGGCTTTTTCTAAGGAAGTTGTTAGGGTTTTTTTGTTTGTTTGTTTATTGTTTGGTTTGTTGTTTAATGAGGTTGAAAAAAACTAGAGTTTTCCTAATAAGGAACACCAAACCCGGGCATGACTGCCACATCACAGCTCTTTGGTCCTAAGTTCTTAGGGACACTTAAGAGCTCGTCTTGTTTAAGAGATGCTGTTATGCATGGTTAGTACCTACAATGAATTGAGGAGACAATTATGAAGAGAAATATACAATAATTGCTGTTTTGTTTATCAATTGCTGCTCAACAAAAGGAATTCTGGCTTGTGAGGACTACCTTGTAATCATTGAAGATCTTTAGCAGGAAGATAAAAGACAGTGATATACTCATGGATCTGGAGGATGGGTCATGAGGGATTGGTAGAAAATTCACTACTGAAATTCTGAGCACACATTTTAGTTTGAAAATCGTGAATTGTGAAATATGTTAATCTAGGTATTAACCTTGGATCGTGCACGTTGAAAATTGGGAGGATTCTTCCATAATTATATTACATCAGTTCTCTGCACCTCCTGTGTGGCTAATGAAAAACAGAGCACATTGTATCTAGTCATTTTCATTTTCATCTTGTTCTGAGCTATGGGGACAACAATGATGACTGTTGCTATTTCACATCTCCATCCTATCTTTTCAAGAAGCTTCATAAAGCATTGAGTAAGAGATGGTGATCCACATAATACCCCTGAGAAAGTACTTACATTAATATAGGATAGGGATGGGGGCTGGACCCATCATACCATTGCCATGGAGAGCTTCCAGAGAGGATGTAATCTTAGAGCTTCCTAGAGCGGTTAAGTGACTTACGGTGGATCACGTAGCCAGTATGTGCAGCAGGTGAGACTTGAACCCCTGTGGTCCAGGTTAAAATTACGGCTTCCTTTATATTATGCCACACTTTCGTATTACATCCCCACCTCCAAAAGGATCAGACAACTTTTCCAGCCCAGGACAAGCAATGAAAAACATTAATTCAAATTTCTAAGGTGCTTCAAGATTTACAGAGTCCTTTTTTCACAACAAACCTGTACAGTGACAATAATGATAATAATAACAATGGCCAACATTTTATGCAGCACTTACTATGTGCCAGTCACTATGTTGGGCACTTTACCAACATTGTCTCATTTGATCCTCACAAGAACTCCAGGAGGTAGGTATTATTATATTCCCATTTTGCAGTTGAGCAAATTGAGGCAGACAGAGGTTAAGTGACTTGCCCAGGGTCACACAGATAAGAAGTGTCTGAGGACAGATTTGAACTCAGATCTTCCTGACTCCAGGCACAGAGCTCTATCTACTGCACCACCTCGTTGCATTGGTCATGTAATGTTAGAGCTGAAAAGGACTATAAAAACATCTAATCCAACTCTGTCACTTCTCAGATGAGAAAGCTAAGGCTCGGAGAGGAAACACCATTTGGTCAAAGTTGTTCAGATGGTTACAGGCAGATCAGGCAATTTGTCTTCTGTTTCCTAATCTGGTGCCAAAAAGGCTGCTTCTCATTAATTGTGTGAATGTGTAACCTTTCCGAGTTCTGAATTTTCATATTAAGAGGTAGATTCTAGTTGTTCAATTTATTAAGCCCACAGAGAGACTTGAATGGTGGGAATTTTTGGCATCCCTAGAAACCTGCTAAGGTAAGGCATTTGGGGACAGGTTGGCTTTTTATTGCCTCTCAAAGCCTCCTCTTGCTATACTATATGGCCTTTGGATCATAAAGTTTCAATGCTGTAAGAGATCTTAAAGGTTAGCCAGTCAGGGTTTTTTGGGTTTTTTTTTTTTGTTTGTTTGTTTTTTGGGCTTTTGTTTTTCTTTTTTTTGGCAAGGCAATTGAGATTAAGTGTCTTGCCCAGGGTCACACAGCTAGCAAGTGTCAAGTGTCTGAGGCA
Source organism: Vombatus ursinus (assembly GCF_900497805.2). Lineage (NCBI taxonomy): Eukaryota > Metazoa > Chordata > Mammalia > Diprotodontia > Vombatidae > Vombatus > Vombatus ursinus. The sequence goes on along the minus strand of NW_020954590.1, from coordinate 43,287,718 downwards.
GTATTTGAACTCAGTTCCTCCTGACTTCAGGGCCGGTGCTTTATCCACTGCACTGCCTAGTTGCCCCCTCTTTTCTTTTCTTGATGGAAAGAATTTACATTTATTCAGATTAGGGAGAGGGGCAAGGTCATCATAGGGAATAAGGGTAATCTTGGGGGTCTGGGCTGTCTAATCCTAAGCTTCCTCCACACACTATTCAGTTGCATTCCTTCCACATGTTCTTGGGTAGCTTGATGGGGCACGAGCCCACACACTTTTCATTCATTTTCCTCATGGCCTGCACATAGTCACTCATTTTACAGGTGAAAAAAACCGAGCCTAGCTCAAGATCATACAGGCAGTAAGTTCCAGAGAAAGAAATTAACTTCCGAGCACGCCATCACCTCCCAGACAGCATCCCCTGAACTTGGCTTATGAGTTCCATTTCTCCTTCTCTTTAGTTCAGACAGGACATCCAGAGACTTTTTTCTCAGCATGCCAGAAAATGTATATCTAGTTTCCTTTGTTTGGACAATAGGTATGTTCAATACCAGTTGGACACCCCTCTCCATGTTAATCTTTATACTGAGCCAAAAAAAGAGATAATCCAAAGTCTTTATTTTCCTCCAGAGCTAAAGAAGCTCTGTGATCAGACTGATTGTTAGCAACCTGACCTCCCGTAGATTCGAACAATTCCTTTTATTGGGATTTGAGACTTGTGCTGGCATTGAAGTTATGCTCACAGGTTTTGTACTTCCTATGTCTGTATCTCTGTGACTTGCATTCCTACCAATGTCTCAAGTGCACTTTCAACGTATGGAGCCCCTAATATAGGCGTTTTTTTAACAACCATTCTATCCTTCCCAGGGTTTCTTTCAGGATTCAAAGAATGAGTAGACATTTACCAAAAGGAGGAGCGAAAACTAAATTGTCATGAGAGAAAATTCTTATTTTCCCAAGGTAATATATGCAAAGTGCTTTGAAAACTTCAAAGCACCATGTAAATGTTTATTATTATCATCATTATTATCCTTATTATTTTTTGTAGTGTCCCATGAAAGAAAATTTTTTCACACTTTAGGCTTTTTTTCTATAAGGGAAAAACATATAAACTACCTTAAGAGAGCTAAGCTATCTGACACTGTCTCATTAATATTCTGCCCTCTGATTTTTAGCTCCAGAAATTACAAGAAATTACTTCCAAAATTGATGTTCAAGTTTAAGATGATTGTCCTTTGTATCTTGTCCTAGTAAGGTCTCTTGTTGGTTTGCTAGTCAGTAGCCAAGAGAAAGAGGCAACTTTTGCCTTAGAAAATCCTGTGAATATTTACATAGTGCCTTTAAGCTGCAGGGAATTTAAGAAGCTTAGTAGAACTCTAAAAAGTTTTTTTTTTTCTTCTTTAAAGCAGGCAGGCTCCTGAAATACCAACTATAGAAATGCATTGATTTCAAATTTGAAATTGTATGAGTGCTTGCCATTATTCTTTTGGAACTGGACCCAGACATCCTTCTTAGCATTTCTGCAGTAATTGGAAACGGACATTTCCACTCACTCAAAGGAGTTTATACAAGGTTGTCTTGAATAAAATATTGGATGGTGACTATTTTGCCCTTCTGCTAGTAAGGACTGAGTATCTACTCTATGTCTTTGCTTTTCACTTGTACCTGATGTAATCAATTGAAAAGAAAGTACTAGGTCATAGTTATTAAATGTGCCTTACCTTCAAGTTCCCTTTTTCTTTCTTTCAAGGAGTACTGAAGCCAAAGAAAGTGAGTAAAAAATTTTTTTTCAGGAAAAAAGAGGGTTTGTCACCCCCAAATGAGGTCGGTTTTGGAGAGGCCAAATGGTATTCCTGGTTGTGAAAAGTGCCCATATGTAATACTACCAGTTGGCTCTCCTGGAAGAAGAATGTGTCTTCACAAAACAGCATTTTGTTTACAAAATCTTTATATTCATCCTGCATTTGGGAAAAGGGAAAAAGTCTTTCTGAATAAAGATCCAACTGACATTATTGACTGTGACTCATTGTATGGGTTATCTTTGTTCTTTTAAACATATTTAGAAGTAAAAAAAATACCAACCAGCCATTATACAAATCACCCTGTGACAGGTTCAGAGCATCTACTCCCTTGGTCTCCTCTCACCACACTATAATATCTGCCCAGGAAAGCTGAGCTAATTAGAGGTGGCTAGCTAGCAGTTAGTCAATAAACAGCTTGGCTTTCCAGTCTGAGTTAATGTAATGCTAGATCAATAGGAACTCTGAAAATTATTTCTTTATTTCCTTCTGTTGCAAGGAAGTTACCCATGAAAGACAGAATGTCTGCTTCCAGTTAAAATTGCAAGGCTCTTTTCATTAAACTAACAGTAACTTGTGAAAGGGCAAACTGGGAGGGAACCAATGTAAAATACTCCAATCTCAGTATCAGAGTGATGTCAGATTTTAATTTCAAAAAAAAACATTGTCTCAGGCTCACATACCGCCTCACTTTGGCAGGAAAGGTTTCGTATTCTAAACAGAAAGCATTTTTCCCTTACCTGGACTACTTCCACTAGAAATGGAAAACACCCTGCTGCTTACAAGGACTTGCTGTAATTACCATTTTTATTAACTATGGAGTAAGTTACCTGCTCTTGAACACTTGTCCTTCATTTTTTTTTAGGTGATTGGGGTTAAGTGACTTGCCTAGGGTCACACAGCTAGTAAGTGTCAAGTGTCTGGTCTGAGGGTAGATTTGAACTCAGGTCCTCCTGACTCCAGGGCCAGAGCTCTATCCACTGTGCTACCTAGCTGCCCCTGCTCTTGAACACTTAAGGAGAGCTAGACAAAGAGTAGTTATGGGGCAGAGAACTCACTTTCGAAGAAAAGCATAAAGAAATCCTTTTACACATGCTATGGATGTTTCGTAGATAGTGGTGTTTTGTTTTTCCATTTCACAGTACTTTCTTGCATCATGTTAGAGCTACAATGGAGGCCCTTTTTAGTACTGCTTTTTCTGAAAGAAAACAAAAAAACAAAAAAATCTCCAAGCTGTCGTGTTTGCTGTGACCGGCTAACAAGAACGGGTTACAGTAAAGCCAGTGAGTCAAGTCTTAAGGGTTGAATAGAGCTTCTTGTTGCTAATAACTCCTCTAGCTTATTAAGAGCTCAGAGGGAAATATGACGGCTGGCTTGATTCTGAGAGCTTGAGGGGAGGAAAGATCAAATGAGATGTCTTCAGATTTCCAGTATATGATTTGTTTTAAAATGAAGTATGATCTGATTAGAACAATTAAACAGTTTGAAATCTTCCTTTGAGAACTTCCAATGGAGAAAGATGCCTATACTTTAGGAATAGGTTCATGCTCTACTTATTTCCTCGGAACCCTCTTGCTATTGGTATCAGAGGGATATTTCCCCAAGGAAAAGCCAGCTGGAGTCAGAGACAGTCTTTTATTTGTTCATTTATTTATTAGTTTATTTATTCACTCATTTATCTATTTATTTTATTAGCTTATTCATTCATTTGTCTATTTACTTAATCATTCCTTCACGCATGCATTTATTTATTCATTTAATTATCTGGCTATCTCTTTATCGATTTATTTATTTATTTGCTTACATGCTTACTTATTTACTTGTTTGTTTGTTTGGGGGCAATAACAACAAAAGCAACAGAATTTTCCAATCCTCAGCAATCAAGCTCAGTTCCAATGTTTTAGAATTCTTTCATTTTGTCCAAGGTTTCCCCAAATCTCTTATAGGGAAGGATCCCAGTACACTGGATAAAAACAATCCTATAACTACAATGAGAGTTGTTTCTTAGGACTTCTTGGCTCACCCTTTGTGACTCAAGACAGGGAAGGGGAAGAAATAGGCAGAGGTCCAGCCTTGGAATGAAGGAAACCTGGATTCAAACCCCACCTTTGGCACAAAGGATCTGAATATGGGCATGTCTGTTTCTTCCTTAAGTCACTAAATGCAGTTTTGTCCATGGTTTTTGATACCCTAGGAAAACATCCCTACCAATAACTGGTGATTTTCTGGAAGGAGTATGGATATGGCCCAGGGATGGATTCTGCTGGCTCTGTAGCAGGAAGGATTACTTTGCTTAACCGTCATCGGCATCTTTTGTTGGGTATCTTCCTGGAGGGAGATACTGCAAACATTGCCTAGAACATTGGGCTTGAAGTCAGCAAGACCTGCAGCTTGTTTGACTCACTCAAGCTCAAACACTCACTAGTTGTGGATCCTGGGCAAGTGTCTTAATCTCACTCAGCTTCAGGTTCCTCATCTGTAAAGCAAGGATAATAATAGTACACATCTCACAGTGTTATTGTTGAGGATCAAATGAAAATATATATATATGAAATTATTTTCCTATATGTATATATGTATACATATATATAAAATATACACATGTTTATGCATATACAGTATTGCACAAACCTTGAAATGCTGTATAAATGATACTGTTATTATTATTATTATTATTAAATAATTATGCTTCTTCTTTGAAAATAAGCCCAACTTGGAACAGTGAAGAGGAAGTGTGATATAGCAAGAAGAGCACTGGACTTGGAGTCAGGAAAGATAGGAAGTTCAAGTCTGTTTCTGACATTGACTAGCAGTATCAGGAAAGTAGCTTGTTACCTAAACTCTCTGAGTCTGTTTTTTCATCTGTAAAATGGAACTGGGGCAGCTAGATGGTGCAGTTGATAAGAGTACTGGGCTTGGAATCAGGAAGACTTCTCTTCATGAGTTCAGATCTGACCACAGGCCCTAGCTGTGTGACCCTAGATAAGTTCCTTAACCCTGTTTGCCTTAGTTTCCTCATCTATAATATGAGCTAGAATAGGAAATTTGCCAAGAAAACCCCAAATGGGGTCACAGAGAGTTGGACATGATTGAAATGACTTGATGATAGCAACAACAAATGGAACTAATGATACTGAGAGAAATTGCTTTTCTATTATATTAATAACCAATTATTGAGTTGGGATCCAGGCTTCTTTCTTCTCCATTTCCTCATTTAGGGCCCAGCCCCTATAGAAGGTCAGTCAGTGTCTGAAGGACATGGCTGATTCATGAGACTGCCCTAATCCTCTGGGAACATACTCCTAGATCTTGGGAGAGACTCCACCCAACTAGGAGACCTTACTTCTATTTAGAGCATAAACAAAATCTAATCTAGGAGAATTCTTGCCCCAAGGAAATGAGCCCCTTTCCTTGCATCCCTCCTTTGGAGTTTTGGGTGACACAGCTCACAAAAGGAAAACTAGCCACTGTGGTTTGAATGGAAATGGAATCCCCTGTCCAGATTACTGGAGGCAGCTGAGTCTCATGATCAAACCACATTCTCAGCAGTAGTAGCTGAAGACTCCTAACCTGCCTCCTCATTAAATGTCCACCAATCAAGGTTGATTTTCACTTGTCAGGGGCACCCTCTTTTCCAAAAGTATATTAAGGGTTTCAGTTGCTCCATGGTTTTGTCTTTGGTTTTCCAAGAGAAACCATTGGCCATCAATTTTTGATTATTAGCTAACCTGATTAATAAATTGGTTATTAGTTACCTAGAAACTGCTCTCGAGCTTTTAATTTGTCAGCATACTTGTAGCACCAAGAAGGTTTTATGAGAATCATAAAAGCTAATGTATATACAGTGCTTGGCAAACCTTAAACTGTAATATAAAGGTCAGTTACTATTATTTTCTTCCTTTGATTTCAAAAGGGCTAAGAAATGTATCCTTTGTCACATAGAGAAGAAAAATCCATACTTTTTCCGTTCTCCTTATGAGGTTCTGTGGAATGAGCTCTGGGCTGTAAGTCAGGAGAATTGGGTTTTAGTATTAGTTTCAATTAACTAGCTGGGTAACTTTGGATGAATCACTTAATCCTTCTTTGCCTCAGTTTCCTCATCTGTAAAAACAAGAGGGCTTGATGTCTTCTGATCTCTAGGGTTCCTTCCAAGGGTCCATGACTTTTGTAACAGTTTTCGGTAGGAGAGTTTCTTCTTTGAATCTAATAGTTGCAGAGGAAATGGCTAAGGAAGGAATGATCAGAACACAGCTGTGACAGCTATAATCCAGGAACAATACCTGCTGACCAACAATTTTTGCCCTGCTCTGTCAAGCCAACCTGGCGGTTTTGTGCTATTGTGGGCATAATGTCTCCATGAAGTCAAAGGGGATGGGGAAGGGGAAATGGAAAGAAATAACCTACAGTGTATGTCTATGAAAGGCAATGAGATGTAGTGGATAGAATGCTAGTGGAATTAGAAAACTGAGTTCAATTCCTAACTTGGACCCTTATTAACTATGTGACCATGGGCAAACCACTCATCTTCTTTGAGTCTCAGTGGTTCCCTAAGATTTACAACCTTCTAAAATTTCAATGGGATATAATCACCATTATAGGAAAGTTCCCACACTGATAAAATTCACAGACCTTAGATATGTGTCCATCCCACTACCCTTGATTACAGATACTCAGGCTCAATACCTTTCAAATGTGTCCCTTTTCCACTTTTCCCAGTAAGGTCATTCTTATGATGACAGATATTTTCTCTTGGGGCTCCTGTGACTACCAGCTTGCCAGGTCTCTCATCCTCCATTCTGAACTGGCCTGTAGGATTCTTGTGTTCCCCTGAGGTTGCTATCAAGTACATTTTCAAACACAATGTTTACTAATCTCAGGCTATGTTGTTTGAAAATCAAAATCATTCAAATTTGTCACAAACATTTGTTTGTATTTGGTAAATAACCTGGTAGTGATACATCACTGACCAATTCTTTGACTGGATTTAACTGGCTGTTTCTAGAATAAATGGTTGGTTGTGACTGAATTCAACCTCTCCCTCCCCCATCCCCTGAAGTCCCCCCTTCACCTTGTGTGTGTGTGCATGTGTGTATAGATACAACCTAAGACTACTGATTCCCCCCACCCACCCCAGTTTTGATTTCCATTTAGGGAACAGTCTAACATGAAGAGATTGTTGATTACATCTGCGCCCCGAATTCACAAAGCCATAACTCTTGCTATAAAAGAGAAACTAAAATAGATGAATTTATGTGGACTTATTGCCCTCCTGTGATTGGGGCTGGCTCTAGGCAGAATTTGTGAAATAAGTGAATTTTGCCTTTGCTTCACCTGAGCCTTCTTATCCTAAAGCCCCTCCCTTACTTACTTGGATAAGATTGCCAGTGCTCCCATGCTCTCACTGCCACCTCTCAAACCTGTTAGCAAAATTTACCCTTGAACTCTTCATTCACACTAAGAATTCACAGGAGTTTCAAATATTACCATTGCAGAAGGCATTTATGGAGTTGTAATCTCTAAGGGCCATATAAGATGGACCTTAAAGATCATTTGACCCTTGTTTTGTAGACTAACAATTTAATAGCCATCAGAGTCTTAAGAAAAAGGGATACTGATCAGATGGTAGAATTCTGGCATTAACCAGAAGGTGGGGGAGTTGTTCTAGAAGAGGACCAATGACATCAGGAGGGTGATGTCTTGACCTGCAAGTGAATTGGATTTCACTGAGGCAGGGCTGTACAAAGTCATCAGGCTCACTCACTCCTCCAGAGTTATTAGAGTTCAGTGGCAAGACATGGGTCAGGAGAACTGGTGGTGGCCCTGGATGCAGTGGGAGACGCTGGCCTTTTTAAGCTAAGGTCTTTCCCAGGTCTCAGTTTGTCTGAGGCAACACCCATTCAGTGATTAAAGGCTGGGTAAGAACTAAAGCAAAAGATAGCCTAGTTTGACTTACCAAGAGAATCAATCTGGGAGGGAAGAACCTTGGAGTTTTTGGCCAGAACAGAAACAATTGCTATTTACGCTCACTCTGAACCCTCCAAATCCAAATGATGAGCAAGTGAGACTTGGGCTGGGACCTGTTATTGACCAATCAGTGAGAGCCAGAGTGATTTGGGTTTAAAGGCATAGTCAGGTAGCTCCATTTAAATCCCAGTGGGCTTTATCAAAGCCTGGTTTTCCAGAGCTATATTTCAAGAAATCATAAGTGAAAACTACATGAGACAAAAGAATTAACTGTTCCAATTTTTTCAGGAAAAAAATAATAGAATAAATAAATTTTTAAAATGGAGTATTATTTTGGGGAAAGGGATCCTAAAGACATCCTGCAAGGGGATCCAAGTTTTATGCATAAAACTGACTTCATTCTCTCTTTCCCATTCTCCCTGTCATCCAAGGTCATACAATTGCAAAACAGCTAATTAAGTCAGCTTTCACTAATTTAATTAATTAGTAAGTATTTATTGACTCCATTAAAGTCCTCCTCCAATGTTTCATATTTGTATGGAGGCAACCCTGGGTTCTCAGTGGAACACAAACTCTGTTATGTCCTGCCAAGCAGGAAAAGCTCTGAGTACTGTACTGACTACTGACTCCACAATTATTATTCAAAGTCCAATTAATTAAGTTTGGAAATTTATGTCATCAGAGATATGGCCACCAGGTGATTTTTTTGTTTGTTTGGCCACAATAACTACTAGAAACACCCACTAAGTAGTTTAGTCTGTATCAGTGGAAGGATGAAATCACAGACACCTGAAGTATCAAAGTATAGGAAATACTAATTAAGTATATATTAAGAAAAAGATAATACTAATTAAGCCTGCTAATTGTCATGGCATGGAATAGACTAAAGCCAGCTGTCCTGCACACAGATTGAACCTCATTAGGTCCACTAAACTAACCAGCTTAGTCTAGTTCAACCTTTCCATCTCTGTCTTTCTCCCTGTCCCCCTCCTTCACAGGCAAAAGAATGAAGCTATTATATATTCATATAGATATCATATATAACTATGTAGATGTCACACATTTATGGCACTAACTTGTCTCCTTTAAGCACCTGTATCTGGACCACCAAGTTTCAAAAGTCATGAATTTGATTCCAGGATTTACCTTCATTGATTTGCATTCCCCTGGTGACAATGTATGGCACCTCAGAGCCAAGTACTCATAAAAACCTATGAGGTGCAAAGTCATTCCCTTTCTTCTTTCAAAAAACCCTACAATTTACTTTTCTGGCACACCTTACTGATTTTTCTCACTGCTACCACAAGCCCTCTGTTTCCTGGATTCCTCCCTCTCCCATCCTAACCCTAACTTTGGCTAGGGGATGACATAGTAATTCATGTTTCTCTTTTGCCCTGCTCCCTGAAAACAGAATATATCCCTTTCTGGGATGGGTTACTGTTTTCAAAGGTCTATGATTACAGAAATAGGGAGCTACATGCGGGGATATTTTTTTGTTAAAAACTAAAAATATTTAGTGATTTCATGTGTGTAGGAGCTCCCTGGGGGAGGAACTTCCTTTACTTATACAAATTGGCAACTCTTCTTTGAGGTGGAGCCTTAAAGCATGAGGTGAGGGAGAATAGAGAGAATGTCATAATGTAAGGGGAAAGTTTGTGAACTAAAATGACTCTAAGAATGAACTTTGATTCTGTGGGCCAACTATATAAAACTAGGCCTTACTCTTCTTAGCTGCCTCCTCCTTTGTGACTAATGCCCTTCTACCGAGTCTTATCCTCGAAAATCGATTGGCTCAAGTGTTTTGTTTGGTAGATTCAGTCTGACAAGGTCTCCGCCTTTGAGAACTGTCTTTTCATAACCCTACAACCAGGGAGTGGGAACCTGGGACCTGGAGCAGCCACCTCTCTCCTACAGTTCCCCACCCCACCCCAATTCTCTAGTTCTGTTTATTTTAAGATCCTCAGGCCCTCTGCCTCCCTCACTCCTCCAGGGAAATCTTCATTCAGGGACTGGATGACCACTTGTCCTATATGTTAGAGTGGGGATTCCTTTGGTGTATTGTATAGTCACTGCTGATGGACCTTGAAAATCCCCCGTTCACTCCACATTCCAGTTTCCAGAAAACATAGAGTATCCTCTCTAGCTCATGCCTCCTTAGTCATCAATCACCTTTGATTCCCTCTGGAAATTCTAGTGTTCTGACCCTTGGAAAGTCTCATATTCTGTTACTAACCACTTATCCTTTCTTTTCTCCTTTGACCTGCCTCAATAAAAATTCCCCTATTATTATGCTCATTTTATAAATGAAGAACTTAGGGCACAGAGAGGTTAAGTGATTTTCCCAGAGTCATACAGGTAGCAATTATCTGAGGCCAGATTTGATTAGTAACAGAGTTTATAGGTTCCCTTGATGGATTTGTGTCACCTGACCAAGATGCACTACATCTCTGGATACTGACAACCAGTGGATATGATTTATGCATTGTGGTCAGTGATCTTTGGAAGATTCTAGAGAACAGGAAAGGTAACAAAAGATTGAAGAAGGGTAAATGTCCTAGTTTGAAGAAAAAGAAAGAAAATAAAGAGATAAACAAAAAAAAATGTGCTTTGCAAGCTACAGGTCAGTGAGCAACTCCTGGCAAAATTCTAGATAGTATCATTAAAGGGATGGCTAGTGAATATCTAGAAAAAGAAACAGTGATCATAAAGAGCCAGCATGGTTTCATCAAGAAGGGGTTGTGCTTGACTAAATCCTTTTTTTAACAGGGTTACAAAGCTAGTAGATTGCAAAATGTTATGCAGATAGAATCTATCTTTACGTAGGTAGAACATTTAATAAGGTCTTGCATGTTAGTCTGGTGGAGATGTAGAGATGTAGACTGCTGGTTGAATGTCTGGATCCAAGAAGTTGTCATTAATAGTTAGTATTTAACATTAAGGGAGGTCTCTAGGGGACTGCCTGAAGACTCAGCTCTTGACTTGTACTATTTAACATTTTTATCAGTGACTTGGCATGCTTATTAAATTTTCAAATGACCCGAAGTTGGGAGAGATAGATAACACTGGATGAGAAAGTCAGGACTCAAAAAGATCTTGGTAAGCTAGAACAATGGGCCCAAATGGCTAAAATGAAATTTAAAAGTCATAAAAATGTAAGGCCATATACTTGGCTCAAAAAGTCAAATTCCCAAATACAAGATGGGTGAAATAACACTAGACAGCAATTTGTCACAAAAATATGTGGATGTTTTTAGCAGACTGACACTTTAATATGAATCAAAAATCTGATATGGCATTCAAAAAGCTAATGCAATCTTAGGCTATATAGATAAGGAGATAACAATTCTTCTGTTCATTATCAAGTACACCTGAAGTCTTATGAATGAATGAATCAATATTACATTTATTAAGCATTTATGTGCAAAGTACTATGCTTAGCACTGGAGACATAGATAGAAAAATAAGACAATTTTTGCTTTCAAGGAGCTCACTTTTTTTTTTTTAGGAAATTGGGGTTAAGTGACTTGCCCAGGGTAGTAAGTATTATGTGTCAGAGGCTGAATTTGAGCTCTGGTCCTCGTGAATCCAGGGCTGGTGGTCTATCCACTGACCCACCTAGCTGCCCCTAGGAGCTTACATTCTAATGGAGAGACAACACAAATTGAAGGTTTCAGCTATAAGTCAGATGGAAAGTCTCATGGTCCTTAGGGTGCAGCAGCAAAGCAGATGTTAATGCCTATTCTTTAATGCCATTTCCACTGCTAGCATCCTATCAGGTTCTGATTTTGAACAGTTTGACATTAACAAGGACTTTACAAAAATTTTCTTTCCTTTGCCTTCAGTGGCTGTAGCTGTACAACCCACAGAAGCAGTTGCTAGGCTGCATCTCTACAGGGATTGCTTCCCAAGATGATGACTATGGATACTGGGTTAGAAGCATTGATCTTCCCAAAGCTCTTAGGTTCAGGGACCTGTGTTCTATCAGGTCTGAGGAGAGATGGTGGTCAAGGGGTAATAGTGGTTTGACTTGCCTTGCCCAATGCTACCTCCATTAAATGGACAGTTGCTATCCATTTAATTAACTGAACAGCTCCTGTCCATTTAATTAGTTTGATGATAATGATGATAACTAGCAGGTGTATAGCACTTTCAGGTTTGCAAAATGCTTTAAAAGTATTATCTCATTTTATCCTCACAACAACTCTGGGAGGTGGGTGCTATTCCATTTTACAGATGAGGAGATTGAGGCAGACAGAGATCAAGTGAATCACCCATCTAGTCAGTCTGAGACAGGAAGTCTCTAAGGTTGGATTTGAACCCAAGTCTTTCTGATTTTAGGTCTACTGCTCTATCCACTATCCACTCTTGCCACTTAGCTGCAGTCATGGAGGAGGGGGGCAGGGAGATTAGACTTGATTTGCACCCTGGATCCTCATCTGTAAAATGGAATAGTACCTTCCTCCTAGGGTTGTTGTGAAGATAAAATGAGATAATATTTTTAAAGCATTTTGCAAACTGGATTTTACTTCAGTGGAGGGAAGATCTTCCAAACAGTTAACACTATCTACAAACTGAATGAAATGCTTTAGGAGGTGGCTGATCCCCTTTTCAACAGGAGTCCTAAAGTAGAAAGTAGATGATTGTTTATAGGGGAATCCTCAGAGGGAGTTTTCTGTCCAGTGTCATTGACTTGATCTCTGAGGTCCCTTTTAACTTTGTAATTCAGTGATTCTCTGAATATTGGACCCATTTTCCTACTCTTACTTATTAACTCCAGGCATTTCACAGTTCTAGGAATGATGCATGCCTCTCATGTCATCCTTTCTTCCCAAAGGACTAGTCCACTCAAATTCATGCTGAAAATGAAACATTTCTTAGACTGTGCACATTCATGGAGCATCCTTCCCAGGATGAGGTATGTTTACATTGGATATTGTTCTTTGTGCCTCAGTTTCTCAAACTCCCCAATCGGGATGATTCCCTTAGGGCATTTCAGACTTTCTCCCCACCGGGCTAAGGGACTCCCCTGGTTAACTTCTTCCAAATTCTTCACTCCCCTCCTTGAAATAAACAAATCTATTCCTTTTCAAGGAGCTAATAAATATCCAGTCCACTCCTAGTGTGTCCTCAATTGTACTGCTCTTGTGTGTCATGTTTCTAGAGTGTAACTTCTTTGGTTCAGAAATGGAGTGGTTTTGTTGTTGCTGTTTGTTGTTGTTGTGCAAGAGAGCTCCATCTATTATAAAATGGAAGAGACATTTATGACACAATATGAATAATGAACAACAAGTATAACCTTGCCAGAGCTGGTAAGTTAATGAATCTAGCCTGGTCTATTGTTTCTAGATGAAGCGTTAACTTCTTTTGTGCTACTGTGTTTGCTTTTGACCTGAAACCCAGACATTAGCTCTCAAAGCCAAGTGTTCATAGTGCTGAACAAATCACCTCTGGATAACAAAGATGAGGCTGCTGGGGTGTTAGGAGAATCTCTTTTATTGAATTCCCAAAACTCATCAAAAAATTTAGTGAGATGGTGTTCTTTAGCACCAGCCTCTCTGGCCTTGTAACTCCTCACACTCCAAAACTCTTAACTAGGGAGCTAGCAAATGGTTTGAGGTTCTCACTTATTCATGGGGCACCCTCTGCTTACCTGAGAGAAGCCAGCGAGCCTGCTCTAACCAACCCTGTCTCTAAGGATCCTAGACTTAGAGGTGGAAGGACAGTTAGCAGCCATCTAGTTTTCTGATCCTAGTCCACACCACATATATTTCAGACAGGAAAGGTGAAGCCCAGAGAAATTAAGTAACAAACCCAATGTCACACAGATTGTAAGTGGCAGAGATAAGATTTGAATCTGGTTCTTCTGATACCAACTCCACTGTTCTCTCTGTACCAGGCTGACTGACCTTAGGAAAGGAGGGAATAGCATTTCAATGTAGCTAAAATTTTTTTAAAACCACTTGATCAATAAACATTGATTAAGTGCCTACTACGTACCAAACACTGAGGATAAAATAAGAGGCGAAAGACAGTTCCTACCCTCAAGGGGTTTACAATCTAATGGGAGAGACAAGATTCAAGCAAATATGTACAAAACAAGATACAAGGGAAATTATTAATAGTTATATAATTATTTAATAATTAACCAGAATTATATAATTATATAATAATTAACAGGAAGGCATTAGAATCAAGAGGGGTTGGGAAAAGCTTTTTGTAAAAAGATAGGCTTTTAGTTGGGTCTTGAAAGAAGCAAGAGAAGTTGGTAAGTAGTATTGTTGAGGAGAGAGAGCATTCCAGGTATGTAGGACAGCCAGAGAAAATGCCTAGCGTTGAAAAATGGAACATCTTGATCACAGAACAGCCAGGAGGCCAGTGTCACTGGATCAAAAAGTATGAGACTGGGAGTCAGGTGTATGAAGCCTGGAAAGGCAGGAGGAGATTAGGTTATGAAGGGCTTTGAATGTCAAATCAAGCATTTTTGTGTTTGATCCTGGAGCAACAGGGAGCCACTGGAGTGTAGTAAGTATGTGTATGTGTGTAGGAGTAACAGGAACTGACCTGCACTTTAGGAAAATCACATTAGTGGCTGAATGGAGAATGGATAGGAGTGAGGAGAGACTTGAGACAGGCAGAGCCCACCAGCAGGCTATTTTAATAGTCCAGATGTGAGGTGATGAGGGCCTTTTCTAGAATGGTGACAGTGTCAGAGGAGAGAAAGGGGTATATAGGAGAGATGTTGCAGAGGTCAACCTTGGCAACAACTTGGATATATGTGGTGGGTAGGGGGAGAAATAGTGAAAAGTCAAAGACAACTCCTAAATTTCAAACCTGAGGCACTGAAAGGATAGCATAGTCCTCTACAGCAATAGGGGAAATTGGGGAGGTAGGTTTTAGGGGGAAAGATAGTGAATTCTGTTTTGGAAATATTTAGTTTAAGATATTTACTGGACATCCAGTTTGAAATTTCTGAAGGGCAGTTGAAGATATGAGATTGGAGGTCTGTAGAGAGGTTGGGGCAGGAAAGGTGGATTTGAGAATCATTAGAATAGAGATGGTAATGGAATTCATGGGAGCTGATGAGATCACTAGGTCAAACAGTATAGAGAAAAAACAGAGGAGGGTTCAGGACAGACCCCTCTGGATGAGGATCCAGCAAAGAAGGCTGAGAAGGAGAAGTCAGCCTGGTAGGAAGAGAACTATGGGGAAAAATTAAGAAGAGAGTAGGAGAAGAGAAAGTTTGGGCACCTTTTGTAAACTGCCTTTTTGAGGAATTTAGCTGCAAAGGGTGGAAGAAATATACGATGATAGTGGAGATGGAAAGATTGAATGAAGATTTTTTAAGGAGACATGGGCAGGTTTGTAGGCAATAGGGAATGAGACAGTATGCTGAAAAAAATATTAAAAATAAGTGATAGAGTAAGGACAGTCTGTTGGAGTAAATGGGAGAGAATGGGATTACTTGAACAAGTAGAAGAGTTTTATATATATAATAAAAATAACAATTCTACCTAAACTAATCTACTTACTCAGTGCCATACCAATTAAATTACTAAAAAAAAACCAATCATTTTATTAAGCTAGAAAAAAATAATAAAATTTATTTGGAAGAACAAAATGTCAAGAATATAAAAGAAACCATAAAAAAAAAAGAATGTAAAGGAATAAAGTCTAGCAGTACCAGTTCTTAAATTGTATTATGAGACTATAATTATCAAAACTATCTGCTATTGGCTAAGAAATAGAATGGTGGATCAGTGGAATAGAGCAGATATACAGTACACACTTGTGAACAATTATAGTAATCTTGTGTTTGATAAATGTAAAGATTTAAGCTTTGGGGATAAGAATCACTATTTGGTAAAAAAAAAATTATTGGGAAAACTGGAAAGCAGTCTGGAAGAAACAAGTAGAGACCAATGTCTTACACCATTTACCAAGATAAGGTCAAAATGGATATATGACCTAGATATAAAGAAAGATATCATAAGTAAATTAGAAGAACATGGAACATATTACCTATCAGATTTATGGCTAGGAGAATAATTTATGAACAAACAAGATAGAGAGCATTGTGAGATGTAAAATGCATAATTTTTATTATATTAAATTGAAAAGTTTATATAAAAATAAAACCGATGCAGCCTAGATTAGAAGGAAAGCAGAAAATGAGGCAGAGGGTGTGGATTTTTTGGACAGTTTCTTGGATAAAGGCCTCATATCTCAAATAGATGGAGAACTTTGCCAAATTTATAAAACTACAAACCATTCCCAAATTGATAAATGGTTAAAGAATACAAATAGGCAGTTTTTGAAGACAATATTGAAGCTATATATATTCATATGGGGAAAATGCTCTAAATCATTATGGATCAGAGAAATGCAAATTAAAACAACTTTGACATATCATCTCATACCTATCAGATTGGTGAAAATGATAGAAGGGGAAAATGATAAATGTTGGAGGGGATGTGGACAAATTGGGATACTAATACACTGTTGGTGGAACTGTGAACTGATCCAATCATTTTAGAGAGCAATCTGGAATTATGCCCTAAGAATTAAAAAACTATGTATACCCTTTGATCTAGCAATACCACTATCAGGTCTGTTTCCCAAGATGATCAGGGAAAAAGGAAAAACATCTGTATGTTCTAAAATATTTTTATCAGCTCTATTTGTGTTAGTAAAGAACTGGAAATCCAGGAGATGCCAATCAATTGAGGAATGGCTGAATAAATTGTGAGGGAATACTATTGTGCTATAAGAAATGATGAGCAGATTGATCTTAGAAAAACATGGAAAGACTTGCATGAAATAATGAAGAGTGAAATGAGCAGAACCAAGAGAACATTGTATATAGTAATAGCACTATTGTTTGAAGAGTAATTGTGAATGACCAAGCTATTCTGAGTAATATCAATATTCAAATCAACAACAGAAGACCTACGAAGCAAGTTGTTATCCAACTTCAGAGAAAGAACTGATAAATGGAAGTATGTATTGTATGTTTTCATACACACACATATATGTGTGTATATCTATATCTATGTCAAATGTTGGCCTTCTTTAGTATGGGCTTGGGAGAGAGAGAGGGATAGAGGGAGACAGCTTGGAACTCAAATTGTAACAAAAAAAATTTTTTTAAGTCACGGGATAATTGTTCAGTACTCTATGTAGCCCCTTTGAGGAGGACCAAGGACTAAAGGAGCTGTGACTATGTCCAAAAGTGACAGTATCCCTTTCCCCTTATTCGAACAGAGAGGGGAGAGCTGTAATCTCACCGGTGGTGGGAAGTGAACAAGTGCCCTGGGGAGAGAACCAAGAAACTAAACAAGTGCTGGTTAGTTCTTGATATGAAAACACCAAATCCTTTCACCATTGAGCTACGTTTCCCCACACACAGACTTAGCATTCTATGGAATATATTCTAGTTAGGGGTCTGGGGGTTGGTCACTACTGCTGTTTAATACCCCCCCACTCATTACATTTATATAATTAACCTATGTGAATAAGTCTCAGAATAATTCACAAAATATATCTTTGTTGAGTTTTCTTCTTGAATTGGCTTTAGAAATGTAGTTGACAGCCTTTGTCATTGAAGTACATAGAGGTTAAGTGATTTCCCATCATCACAACCAATAAATGTAAGAGACTAGATTTGAACCCAGGTCTTCCTAACTTCAAACTCAGCAGGACCCACAATGTCATATAGTCTCCACAGAGGACAGATTTTAAAATTCTGTTATAAACTAATTTTATTTTACATCAAAATGTCCTTATGTAAATTAAAATTTGTTGAAAAGAAACTACTGCTATAGAATATATTCAGGATAAGATACTGTTTATGGCATGCCCATGTTTATGGTTTCTCCACTGATATGCTTAAGTTCAGCAGGTCTGTGTGTGTGTGTCTGCGTGTGTGTGAGATATTTCCAAATTAAAATTTGTAAGTTTTTTTTTTATAAAAGATGGTCTTTTAGTCTTTTTCTTTCTCTGCTGAGTGCTTCTCATCAAGGACAGTGGCTTCATGCTAAGGTCTGTAGGCTCAAAGATTGAAAATGGTGTTGGAGAGAGCAGAGCCATAGCTATTTGGGGAAATTCCATGAAATGCACCCTCAAACATTGCTGGGAAGGCTGCCTTGGTTATGCTCCAGGGAAAGGATGGCACAATGGCCTCAGAACAAGCTCTCCAAGGTGTGATCATAACCATCTGGTAGCTTCCTATTTTAACTAGTTATTCTTGCTAACTATTGGAAGATCACTTGTTTTTTGTACTGCTAAGGAGTTTCAAGTGCTGTAAGCACCCTTCAGATTTCAGTACTCTGGGAAGAGCCCTAATTGCCTTGCCCCAGTTATAACTCTGTGTGAGAGTAGATAATGGTGATATTAGGAAGGCTATCCCAAGAAGAGAAAAAGAAGATAAAAGGCAAATCAGGAACAAAAATCTCTAGGGTTTCTGAGTCTGTGAAAATAAGTGAAGAATAGATAGGTCATTGCAGATGAGAGAAGTCCTTTGATACCCGAAGTTGGGGGTGAGTAGTTTCCTGGAAACATCTTCTCTCCTGACTTATTCTTTATCCACTTTGCATCTAAATAATAGCTGACTTCATACAAAATGTAGAACTTTAAGGTTTCTCATTTGATTCTTCCAACAAATCTATAAGGAAAGTGAGACATGTATTATTATCCCCATTTAAGACTTCCCCAGAGTCTTAGAGCTAGCAGAGCCTAGTCGGAGAAGAATTTGATCCCATGTTTTCCTGATTGGAGTTTGATGCTTTATCTACCACGCCACCTACTTACCTTCCTCTGACTCCATTGGTTCATGACTTTACTTTTCATTTACCCTTGAGAATCTGATTTCAGCTTCAACCTTGCTCTCATCAAACCCCGTCCCTTACTAGATCTTTTGCCTGTTCTATCACTCTTCTTTTGACCCTGGAGCAGTAGAGATGCTAGCTTACAGCCTGCCCCTCTGCTGGCAGTTTTACTACTTTGCTGACATAAAAGAAAAATACAAACATATCTTTTATGAAACCTGTCCAATTTTACTTTGAAAATCTCAAGCTGCATTTCAAATACAGTTCAAGCACAAGCCTAAGCACCAAAACAAAGTTTTTGTTACAAAGATTTACTGCTCCATGGATGGGGACTTTTAAGGCTCCATCTGTTCTATAGGATTTTCCACTTAGTGGAATTTGTTGAAACCAGATCAGCAAAGCTTTGTTACCAAGAGCCATGCACATGAACATGGAAATATCTTGGTTGAACAGAATCCTATGTTAAAATGAGATTCTTAAAGAAGAAGGTTTTTTTTTTTAAACGTGTGGTCTTTCTACATAATACTACAGGAGGTGTTAAAGATAAGTAAGGATGGGGACCTGACTCCTGGGCAAACTAATCAAGAAATTTCTTTTTTCTGAAAAATTCTCAAGATGATAGGAACATTTTTTTTTTAAATCTGTAAATACAAGTTTAAAAAATATATGACACAATTCCGGATGTTAAACTACCACTACTCACATCATGTGTGCTGTGTTATATAGAGGCCAATATGGAGACCTTTTCTAAAAGTAATACAAGTAAGGTCCCTTGTTCCTAACCATAGAGATCACCAGAGCAATGAGAAAGGAGAATGATGTGGAAAGAACAGTCAAAAGACCTGGATTTGAGTTCTGATTCTGCTACTTAAAATCCATTTTATTTGGAGCAAATTATTTAACATGTCTCAGCTTTAGTTTCTGAGGTCTTTTAATTAGATTCTATCTAGCAGTTGGAGTTCCTAGGTCCAAATCTTGGCTTCACTCACCCCTACCTTTGTGACTTTGGGCAAAACACCTCTAGGTTTCAGCTCCTCCATTCTAAGATAAATGTGTTGGACTATACTATCTCTAAGGTCTCTTTCAGCACTGAATTCTGGGATCCCATGATAATCAGGTAATGGAAGGAGGACTTTTATCCTCACTGCACTCATCAGTTAGGGAGAATTAAGTTTAATCATTGGAGTAATAGTTAATACCTCTATATTTACAAAGCACTTTGTCATCCCTAAATCAAGCTGCTCTGTATCCTTGTGGAAAATGTAGGGTTTATGAGCCAAATTTTCTAGATGAAGACACAGAGATTAAATGACTTATGAGGGAAGTCAGTGGCAGCAAAAGGATTTGAAGTCAGAATGTTTTTGTTATTTGTCCTTTGTTTTCAAAGAGGACCAATGACATCACAGGATGATGTCTTGATTGAGAGTGAATTGGATTTAAGTGAGGCAGTGCTGCACAAAGTTGTCAACCTCACTCTCTCTTTCTGAGTCATTGAAGTTCGGTGGCAAAACAGAAGTCAAGATGACTGGTGATGGCCCAGGATGACCTTGGAGTCTTTGATGTCTGACCAAGCTCTAAGAACTCCACAGCACCTGTTTTAGCAGTCTTCATGGCCGTTGGCACAAATTGTTCCCATCTGCCCATTCCACTGGGGAAGTCTTCACCTGGTTGGGGTAGACACCTCCCTAACTCACCATTGGGTTTATGGTTGGTCTGTTCTCCTCAACCCGGTTTAGCGTGTCTGCTGAGATGGTTTTACTGGGGTGTGGCTGCTGCACATGCTGCAGCTTCTTGGAGCAACAGGTGACAGTTGAGTGACATGTAGACACCAAAGCCCTGAAAAGGGATCAGTGAGTCCTCACACTAGAGGTGCTAGTCCTTCTTGAACACCTACCTATGCATCCTTGAACTCAGAATATCTGTCATGTCGATAGCTGAATGTTATGGTCCTTACTCAAGCAAAACTCATGCCAACAATCTGAATAATCAACTTCACTGGGAATTGTGACTGCCAAATCAAGATCATAAATTATATTTTAGTAGGATATTATAAGTTGGTCTTGCTAAAGATGCAAATATCAATCTTTCTTATGATTTGTATTTAAGAATAAACTGGTAAGCTAATCTAGCCATTGGCAGCAATCATCTCATAAAGAAGTAAAAATTCAGCATAGACTTTTAGTGAGTGAGGGTATCAAATCAATCACATCATCTCAGAGTTACAGATGTCATCTTGTCTGACTCATACCTGAGCATGGATCTCCTCTACAACAGCCCTTACAATTGACCAAGCAGGTCCCACTTGAACCTGTCGAGTAATGAGAAATTCACTATGTTCCAAGGCAGGATATTCCATTTTGAGAGAGCTCATTGTTCAGTTTTTCCTTAGATGCGGCTCAAATCTGTTTGTCTCTGATATCTGCCTATTGCCTCTAATTCAGAGCTCCATGACCACGTCTTTCACTGTGACATCTTCCATGTGACATCTTCCAAAGACAACTCTTAGGTCATCTGACCTATGTTTTCTCTCTTTCATACTAGCCACCCCACCCCCATCCCCCAGTTCTTTTGAGCAAAAGCTAGATGATACTTTTGGAATACGTTTGGAGGAGATGCCTGCTCTGCTTCAGGTTGGGCTTTGTGAAGTCCCTTCTAATGCTGAGATTCTGTGAATTAACTGAGCATTGTGTGGCATGGTTCTAAATCCCCTTCACTTTCTTCTGGGTGCTGTCCAGCTTGTTTTTTTTTTTAATTGGATGAAGAGCACCTGATGAAGAATTTTCACTATTTAACTCAGATAAGCACCTTCTTGGAGACTTAGTCTAGCCCAGAGTCACAACATCACTGTTAGAAGCAGGACCTGAATCCAGGTCTTCCTGACTCTGAAGCCTGTTCCCTAGCCTTACCATACCACCTCTACCTTTTCAATATCTTTCCAAAAATGTGGTTCCCAGAACTGAAAATAACACTACAGATGTGTTCTGACTAAAGCAGAATACAAAAGGAATACCACCTCCCTAAGGTGGTACAGTGAGTTCAAAGACAGTCTCAGACACTTACAAGCTTTGTGACTCAGGGTTAGTCATTTAACTGCTGTTTGCCTCAGGTTTGTCAATAGTTGGGCATAATAATAGCACCTGTCTCCTAGGGTTGTTGTGTGGATCAAATGAGATGATATTTGTAAAGCATTTAGTACTGTGTTGGGCACACAGTAGGTGCTTAATAAATGGTTATTTCTTCTCCACCCCCCCACACACCCCGTTCCCCCTTCTCGTCCTTAAAGCAACCTGACATTGTGTTAGTTTATCAGGTTTCCATGTCAGATTGTTGAATGAAATTTTAATTTTTCAGACCCCCTCTTTTTAATATAAATTGTTGTTTAACCACATCTTCTCCACCCTGAACTTGTAGGGTTGATTGTGTGAACTCAAGTATCAAACTTAACATTTATCTCTATTGAGTTTCTTTTTCAATTCAGCCCATAATCCTAGTCTATAGAGAACTTTTGGGATCCCTGCTCTGGCCTAGGCCAGCTTAGAGGTCTATATTGTAGAGTGAAAGGGAGTCCTCTGTCTCTCTTATGAATAGTGCCATACATCACTTCACACAGCCCAAAGCTAAGGTCAAGGGCATTTTTTTCAGGAGAATTTATTTTAATGGAAAAGTGAATACGTTTTATTAGTGCCTGGCGTTTGACAATGATTGCAAAGAGAGTTTGTTGGGCATTTAGGATTTCAGGCTTTGTTGATGCCACTGTTTGCTAGAGTTTGGTATAAAAGAACCGAGTGAGAAAAACATCAACAACAACAGCATTTCAGTCATCAAGAAACTTGTCATCTCCTTGAAATTTCATTTAAAAGTAATTTGTTCCCCATTCTTCTGGCAAATAGATGAAAAACATACAGACAATGTTAGACATTGTACTAAAAATCATTTGCTAAAGGTTATAAAAGGGCTAAAAGAATTCAAATGGTGAAACTTCCCAGAATGCAATTATATCACCAAGTCCTATTTGTACCATTCTTTCTGGCTTCCAAAGAAAGAAAGAAAGAACTTAGTGTACACCACTGTAGGTACTCAAGCTATAATTTTTGCAATGAAATATCATGAACTGTGTCATGGTATAGAGGCATTTAATTAGAGCAATTTAACACATTGTAACTCACCAATGATTTTGCATTCAGTATTTTGAAACAGCTGAGCTTTCAAAATGGGAAGATTTGTTCACCACTAAATATCAACGGGCTTCTGCAGCTGTGCAGCCACTCATATCTCGCTTTGCATTTGTAGCTAATGGCTCTTTAGGAACTTGAAAAACTATTGAAACAGTAACAGAGAGAAAATCCAACTAACAAGTGGTCTAAATCATCCTTGAAAATAAGCATCAGCCTTCATATCCTAGACTTAAAGAAAAGAAGGCAGAAGTCCTAATGGGAAATGGGCAGTGGACCAGAAAATAATTTAATGTATCTTCATTTATTCCCTTTTTTTTTTGTTTAGGTTTTCAAGAACGGTCCTTTCTAAATCATTACATTTCTTTTTTAAAACATATTTTTATTAATACTTTATTGCACTGGGCCTAAAGTAAAGAAGAGAAGTTCAAATCTGGTCTCAGACACTAGCTGTGTGACCCTGGGCAAGTCCTTCAACCTCTGTTTGCCTCAGTTTCCTGATCTGTAAAATGAGGATAAAAATAGCACCTACGTTTCAGGGTTGTTGTGAGGATCAAATGAGATAATAACTGTAAAGCACTTAGCAAAGTGCCTGGCACATAGTAAGTATTGCATAAAATGTTAGCGATTATTACTTTTTTACTTTACCCAGGTTTCCTAACATATCCCTTTCCCTTTCTGACTCAACCATCTTCCTACCTTTCCCCACTCTACCATTTATATTTCTTTAAAAAATAAAAAAGAGCACCTTAAAATTGCATAAAAAATGTTTGATTGCATATGCAATATTCCACATCCCTAGTCTCTTACTTCTGGAAAAAAAAAAAGGTAGGGGAAGATTAGATGCATTTTCTTCACTCATTTCTAGCAGTAAGCTTGGCCATAATTACATCATTTTTATTTCTTTTTATATTGTTGTAGTCATTTCGTATATTGTTCTTCTGGTTCTGCTTACTTCATTCTGTATCAGTTCTTGTCTTCCATCTTTGAATGTATCATTTTTGTCATTTCATAGGAGGCAGCAACATTCCACTAACTTCATATCCCATGATTTATTTATCATCCCCCCCAATCAGTGGCTTCTATTTTGTTTTTAGTTCTTTGCTACTACAAAAAGTGCTGGTATAAATATTTTAGTAATATATTAGTCCTTATCTTTCTACAGCACTTAACAGTGCTGACCACGACTGCTTTCATGATCTTCTTTCTTTCCTTGGCTTCTGTGACATCACACTCCTAAGAGTCCATTCCCACCTCTCTAAGGCTTCTTGTCTTTCGTCTTTGCTGGCTCCTCTTCTCCCTCTCTTACTGCTCCTTCTCTGCCTGCTTTCATGGTTTCTTTTATTCATCACGGCCCATAAATTTAGATATTTCATAACGATCTGTTGGGACTCCTGTCTTCTCTCTTCTTCAGCCGTCTCATCCCTTTCCCCCAACCTGTGATTTTATTGGTATATGAAGTATCTTTACAAATGTGAATTAGCAAATATTCCACAATTTCAGTAGTGCAGGGCAACTACGTGGTGTAGCGGATAGCATGTTGAGCCTGGAGTCAGGAGGACTCATCCTTATGAGTTCAAATTTGGCCCCAGACACTTCCTAGCTCTGTGACCTTGGGCAAGTCACTTAATCCTATTTGCCTCAGTTTCCTCATCTGGAAAAAGAGCTAAAGAAGTGGCAAATCACTCCAGTGTCTTTGCCAAGAAAATCCCAAATGGGGTCAAAAAGAGTCAAACATGACTGAAAAACAACTTAGCGACAACAATTGCAGTTTATAGTTTTTAAAAATTGCCTGAGATGTTGAAAAAATTAAGGGACTTATCCAAGAGCCAACCAAGCATAATCCTAAGTGAATTTTGAACCCAGTCCTTCCTGACTCTGAAATAGGCTCTTTATCTGCTTGCTATCTACTATGTCATACTTTGTCTCTATAATATGTCTATAATAGGCACCAAAAAAAAAATGTTCATTGGGCTTAATTGCATTGCACTGAATTGAATCAAAATCACTCCAAAAGCCTTGAAATGAGATATCATAAAGCATTTTGCAAACCTTGAAGTGCATTATAAATGCTATCTATTATTACTGTTTCTATTATTGTTATTATTATTTCCCAACTTTTGCCTCTCTTTTCTCCAAACCATCCTTTACACCGATGTCAGATTAATTTTCCTAAGACACAGCTACAAATATCTGCTTTTATGCTTGGAAACTTTTAATCCATCCTTTTTGCCTACTCAATAAAATCTATTTCCCCTACTAGACTATATACTTCTTGAGATCAGTGTCCTTTATCTTTTTTGTCCTGTTATATTCTTCTGGGAGATCTATGATCCTTAGGCTGTCTCTGAGTATCCTGTCTTTGAGTTCAGTTTTGCTTGCATAGCGAGCATATTTTCTTTTAAGTTCTTTTTTTATTTCTATTCTTCTAGATTATCCTTCACTTCTGTGTGAAGAACACATTCCCAATTAGTTGTTCTCCTTTTTGTTTCTTTGCTTCTTTGGACTACTCAGGAACAGTGTGCTGTGTTTCTATGTTCTCCTCAAATTCTACAGGGTCCTCTATCTCATCAGGTATTGAATCATTTTCCTTTGTTTTGCAATATTTATTCATAAATGCTTGAACCCATTTACTAGATCTGAAGACCACATTTCCTTCTGTTGCTACTGTTTTTCCTGCTGACTTATGTGTTTACATTCAAGGTCTTTGAGTTTTCTTTTTCCTGAAATCTCTGGTAATTTCAGCCTGCCCACTCCCTTATTTTCCCTATCACTCACTTTCTGACTCTCTCCCCTCTGATTGTGGTTTCCTTGGAGGCTGGATCTCAAAACATCTCAGCCTCCTCCCACACTTGATAATCTACAGTTCTCCGGTCTAAATTCTGCCCCAAAAGACTTTTGAGTGGTCAAAACTGGTCCTAGGTGGATATTGCTTTTTTCCTCAGACTTTGTGGAGTGCTACACAGCTCCTGCACTGGTAGTTCAGAGCTATGCAATACTGGTCCTACAGGGTTGTTTACCCAACTCCAAGCTCTGTTTGTACTACAGAGTTGTTTGCCTTGGCACTGGCAGCTCAGAGGTCTACAATGCTGGTGCTGTAGCACTGGTGCTATGGTCCCTGAAAAGTTTTTGCTCCTTAGGGACTGTGGCTACCTGGCTGTCTGTCACAACCAGAGCACATTTCTGCAGCCTGGAGTGGCAGTCTCCACAGCACTGGAAAGAAGGGGTACTGTGTGTAGAGGTGGGTTTTGTTGTAAACCTTTGTAGTGTCTGCTGGTAGCATGGGAGGTGGGAGATGGCTACTGCATGAGCTGCTCAGGATCAGTAAGCATCAGTTCCTGGGCTTGGTTTTTTTTAAATCTTCTTTTGGATTCTGGACATCTTAGACCATGGGGATAGCTGATGTTGCTTTGCCTTTGGCACATAATTTCTATTTTGGAGAGATTCAAGAGGTCATTGGGTCCAGAGAAAATATCTAGTCCTCCATCTTGTTGCCCACATGATCCAGAAGTCCAAGACAAACCTTTTTCTAAAGCTTGACTTTTATCTTTTTACACTGTATCTCTGTGATGCCTAGCACAATACTATGCATGTGACTAGAGTTTGTTTGTTTAATTTAAATCTATGTGAATAGGATATTTGTAGAATGATTTCATTCATTAGTTCATTGAATAAGCATTTGTTTAGTGCCAAGTATGTTCCAGACACCATGCCAGACACTGAGGAATGAACGACAAAAATGAAACAGTGCCTGCCCTCAAAAAGTTTACATTCTATTGAGGGAAACAAACATACAGCAAAGTAAATGCAAAATAGATACAAAAGAGATGGGAAGTAGGAAATGGGTATTGCTATTACAGACTCAATAATTTGAGAGATATTTAAAAAATATCTCATCTGAGCTATACCTGATCAAGAATCCCCCCCGCCACAAAAATCCTTCACACGGGGTAGTCTAGGCTCTGCCTGAAGACCACAGTGATAGTGATAGTTCCACCTGCTCTAGCCATCAGTGCAATAAAAATTATCTTTGTTATGCTGTGAAGTGAGGCAAAAAAACCAAACTTGTCTCAAAATAATTTCTTCCATTCCTGCTCGTCCTGAAATTCCAGTCACAGACTTAGAATCTTCAAGCTGGAAGGAATCTCAAAAGCCAATGAGTCTTACCTGTCATTTTATAGATTAGAATAAGAGTCAAAGAGATAAGTGGTTTATCTAAGGTCACACAGGTGGTAAGCACCAGAAGAAGAGGTCCTTGGATTCCAAATTCATGCTTTTTTCCACTGAAACACAACAGGATCTATATCTGATTGGTAGAATTCAACATCATAATGAAATTTTATTGGGATTTTGGATGGATTAGGACAAATCCTACACTCAGAAACCTTGCTGAAAGCCTCTCTCTATCTCTATCTCTCACTGCCTCTCCCTCTCTCTCTCTCTCTCTCTGTCTCTGTCTGTCTCTCTCTCTCTTTCCCTTTTTACTTATCTCTGTTTGTCTCCATCTTTCCCTCTCTCACCATTTCTGTGTCTCTGTCTTCCTCCCTCCTCCATTATTATTCTCCATTATCTTTTGATAATGCCCAGTAGCTAAATGTTTATTATGTTTAGTCTCATTTACTGCTATTGGGCAAGATACTTGACTTCCCTAAGCCCCAGGTACTTTGTCTTTAGAATGAAGGAATTGGAATTTAATAACTTTTAAAGTCCCTTCTAGTTCTATTATCCTAGTATTTTTTTTCTATGAGTTTCTTCTTCCTATTACCTACCCCATCTTTAGAATGTTGAGTCTGATTCTCTTGCCATGTTCTATCCTTTGCTAACTCTCTTATTTATTAGAGTTCCCTTTAAATTAAAGCCAGTCTTTTCTAAGAAAGGGAGAGATGAATACAGGGAGGGATGTAAGCCTGGACTATTTCTGGTTGAGAAGGAAGGCATTTAGTTCCTTCCACAGACCATTAATATTTCATTTTTCAGAAGAAAATTGAACTGCACTTCTATATGAGTTAGCCATCTTCTTGCTTCCCTTCTTCATGTAGTCCTAGCAGAGAACAATGATAATATCGAATGATACTCAGGTAGCCTTGGACAAACCAGAGCTTTGCCAACATCTTCATATTTTAATGTGACAGAAATCCTGAGGAGTTAAGAAACAGATGAGAAAAGACTATTTGGATATTCATTCAAAGAACCTTCATTTGACAAAACTGTGACATTGGTTCTTAGGCATCTTTGGGTTCCTACATTGAGAATTTTTAAAAATTATGGTGAGTAATGGAATCCCATGTGCTTGCTACATAAAACTGTGAGAGAAAAGCCCAGGAAATATTGCAAGTTGAGGAGTTTCTTTAACAAGGGCCACATGAAACAAATACACAGATTAAGCTCCCATTTTTTTGGCACAGAAGACTTCGATCCTATAACCTTCATACATATTTAACTTGAGTTGACTTCAATTGATTACAAAATACCATCAGCCCCATTTAACTTGCCTCTGTTGTGCCAAGAACATAAAAACTCTCATAAAATGAGAGTTGAGATTAGAAGCAATGTGACTGTAAAATGGGCTTTAAAAATAAGATGGAAGAGTGCAATATTCATTCTAGTTATGGTTATCAAAGAAGCATCTGGAACACTGTAATAGTTATTATTTGTCATATGGAAGGCACAAGAGGGATATGCCTACCTACCAGTGGTGCTATGATTTTGTGCTAGCCTGGGCTAGTAAAAGAGTTTTTAAGAAGTTGCAACTTCCTCTTATTCACCCCACCCTTATGTGGGTTACATTACTACTTCTCATTCCCTTGGCTCCTCCCCTCTGAAGAAATGGTTTTCCTTTCAAATGTGCCTCGAATATAATAATAGGAAGCTTAAGTGGCCAAAGCCCCATTTTTCACAATGGTACCAGTTCATCATAGCCTCCCTCAGCAAAAGCTTCTGACTTGTTTGTCTAGAAACAACATGATCTAATTCTCTCTCTCTCTCTCTCTCTGTTTCTGTTTGTCTCTGTGTATGTGTGTGTGTGTGTGTGTGTGTGTGTGTGTGTGCATGGGTGTTCTAGGAAATTATTTTTTTAAATGAATAAATAATCCTCTTTCATTTGCTCTGACCCTCCAGCCAGGAACTATCCTGGCAAAATATGCAGAAGTTGTAAAATTGATCCTATCCTGCCCCTAGCCAAAACTCTTGGTATGTTGCCTTATTTTCTCTTTTTGCTTAATTTTGTGTAATCTCTCACACACATGCACACATAAAACAGCAAGGTGATGGTTAAGTACATTTATCATAATCAAATGACAAAGGAAATAGGAAGGCAAATGAGCTTTGAATTCACCAATTTTCACTCTTCAGAAATGAAAATTGGGGCAAAGGGTAAACACTCCTAAAAAGGAAATAGGAGGAAAAAGGGAAGGAGGGAATTGAGGTTTCACCAGTTCTGTTCTGAGCAATTATGGACAGTTCCAACAACCCAGCATCTACTCCATTTCTCCTGTGCATACTTGGACCACACTATCCCTGTCCTATAGACAAGTGCTGAGAATCTTGCCAGTGGCAGTATACCTTCCTGGTTCACTGAACTTATTCTCTCCCTCCTGCCCCTTACCAATCTCTTTCCTCTCTCAAACTTTTTTTCTGTTGAAAGTATCCCAGGTTCATAACGTTGGAATTATCCTCAACTCTTCACTATCTCTCATATCCGATTTATCTAACCAGTTGCCAAACCCTGCCATTTCTACCGCTACCAACCTCTCTTTCATCTGACCCTCCTTTCTACTCATATGACAACTACCCTAGTTCAGCAGCACATTGCGTCTTGACTAGATGGTTAAAATAGCCTCCTAACTGGTCTCCTTTCCTCAAGCCTCTCTCTACTCCAATCCATCTGATCCATGGCTGCAAAGTAGTTTTCTTAAGTGCAGATCAGACCATGTCACTCAAAAACTCCAGGAGTTGCCTATTACCTTTAAGCATAAAATATCAGCTCTTTTATTTGGCTTTTGAGCCCTTTATAATCTGGCCTCAATCTTCCAGCATCATTGGACATTAGTCTTTTGCCTGCATTCTGTGATGCACCAAACTGGCCTCTCTTGCTTACATAGAACATTCCATCTCTTCCCTCCATTGACTGTCCCCAATGCCTACAATGCTCTCCCTCATCTCTTCTATCTCATAGAATCCCTCTTGTCCTTCCAAGCACATACAGCTGAAGTCTCCCCTTTCTACATGACCACTTCCTGATTACTCCACTTCCCCAGCCCCACTACTAGTGCCCTCCCTTCCAAACTGCTTTGTATTTAACTACTCAGTATATATTTATATTTATTATGCATATACTTACACAAATAGTTATCTTCTATATTAAAATATGAGGTTTTTGGAGGATAGTTTCAATCAATCTATTTCCTAGCCCTAGCACAGTGACTGGAACATAGTAGGTGCTCATTAAATGCTTGTTGATTGATCTATATTATCATAGATTCAGAGTTTTTTTTAAAGACCTTAGAGAAAACAACAAGTATTTATGATCACTACTATTGCTACTACTAGCTGACATCTTCTACAATCAAGAATTTCAAACTGCCTCTATTGAACCTTAATCTCCTACTATTCCATCTCTCATTGCTGGGTTTTTGTGACATTGCTCTCTCTTGGCTCTCCTTCTACCTGTCTCTGACTGTTCCTTCTCAATCTACTGTGCTGAATCATCCATGTCCTGCTCTCTAATTGTGGGTATTCCCCAAGGCTTTATTCTGGACCTTCTTATTTTTCTATACTTTTTCTTTCTTGGGGACCTCATAAGCTCTTATGGGTTCAGTTATCATCTCTAAGCAGACAACAGCTTGATCTATGTATCTGTCTTCTGAGCCACAGTCTAAACTCAACATGTCCAAACATGTCCAAGATGGAAGTCACTTTATTTTGCCTAAAACACTCTTCTTCTAACACTTTCATTTCTGTTGAGTGTACCACCATTCTTTTAGTCATCCAGATTCAAAATCTTAAAGTCATTCTGAACTTTCCCCTTTCCTTCATGCCCATATCTAATCAGTTACAAAGTTTTATCGAGTCTAGCTCCACATCCCTCTCTCTTTCATTCCCTTGGCCACTATCCTAGTTCAGACCACATCTCCTCTTGACCAGGCTATGGTAACAGCCTTCTAATTATTCTCCTTGCCTTAATTTTCTCCCCCCTCCAATTGATCCTCCATATGATCATACCAAATTGAGAATCCCAAAGAACCCCTCTGACCAGACAATGAGTCCATCAACAAACATTTTAAAGTGCCTACTATGTACCAAGCCCTACGCTCAAGAAGTTTCAATAGCTCCTAATTGCTTTTATTGTTGTTTAGTTGTTTTTTTTTCAGTTGTGTCCAACTCTTTGTGACCCCATTTGGGATTTTCTTGGCAAAGATACTGGAGTGGTTTCTTATTTCCTTCTCCAGCTCATTTCATAGATAAGGAAACTGAGGCAAACAGGATTGAGTGACTTGCCCAGGGTCACACAGCTAGTAAACTTCTAAGGCTGGATTTGAACTCAAGATGAGCTTTCCTGACTCCAGGTCTGGCACTCTATCCACTGTGCCACCTAGCTGCCCATCTACTTGCCTTTAGAATAAATTATAATCTCCTCTGTTTGGTGTTTAAAGCCTTTCACAGTCTGGCTTGTCAACTGGACCAAACTGGCCTCTAACCTGTGCATGGCCAGAGCCAAACAGAGTGAACTAGAGATAGGAGAGTCAGGATACAAACAGAAATTTAAATTCAAAGTGAGAAAAGTGACTTGTAAGCAAAGAGGGAAATTGGATATATGTGCCAGGGGGCCGCTCCTCTTGGGGAGGACCTGAGGCAATATGTCAAGATCTCAATACTTATACCAATGGCTACACAGTGAGCTGTAGCCCTGACAATGAGGGGTAATAGCAACAATGAGACAAGTTTGATTCATAGCAGGGCTTCATGCCTGGAACATGAGTACTTGTCCGGTGCTTGTCTGAGCTCAGAGAACACCTGGTGCTGGTCAAAGCAATCCAATACTTATGTGATTTTGCCAGAGGGTGAAATCATCCAGCAAGTGAGCACAAAGGATTGTTGTTATGCCAAGCTCAGGGCACAGCTTGCTTGCTGGGCCTTAGCTCTGAAAAACAAGGTGTCTCCTTTAATCTTGACAGGCTCATTCACCATTCTACATTTTTTTTAGTAGGAAGGAAGGAAACAAGTAATTATTAAGTGCTTACTGTGTACCTACACTGTGCTAAGATTACATCCATCTGATTCTCACAACAACATATATTATTCACCTTCAAACTGGCCTATTTGCTAGCCTTCATATACAACAATTTATCTTCCACCTCTGTGCTCCTGCACAGGCTGTCCTCTGTGCCTGGAATGCATTCTTCTCTCATCTCCATTTTATATAATCCCTAGCTTCCTTCAAAGCTCAGTTCCAATGCCACTTCCTTTTCTGATCTCCTCCTCCCACCAGCAGATAATTTGTATTTTATCTGAATGTATTTTGAATTTGCTTCTATGTGTACCTGCCTATGACACTTCTATGTGCCCCTCCTCTTACATGTATTGATTGGGGGGCTCTGATGGACTTTGCCACCATTTCTCAGCTGTTCTCTCTCCTGGAAGTTTTCTCAGTACCTGGGACCTTCTCATCTTCCAGCCTAATTGGCTCCCTTTTCTCATTGGTAGGTTCCTCCTGGAGCCTTTATTTTGGGGAGAGGCCCAAGTCAGTCATGCTTCATTGTTGTTGAGTTGTTCTCAGTCATGCCTGACTTTTTGTGACCCCATTTGTGGTTTCCTTGGTGAAGATACTGGAGTGGTTTGCCATTTCCTTCTCCGGCTCATTTTACAGATGAGAAAACTGAGATAAACAGGGTTAAATGGTTTGTCCAGGGTCATATAGGTTGATGAAGCTATGCTTCATTGCTCTCTTAACTCTCTTTCTAACCATCAGGACATTGCCGCCTTGTCCCTTCAAGGGTACCTTTCCCCACTGCTTGCCTTGTAAGCAAGGACTATTTCATTTCTGTCTCTGTATCTCAACATGTACCATAGTGCCTGGTAAATCGTGAACTCTTCATAAATCTTTGTTTATTGATTAAAATTTGCATCTTCTCCAGCACTTAGCACAGTGGTCTGCATATAGTAGGTGCTTAATAATGTCGATGTTGATTTGCTGACTTGTTGAGATGTACCTTTGTTCCCTGTTAGTTTTTAATCCCTCCCTTACAATAAAGAGCTGGTCAAAGTCTGCTTTTACCTCTTCCCCCCTTTTGATCAATAGGCCATCCATATTTTATTGGCATCTTCCTTGGCAAGATGAATTTTTTCCAAACTGCTACATCCATTTTTTTCTTAGTTTTATTTTAGACCTTATATTTCTTAAAGGAGCTTCCTTAAATGAGCTAAGACTTTATGAACATTTTGAATTATTTAGAGATAAAACTTTTTAAACCAGTCACAATGGCATCCTCATAATCAATTGCATCATCAGTCTTCCAAAGCACTAGCTTTAAAATAGTACTGTGCTAATTACATGAACCTCATTCCCTCCCTTTAGAAATATAGAATTTATTGTTCTAATTGTCAAGGTTGCTCCAGCATTGAGTTGGTCTTATTCTTCCTAGAATCCAACCCTCATGAGTTCTCAGACTTCTGGAATAGAACAAACGATTTAGAGCTGGAAGTTACTAAGAGAACTTTAAAGTCGCTTAATCCAACTCTTTTTTTGTTGTTGTTATTTTATTGATTGGTCCTGTCCAATTTTTTGTGACTCCATTTGGGGTTTTCTTGGCAAAGATACTGGAATGATTTGCCATTTTCTTCTCCAGCTCATTTTACAGATAAGGAAACGGAGGCAAACAAGATTAAGGGACTTGCTCAGGATCACACAGCTAGTAAGTATCTGAGGCCATATTTGAACTCAGGTCCTCCTGACTCCAGGCCCAGCACTCTATCTACTGTGATACCTAGCTGCCCCTAGTCCAACTCTGTCCCACCCCAATTTTGAAAATAAGAAAACTGATGCTGAGAGAGTTTGGGGCTTGCCTGTGATCATTCAGGAAGCAAATAGTAGATGTATTTCAAATCTACAACCTTAGACTCCAAATCTGGGTCTCTATCCATAATGCCATGCTGCTTCTTAACTTGAAAGTAGTCAAACACAACAAAACAAAAAAACTTTAAGATCATAGATTTTAAGACATCTTCTAGTCTAAAACCTTATTTAAAAAAAAAAAAAGATGATGGAACTGAAGCCCAGAGAGCTACTTGCCCAAATTCATATGGGTAAGTTAGCATGGCTATAATACAAACTCAGGTCTTTTTTTTTCTGCAAATCTTCTTTTATGGCAACAGTCCACCCCCTAGCAATGTCTGCCACCAGTTTAATATAGGTGTTTGCAGTGCAAGAAGCTCTAGCAGTAGGGGGAACCTGGCACCATCCGAAGCCTGGGCAAAAGATCAAAGGCAGCCAGGGTGGGGTGGGGGCAGGGGTGCAGATTGTCCCTAAACATTAGGACTGAAAAGATCATTGAAATGAATGAGTCCATTTGGAAATTATTTCTTTTGAATGAGTTCAATCCTGCTTTGGGTAGGATCATGGATCTAGAAGTGGAAGACACCTTAAGGACCCTTTTTTATAGATGACGAAACTGAAGCTGAAAGCAGCTGACTTGCCCAAGGTCACAAGGGACCACGTCCAGGTCCTTGGATCCATACCTGACACTCAACCATTCCTATCTATTTGGATCTCAGCATTCCCAAATATAAACTCTCAGACATATTTCCTGCCTCTGGCCCCTTCTTGCTGGTGACCTAATGATAAATAGTCTCCATCGCTTTTTTCTGAGCTATCGCCACTGAAACTGTCATCCTGACTTCCCCCTACCCCATCTGCAGATTTTGGTCACAGACCACTTCCCTAACTATCCCCTTGACTTGGACTGATCCTGAGGATGAGTCGGGGAAATAATTCTAGTGATCATAAAGAAAGAAAAAACAACCCACAGCTTAAGAAAACCAAAGACCCAATAATTATACTGAATATACACATGGAGGAAGGAACAGAGTCCTGGGTTTGGGACTTGGGTTTCATATCCTGGCTTTGCTGCTTAAGATTTTTCTGGTTTTAGGGGAATCACAGCTTCTCTGGGCTTTAGCTTCATCATCTGTAAAATCAGAAGATCAGACTAGATTATGTCTAAAGATCATTCCAGCTCTAAATCCTCTGTGATTGATCAGCTTGTCAAATTGTTGTTAGTAATGTCAATAAAAGGCAAAGCTGAGGGGAGAAGCAATGACAAAGAAACAGAGACTAGAATGACTCTGAAGCCTGGAATGTGGAGTGGAGAAGGGCAAGAGAAGCCTTCACTGTACCTGGAGAGCCCTTGGATGCATAAAGCACCTTTACTGAGGGCATATAGGGGAGACAAAGAGTTACTTGAGCTTATACCCAAATGTCCTCTCCAAGCATCGATGTGCCAAGTTAGAGAGATAGATACAGTCATTGCTCTGGGGGTGAGGCATTCAGACACACACACAAAAGCCAAACCAAAGGGCTGGGGACTGGACCCGTATTTTCTTTTCTTTTCTTTTTTTTTTGGTGAGGCAATTGGGGTTACTTGCCCAGGGTTACACAGCTAATAGATGTCAAGTGTCTGAGGTGGATTTGAACTCAGATCCTTCTGACTCCAAGGCAGGAGTTATATCCACTGTGCCACCTAGCTGCCCCTTGGATCTGTATTTTCACTGATACCAGGGAACTCCCAGGTGAGAAAATTCCCTTTACCAAAGGAGGTCAGCATCTTCTCTGCCTCTTAAGGTCCTAAAGAGCTGCCTGAGGGCCCTGAGGTGTTAAATGATTTGCCAGGGTCCCACAGCCATTATGTATCAGAGGCAAGACTTAAACACAGGTCTTCTTGGCTCTGAGGCAAGATCTCTATGCTCTACACTAGTGGGGTCAAACTCAAAAAGAAATGGATCCCTGTGAGCCACATACTGACATAGAAAACTACAAATTCACATTATCTGTGCTGTATGGTATTTTTATTTTGTTAAACATTTCCCAGTTACATTTGGATCTGCTTTGAGCTGCACTTGAGAATTTTGCTGGCTGATTGAGGCCCAGAGGCTGGGAGTTTGACACCTCTGCACCACACATCTCAAGCAGAATTATTACACAGTATAATACTCTTATCAATGCCCCAGTATTTGCACCAATAACAGATACTGCTATGAGCATGAAGTGTTGTAGAAGCCATACAGATTATAGCCTTTCTACAATTAAAGGCACAACACGCATACCTCTCTCTCATCTTTTTTTTTTTTGTTTGTTTGTTTTTTTGGTTAGGCAATGGGGTTAATGACTTGCCCAGGGTCACACAGTTAGCAAATGTTATGTGTTTGAGGCCAGATTTGAACTCAGGTCCTCCTGAATCCAAGGCCAGTGCTCTATCCACTGCACCACCTAGCTGCCCCCATGTCTCTCTCATCTTAAGAAAAAAGGACATTTGTATGTAACTTGTAAAGGAAGAACGTGAAAAAAATCTAAGGGGCTTAGTGCAGCATCGGTTCTTCTTCCTTGGCTAAGATCTGAACTAATAAAATCGTAGGGGTCTACACTGAAATGGTCCTTAGAGGTCATCTCGTCCAATCCCCTGCGCAGTTCAGGAACATTGTGACTAGTTAACTTACACAGAGAGTAAGCATCAGAGGTGAGGTTTGAACCCACTGCAATTTTAGAGCCAACATTCTGTCCAATGTACATTGTCCATTTCTGGAGGCAGCTCTTCACTATATAGTTATGTATAATAGGTTTAAAACTGTGGAGCAGCACCTTACGATGCACCTAACTAACAGAGAGCATGAAGACCAGATTTTATATGAATGCATGGAAGGTTTTAGGTGAAAATATCACGTATTTCTGACTTGTTTCTTCTTTGTCTCTTTCCCTAGCTCTTTACTTCTTCTTGACTTTTAAGGTGGTCTCTAAGAATCTATCTTTGGTCCATTTCCTTTCTTTCTCTGTATTCTATTGATTAATAATCTCACCCAACTTCTATTTATATGTAGATGAATCACAAATTTCTGTTTTTTATCCTGGCTGCCAATCCCCAAGCATAGATCTTCAACTTTGCATAGGATATCTCTGGCTGGGTATCACTCCAGTGCCTCAAACTCAACCAAGCTTATTGTCTTTCCTCTTAAACCTTCATCTCTTTTTGACTGCACTAGTTGTCTTAATGATAACCATCACTCATCCATTCTGCCACCTTCAAAACCTTGGAGTTGTTTAAATTCTTCTCTCTCCATTAGCTGTCTTATCCCCTTACCAAATTCTGCCAATTCTGCCTCTCAACATCTCTCACCTTTAACTATATCCTCTCTTCTCATGATGATGGCCCTAGGCTATTGCATTTACTCCTAACCTATGATTCCCACCTCCACTTTGTTTTCCACATAACAGCTAGAATAAAAAAAAAATCATGCATACACCTAGTACTGTCAATCCTCTGCTTAAAAAAACAATGCGTTAGTTTCCTACTGCCTACTAAGTGAAGTCTAAACCTATTTATTTAACATTCAAGGCCCTTCCCAATCTGGCAACCTTTCTAACTTTCCAACCTGGAAAAGCATTATTTTCCCTAGAAAGGTAGGAAGTGTTCAGTTTATGAGGGGCTTTAGATGCCAAACAGAGGGGTTTATACTTTTCCTGGTGGTAATATTTAATATTATAATATAATGCATAATATTGTAATATCCTGGTGGTATATTTAATCCTGCTGGTAGAGTCACTGGAGCTCACCAAAGCAAAGAATGAGATAGTCAGACCTCTGCTTTAGGGAAATTACTTTGGCACCTGAGTGGGAGCTAGATTAGAACAAGGAGAGAACAGACAGAAGGCTATTCAATAGTCCAGGTGAGAGGTAATGAGAGACTGAACTAAGGTGGTGACTGTGTGAGAGGAGAGAAGAAAACATATATGACAGATGTCCTCCTAATGATAGAAATAACAAGATTTGGCAACAGATTGGATATTTGAGTGAGAATGAAAATGGAGAATGACACCCCAGAGGGGAACCCGGGTAACTGGAAGGATATTGGTGTGCTCTATAATAATAAAGTTGGGAAGTATGGAGGGGTTAGAGGGAAAGATGATGAGATCAGAGTTGGACATGTTGAATTTGAGATGCTTATGGGATATCTAGTTTGAGAAGTCCAAAAAGTAGGTATTGGTATGGGACTATAGCTCAGGAAAAAGACTAGGGAATCTTTCACACGGAAATGATCATTGGCTCCATGGGAGCCAGTGAGGTCAGAAGAGGGCCTGCTACAGAGCCTTGGGTGACGCCTATGTTTAGTGGGCATGATGTACATGCAGAACACTGAGAGAGAACAGTCAGACAGATAGGAAGAGAACAAGAAGAGAACAGGGTCACAAAAACCTTTTGAGGAGAGCGTATACAAGAGATAGACATCAATAATGTCAAATGCCTCAGAGAAGTCAAAGAGGGCCAGAACTGACTTAATGATTGGAAGATGTTGTCATGCTTAAATTTTCAGAAGGGTCACATGCTTACTTGTAGCTTAAGATGCAAGACTTAGTGTTTGCATAGACAATTTTTAATAGAAGGAATTCTTTTTACTTTGGTTTTGTTTCCCCAGTGCTTGGTGTAGTTCCTAGTATGTAGCACTTAACAAATGCTTGCTGATCAGTGGATTGGTTTTTGTTGGGTCTATATCTGTATCTACAACTATGTAACAACAACCACAACAACAACCAACATTTACGTATTCGACTATGTGCCAAAGCACTGTGCTAAACCCTTTATAAATATTATTTCATTTGATCATCATAACAACCCTAGGAGGTGGTTGCTATTCTTACCCCCATTTTAAAGCTGAGGAAGCTGAGGCAAGCAGAGGGTTAGTGACTTGTCTAAGGTCACACAACTAGTAAGTGTCTGAGGTGAGATTTGGACTTAAGTCTTCCTTCCTGACTCCTGACTCAGACTTTGTGCTGTAGCATATAACAATAACTCATGTCCATAATGACAGTCTTGAGTCATTTATGCATTATATATATGTATATACACACAGAGAGACAACTCTAGAGATACATGCCTCTGTTCAATAGACTCAGCTTAAGAGAGAGGGAAATCTCCAAAATTTGATGACCCTTTTCAGACATTCAATGAAATTTCATTTCAGAATTGTAAGATTACATGAGTGGAACAGAGGTGTTGTATAGCTGCACAACAGTGGCCTTCACCCTGAGGAAGGAGGGTTAGTGCCTCAGAATATTTTTACCATATTTCTGACCCCCATATTCCAAACCCCCCCCGCAATTCTTCAAACAATGGAAACAGGGCTTTTGTTCAGAACATTACAGAAGGAAGCATTCTGGAAGAAATTTCACAAGAAAGTTGATTCATTGTGCAGATGCTATATTACTTGTTTTCAGTTGTATCTGACTCTTCATGATCCCATTTGGGATTTTCTTGGTAAAGACACTGGTTTGCATTTTTTCTCCAGCTTATTTTACAGATTAGGAAACTGAAGCAAACAGGGTTAAGTGTCTTGCCCATGGTCACACAACTAGTAAGTGTCTGAAGACAGATTTGAACTCCAGAAGATGAGTCTTCCTAGCTCTAGGCCTGGCACTGTATCTGCTGCACCACTAGCTGATCATGTAGTAGATGCTATACAAGATCTTTAGTCTTATAACAATAGAGATGCAATTTTTTAAGTTGTTTGTGCCCAGATCCCTATTCAAAATCAAACATTAAAGAGATCTTGGGGGAAAAAATGTAACCTGCATCATGTCACCTGACAAATTACATTCCTTTTCTATCAGTGAAGGATTTTCATTTTTGGAGTGAACCCTCCCTAAGACATCAGCACAAATTTTAGAGTTAGTAATGGTTACTCCTCTTTTATATCTTATGAACAGACAGTACAAGTGAGATAGAAATGTGAGTGCACACTAGTGAAAAGTGACGCATTGTGTCAGTGACACAGAAATGCTAGATGATGTCTTGAGTGGATCTAACATGCCAAAGAACACTCCTAACAATAATACAGGAGAATATTTCTGATAGGCAAGAAAACCACTGGGGAAGACTTCTTCACCTCTGATTCATTATTAATTTGGTACAAAGAAAAGTCATGTTGCTATCCATGCTTTACTATACCTTTATGAGAAAGATATAAAAGAGAAGGAAAATCAAGTTACATCAGAGACTTTTTTTTTGTTAGGGAATTAAATTCTATAATCACAGTTGGGCTAAGTAGCCATTACAGATCTATGTCCCTCAATATATTTTTTTAAGGACTGGTCTCCCTATCTTGTCCAGGTTGGAAGTGTAGTACCCCTCATGGGTCTGACCCCACTCCTGATCAACACAGAAGCTTTGAATTGTTCAGTATCTAACCTACTCTCTTTTGCCCTACTTAGGCAATCTGCTGGTCTCCTGCTCCTGAAAACTCACCCAGTTGGCTTTAGCCCTACTCTGGCTTAGAATTCCCAAACTCAAGATCCACCAGCCTCAGTCTTCCCAATGAACAGGGATTTCTGGCCACCATGTCCAGGTGCTGCCCAACATCTATATCACATCTGTATCTATCTTTACAGCTACTGGAGAAC
Source organism: Vombatus ursinus (assembly GCF_900497805.2). NCBI lineage: Eukaryota > Metazoa > Chordata > Mammalia > Diprotodontia > Vombatidae > Vombatus > Vombatus ursinus. The sequence goes on along the minus strand of NW_020954590.1, from coordinate 43,247,322 downwards.
ATCATAAGATTAAGAAGGTAGTTTGAACTAAAAAAGATTAGTTAGCTTGAATGACTGTCATTGACCAAATCTCCCACCAGATTATAGAGACATGTCCTGGGATTTGGCTTTATTTAACTAAATGATTACTTCAACTCACCTCTTTAATTCAATCCAAAAAAATTTATTTAGGCCCTGCTATGTGCAAGTCTGGGCCTTTTGTGGTGCTGAACTCTTAGCTGGCTCCGGGACTCAAGTTTGTGGTCCAAATGGACTTTCTACCTTGACCTTATCAGGAGATTATGTTCATTCTTCCACAAGATTCATTTTGCAACAATAATACATGTATTCATCAGGTCCAGTTTATTATAACTCATTCTATTTGCCTCTGACTGTGACTGCATGAACATTGCAGATGATTAATACCTCAATGCCCTTCTAGATAAACCTCTAAGTCTGAATCACTGTTATTCACTGCTGACTACATTGGTTCCCCATTTAATACCAGATTCAGCAGAAAGCTCCAGCCCTCCTTTGCTGGCTTTTAATGAGAGAGGATCCAGTAGTATTAGGAACTGCCACACTGACTGCCTGTCTCCATGTGAACCAGACTGGAAGAACATACTGACAGCCCTGGAAAGGAGCCCACCCGTAGAGGAATAACAGGCATGTTCAGGGAAAATCCTTACAGCATGGAGTCCCCTACCCTAGGGGTCCCCTTTGTCCCAGGAAGTCTCTGTGCACAACAGGCCACTTGATCTAAGTCTCTGCTACTCTTCCATATAGATGCTCGTGGAAGATAATACAGATCCTATTTACCTAATGATGGATTTGGCAGAGAAGAAATGTATGTGTTCCTTCCCCCCAAAGGTCCCTAAAGTTGCCCTAATCACATCATTCTTTAAATAGTTTTTTTAGAGGTGAATATATGTGAGATTTATAGCAGACTGCTAATCAGGGTTTGATTGTATGTGTGTGCATAAGAGCATATATCATAAATTCTGATTTTTTCTGGGCTGCAATTGGCTGCAACATTTTTACAACATAATTACATCAAACCAATTCCCTGGAACCATTGGGCTATGAAAGGCCATAATCAAGTACATCTGGTTTACAGTTCTTCTTATTCACCCCAAAGGTCAGAGCAGTCTATGCTATTTCCCACAATTCACAGCTGCCCTCTCTGTGCTTGCTTTCCAATTTCATTCCAAGACTCAGAGACCTAATCTTCAGTGTGGTGGAGTGGTTTGAAGGTTAGAGATGGGGGCAGAAAGATCTTCAGGGGTGGGGAACTTGTGGCCTTCTAGGTCCTTAGGTGCGGTCTTTTGACTGAGTCCAAGTTTTATAGAACACATTCCTTTTATTAAGGGGATTTATTCTGTGAAATTTGGATTCAATCAAAGGGCCACACTTGAGGACCTAGAGGGCCACATGTGGCCTTAAGGCCACAGGCTCCCCACCTTTGAATTCTAGGTTCAAAGGCTACCACAAACACTGACTAGGATTGTGGTGTGGCTCAAATGAGATAACATATGTAAGGTGTCTTTTAAACTTTAAGCTATTATTATTATCATTATCCATATTTTCTGAAAATTCTATCAACATCTCAGCAAATGTGATGAGCAGAGAGCTACATGAGAGGTGGGGGGAAGGGACTTTTTTTTCTTTTTAAATGTTTTATTAATGATCTCTTCTTTTCTTACATAACTGTCCCTTCTCAGTGACTCCTCCCCATTGCAACCACCAAGGGAAGGTTCCCTTGAACAAATAAATAAATAAGTAAAGCAAGGGGTAGTTAGGTGGCTCAGTGTATAGAGCACTGAAGCTGGAGTTGGGAAGACCTGAGTTCAAATCCAGCCTCAGACACACACTAGCTGTGTGATCTTAGGCAAATCACTTAACCCTGTTTGACTCAGTTTCCTCATCTGTAGAATGAGCTGGAGAAGGAAATGGCAAACCACTCCAGTATCTTTACCAAGAAAACCCCAAATGGGGTCATGAAGAGTCAGACACGACTGAAACAACTGAATAACCGCACAGTCAAACAAAAGAAACCGACATCGACATTGACCAAATCAGAAAATGTATGCCTTATTCTGTACCTATGGTCCTCCACCTCTCTGTGAGCTTTACCATTATTTCTTGGAAGCTGCAATTGGACATTACTTCACTTCAAATTGTTAAGTCTTTCAGTGTTGTGTTGTTTTTTTTACAAGATTGTGATCATTGTAAATTTTTGTGTAAATTTTTCAGAGATCTACTTTCAAGCCCTAAGTCTGTCTGACCCCCTTACCGTATGGTAACTTTCACCATCCTTTTGCTACTGCATCTGTTTTCCCCTCACATATTGTTGCCAGAAAGCTACATGAAAGAACTTGCAGTTTCCCACCAGTTACCTGATAAAGGCGAATGCAGATGGAGACCTTTTGACTGAATCCCAAGCCTGAATTAGCATCAGCTCAAGGGTAGGACTGAGGAAAGGGGCAGAGTATAAGGTGCTTAGGAGACTGCTTCCAAACCAGCCCAAGCAGCTCAATAGCACTTATCTCATTTCCACCAGGGACTCCAAAACCCTGGCTTTAAAAACATGTTAGGAATTATACAGTAATTAGAAAGACATTGCATTCAGGGTTTGAAAGAGAAGAATAAACAAAAATACTGACATTTCTCCCTGTCTTCAAAAGTGCTTAGACTAAACATACTCCCTCCTCTCCTCTAGGGAGACACATGACCTTCCTTTAACTCTTCCTCTTTATTCAGGATGATGAGATAGAAAGAGGGGCAGCTAGGAGGTACAATGAATAGAACACCCGACTGGGAATCAGGAAGAATCATCTTCCTGAATTCAAATCTGACCTCAGACACTTACTAGCTTTATGATCCTGGGCAAGTCATTTAACCCTGTTTGCCTCAGTTTCCTCATCTATAAAATGAGCTAGAGAAAGAAATGGCAAATTACTCCAGTGTCTGCTAAGAAAACCCCAAATGGGGTCACAAAGATTCAGACATGAGTGAAATGACTCAACACAAGATAGAAAGAAGTTCATTCATGAGCTCATTAAGAGAGGATGGGCTAACCTGCAAGCTATGACTTTCTCCTGTGTTTCTTTTCCTTTTCTTGGTGCCATCCTCAGCTGGCATTAGTTCCAGAGGCCAGAATTCAATTCTACTCTCTCTTCCTCCTGTGAGAGTGACACACACCTCTGCCCCGGTTCTTGGAGGCCACAAGCTGAACACATTCTTAGGAGCAGAGAAACATAGATATAGATATGGAAGGGACCGTAGAAGGGACCTTAGCCCTTTTGTTTTACAGATGAAATAGCTGAGACCTGAGAAGGCTAGGTCCTGGCAAGGCCTCTGGGCGCACCTCTTTCCACACTCTTTCTGGGTCTCCAGTCAGTGACTATACAGAGGCTTCGCATTTAAGTACAGTCAAAATTTCTGGGTATAGCAAGGAAGCAATTTCTGTCTCTGAAAAAAATTTGTCTCTATTGAGTGGCCCAATTGTTCCTGCTAGAGCAAGCACACCAAAATGATCATGATGATGGCCGTAATAATAAGGTTGCACTGAATTGCAGCAGTGATCAACCTGTGTGTCAGTCCCTAATCTTCAGCTGTTTTTGCTTCTCCCTTCAGTGATGGCCTGGTCTTCTCCTTCCAAAAAGGTTGGATTAGGAGAAGAAAGTGATTCTCGCGGGATCAGAGAATTACAAACAACAGCCAAGAGAGAAACTTAGTCATTAAAGTATTGAATTGCACATCGATTGGGGGTTATTCCAATCAATCTGTTCAGGGCTATTGCTCCTACATCAGCTTGAGGGCCAGCCCCCTCTTTCTCTATCAGAAAAGGTCTCATCACAACCTAATTTCCTTTAGGAAAACAGCTTAGGAAGGACTTGAGGTAGGGGATGGGGGGAGTCCCCCAGACCCAAAAGATTTATTTGAATTTTAACTTTTATGGCCATAACTAAGAATCACTGGGGTTTGGTAGGGTGTGTTTTTTTTTCCACCTTCTTTAATGAAAATGTATGACTTGAGAATTGATTTGTCATCGTCTGGTTTTAAATGAAAATTTTCAGACTGGAAAATAATAATAATTGTGTCACTTTCTTGATTTCATCCATGTTGAGAAGTATTAAGAAGCATTGCTATCTCATAGAACAGATGGTCCCAGTGAGTTTAAGCACTGAATTGGACAGTTCAAATCATTTCAAGGGAAGGTCCCATCTTTTGATTTTTTAAATTATTTTTTAAAATTTAATTTAACTTTTATTGATGCCTTTTATTTTTATATCACATCCATTTCCAAGTAATGCTCCCCCATCCAATCAACTATCCATTCTAATAAAGATTAAGCAAACAAGAGAAAAAAGAGCAGTATATCAAGATCAGCGGACACACTGACTACATCTGTCCACACCCACAGCTCTCTACCAGTGCAATGAGAAGAGGGATGATAGCATATTTTTAAATGATATGCAGTATTCCCCTTCTGAACCTAGATTTATGGGAGGTTTGTAATTGGGAATAACTTTGATTTTTCAGATGAGGTCAGATTTTTTAAAATCACCAGAGATGACTACTTTGTAATAACTTGACAGCATTGGGGTGAAACATTATACCTTTAGTCTATTGTTATTTTAAATCAAGCAACCAATTAACATTTATTAAGCACCTACTATCAGGCAGTACTCCAAGTGCTGGAAATAATAAATAAAAAGAAAATTAATAAAAAGACTGAGAGACAACATAACGTAGTAGAGAACTGGCTCAGAGTTGGAAAGACTGGGGTTCAAGTTCACACAAAATAGCTAAAGTGAACCGGGGCAATTCACTTAATTCCATGGAGTTCCATGCAACTGTCTAAGACTTATAAGTAGCAGAACAGGTGTTTCTTTGCAGTTACTTTCTGGGAGTTCCCCATACAGATGAACTAAATCCCAAATACAGTAAGAAAAAAAAAAAAGGAAAAAAGACACATCCCCAAAATAAAAAGGTTTCAGGTTATTTTGATCACAAAATGGCACTGATATCCAAAGGCTTTTTACTTCCAGCTTCTCTTGGAAACAACTATTTTACTCTTTAGGAAAGAAACGGGGAAAAAAGAGGTAACATGCCATCCAAGTCACTGCTCTGAAAAGTTAGCATACCTTGAACACAAACCAAATGAAAGTAGAATAGTAATAATTAGCTTGAGTGTGTGTGTGTGTGTGTGTGTATACATACATATATACATATATAATTTTTTTCATATATATTTTGGAAGAAGCTTAGTACTCCACAGAATGTGGGAAGAGATAGGTGGTAGGTGGTATTCAAAACATATAAGTGTGGACTCTGCCAATGTTGTTGTTCAGTTGTGTTTGACTCTTCGTGACCCCATTTGGAGTTTTCTTGGAAGAGATACTGGAGTGGTTTGCCATTTCCTTCTCCAGCTCATTTTATAGATAAGGAAACTGAGGCAAACTGGGTTAAGTGACTTGCCCAGGGTCACACAGCTAGTAAGTGTTTAAGGCCAGATTGAACTCAGGAAGATGAGGTACAGGAAGCTATCCATGGACCCACCTAGCTGCCTGAAGGACTCTACCCATAGGCTATCAGTTGGCTTACTCTACTCTGCATCTATTGCTCTGCCTGATTTCAACTCCACAGAACAAGATGTCCCTCAAAGTAATCTCATCTCCTTTAATCTTGTCACCATGTTGCTAACTCAAGCCTTCACTGACACCCCCTCTCTCAGCCTCTTCTTTCCTCTGATTGGAGGACTGAAGGGTGGAGTACTAAGCTTCTCCCAAAGCCTTCCATCATAGAGGGCAGAAACTGGACTTTTTTTTTTTTTTAGCTCACTTCATTCTATGTCTGCTGTTCTCCCTGGTTTCAGCTGTGTAGAACTAGATGCCCCATGGGGGGAGGTAATCCCTGGTATCCCTCCAACCCCACTTTCCTCCCTCCTTTTATATGTTGTCTCTCCCTACACCTTATATTGTAAGCTCCTTGAAGGCAGAGACTGTCTTTTTTTTAAATTATTAATTGTACACCCAGGGCTTAGCACAGTGGCTGGCACATAGTAAGTGCTTAATGAATATTTGTTGATTGGATTATTGGTTTAGATACAGATCCTTCCAGAAGGCCCATTCAAGAAGACTCTCCTGGTTTCAGGAACTATTATTCATGGTGCATGGTTGGGGAAACAGATTTTCCCATTTTCAGAACAGAAGGTAAAAATCATGAAACTAATAGGTGTAGAGAAAAACTTAGTGAGGTATGCAATGACAGGATTTATCTTCTTGGAACAAGGATTTTACTTGCTGTAGCTAGAGAAAGAGTTAATGATGCTATGTATTTATATAATGCTTTATATTTTGTCAAAACACTTTCAGATACATTATCTCATTTGACCTTCACGATAGGCACTCTGAATATAGAAAGAATGAATATTAGTGCACACTGGGTAAATGCCTTTTCTTTTTGATGCCTTTTCTTGCCATTTGAGGTTCTCTATAAGTTGGTGGTACCCTTTCTTTCTGGCTTTCTGTTGTAATACTCCCCTCTGAGTTCTACACACCAGACAAGCTGATCTACTTACTATCTGTTCCCCAAATACAGCATGAGCTCTCCCCTCCCCCACCATTTTTCACACGAATGCTTATGCCTGCTATGCCCTCTCCCCTCTTCATCTGTTAAATTTCAACCCCTGCCCCCAGCATTAAAGCCCAACTCAAATGCACCACCTTCCACCCTTCCAGGACCTTTCCATTGCCTGACTTTGTATACCATTTTGTTTTGTATCTCTGTAGGTACCTGCCATATAATATAGAGATAGGGACTGGACCTGTGATTTCATTGGGAAAGGGAACTCCTAGATGAAGAAATCCCTTCTACCAATTCAGATTGGCACCTTTTCTTCAATTTAACTCTCTCAAGTTCCCTAGATCACTGAGAAGTTAAGTGACTTTGTCTAGGGAGTGACATTTGAACTCATGTCTCCCTGACTCTGTTCACTATACCATGCTGCCTCACTTCCTATATGATGCAGTAAAATATAATTATCTCTCTCTTATTCTCCTATCATATTGTAAACACTACCATGACTTATCTAAATTTGCTTTTTCCCATGATGTCTAAAACAGTGTTTTACGTACTGTGAGCATTTGATCAATATTTGCCGAAATGTTTTAATCAACCAGAGATGAAACTGAGTCTCAGAAAGGCTGAGTGACTTGACCAGGATCATTCAACTAGTTAGCATCGGATATGAGTCTAGAACCTAAGCCTTCTGACCCCTAAGTTAGTTCTCTTCCAACTATACTAAGTGGCACAGTTTCACTAAAACAGTTAACATTTGCTCATTTCCATTCAGAAGCTTTCATTTTCTCTTTGGAAGTCTACTCTCTTCCCATTCTGGAGAGCAGTTGCTAAGACGTATGCTTTTCCTTTTCTATATAACTTGGAAGGGAACCTGAATCATTGCAAATTCTCCCTCTTAAACAAAAAAAATGCACCAAGTATGACAGTGAGATTCTCCCCTTTACACCTGAGATAGTGTTTGCTATATTGTTTCTCAGTGCAAAGACATTTCTCTTTGCCTCCTTCCCACGTAGCCTGGCTTACTTCTCAGTGTACCAGAAAGTGTCTGACTACAATCAGCACCTCTTCTCCCAACTGTACAATATCTGGAAAAGGGACCTGCCTATGTATAATGACTGGATAACAATCACCTGCATGATGTATCTGGCAAACTGCCTATGTTCTGTCAGTCATTCAGTATGAATTCAAGACATAGAATACTGCCATGGACTATACATGAAAAAAAAAAAAACCGAATTACTAAATCTTAGAGTTGACGAGGACTCATACCTTGGTGACATAGTCCGTCCCATTTTTGGACAACCCTGATTGTTAGGAGGCTTTCCTGCCAATTTGTAATGTCTTTTCGCTGGACCTAGTTCTGTCCTCTGGAATAATGACCTGGGTTCAAATCCTACCTCAGGTAGCAATTGGCTATAAGATCTTGGGAAAGTCATTTATTTAATGTTTGCCTCAGTTTCCTCAACTGAAAATGGGAATAATAATAACATCTATCTCCCAAAGTTGTTTTGATGATCAAATGAATTAATATTTCTAAAGGACTTAGCACAGTTCTACATAGCACAGATGCTACATAAATTCTAGCTGTTGTTTTTACATCTGACAGCCTTTTGAATCTGTGAAGACTTGGTTGCTTGGTTGCCATCCCAAAGCTTGTAATCTGTAACAGGGTCAAAATAATACACATATATATGCATGTAGAAACATAAGATTTTTAAGTTATGATCTAGCTAATGGTATATATTATATCATTGGTATGATCACTAACTCCACTCAGACCACCACTTCTCCATAACTTAGCAAACAGTAGGCACAAGGAGGTTTGGCTGTAAAATCCATTACCCTGCAGCCTGTCCAAATTAGCTAGCGTGGTCCTTGGACAGAAAGGCTGTTGCTGAGTCCATACTTGAAATCCTTCCAATTTGATAGCACCTGCCAAAGGCTAGGCTCCATTGGCATAGACTTTGAGAACTCTGAGTTCTCACCATGATGAAGCATTAGAACAAGATTTTAGTGAAATTTAATAATAGCTTGTCTTTGCATTGTTTTTAAATTTCCGAAGTGTTTCACATACATTACAACATTTGAGCCTTACCACAACCTTGCAAGGTACATAATGCAAATGTTTTTATTTTCATTCTACAAATAAGGAAACTGAGGCTCAGAGAGGTTATGTAACTTCCTCAAGGTCACCTCTCCACATGTTGGAGCAATGAATCACACCCAAGTCTCTTTGCAGGGATGCTTCTCTCTATGACTTCCTTCCCTCTCCTGTAAACAGACAACATCACTTAGCAAATTCATTAATTAGGGTCATTCTATTATCAACTCTAATCATTTTTTAGCTTGAACTGAGGTCTTAGTTTATTACAGTCATTACTACCTGTCAGTAAGAGATAATGAGCTTGGGTTTTGCAAGTGGCTACCATTAATAATAACCACATGCTTTGTGATTTTCCTAGAATGGTCCTGGGCTGACTCAATGTTTTCATATAACCAGTGATTGTAATGAAGGTACAGGGTTTCATGAAAAGTAACAAATTGTTAGATTATTTTTCATAACAGTGATTACCATGTGCATTCAGGAGGGTAGACAGGGAATGGATTGTCACATTGGAAAGCAGTGGAATCAATCAGTTGCAATTAAAAGGAGGCGAGAACTGCCAGAGAGGCAAGACGGATGCACTGTTAAGAGAAGGACATACATTCTATTAGGAACTTTCACGTCCTTTCTGGAGAGACTTTATATGCTTTTATGGGTCTGTGATCTCATTGATAGTGTCACTCTGTCCACTAGAATAGATTACAGACCATGCATCTTTTCTCATCCTGTGTGATCTTTAGCCATGTCCTTCCATAAACTCTCAACTGAAGCACCCAATGTGCTTTTAGCATTTCATGGTTACATACTGCCTGTTCATTTATTATTCTTAGCCCTCCTTGCATGATCAACCCATCTCTTTTTCCAGTTAGATTTTTCCTTTGAGTCATCTGCAGTTCTCCAAATATTCAGAGATACTGAAGTTTCATTACTTGTAGCTATATAACATCAGCAGAAGAATACTAAGGTTGAAAAGATGCTTAAGTGCCAGGGTGAAAAGCTTATGCTTTTAAACCTTAAAAGCTTCAAATGCAAATCAGTCCCATCTCCTCCTACAGAGAGACTGAATCAAATGGCTAAGTGTCTAAAGCATTATAAAATGTGACTATGGCTATAGTTGTTTTTTTTTTTAATTCTCATGTTTTTGTCTGATTCTTATAAACTGGCAAAAACTAAGAGATGCTATATGTCTCATAGTTCAGCAGCGTGGAGGTCTATTTGTACCAAAAATGAAAAGTATTTAAGAGAGAAGTAATGAATAAGTAACATTTTAAAGTTTAATCAAATAAAGATAATTTCATCAGCAAATCAAGTTATAACATATTTGTATTTTAAATCTGAGTTAAATTTAATTTTTATACTAAAAGGAAAAAAATAAATGTTTCAAAAAAAAAAAAAGAAAACCTACTTTGAAATGAGAGTTATGCTGGCCTAAATAATCATCAGAACTTTAAGGTTCTTTATATTTTCTGGAAACTCTTGAATTACTAGAAAAAGAATTACCCCCCCCCAATTTTACATGAATAATCATATGCCTTGACCAAATTATTCCATTGCTAGGAATATGCTCTGAAAGTGTTATCAAGAACAAAAAAAGCTACCTATTCAAACATTTTCTTGGCAACATTGCAGGCAGATTTTTTAAAGCAAGCAACCTAATGTTCAATAAGGAGGGATGAGTTAAATAAATTGTAGTAAAGTAATGTAATGAAACCAAGAGGCATAAAAATACAGTGAAATCGGGGTGGGAGAAATTCTATTAAATAACATAAAATGAAAAAGAAGGATAGAGAGCATGGCCTAGTGGATAGAAAACTAGACTATAATGAGAATCAAGTCTCATTGGTGGCACATACTGATTGTGTGATCCTGGGCAAGTCACCTAACCTCCCAGTGGTCTAGGTTAGAGGTATCACACTCCTGAGTGCAGTAGAAGCAGATTAAAATGTAATTGAGAAATGTTTAACAACAACAATAACATATATACATATATATATACACATATATAATACAATATAGATAATGTTAATTTGTGGTTTTCTAAGTCAACATGTGACCTGTAGGGATCTGCTTCTATTCAACGCCATTAGTTTAGGGGACTTTCTAAGACTGTAAGTTGCAGAGAAAATGTAGATCAGCACTATTTTTTGAATGCAAGTCATTGTTGACAATGTGCAACTTTATTTATGCTCCCCTCCCCATAGATTGTTCCATTGCCCTCTAAGCAATTCTTCAGAAATTTTCATGTACTCTGATTTTCAGACTTACAGCATTTCTGGGAAAATTTTACTCTTGAAAAGATAGGCCTTTATGCCCATGAGCCCCTTGGGATCATTCTAAATTCTTTGTAGTTTCCAAATCAAATCCAGTACATCCTTCTTCTATTCCATTCTGAGCAAAATCCATTGTACCTTGCTCTTCATTCCTAGCATATATGTGTGTGTGTGTTTGTATGTATATATCTGTGTATGTATCTACGTGTGTATATATAGATATATGTATGTATGCATACATCTATACATACCTGTTAGACTAAATTCAGTAGTGTGCCCATATAATTTCATGTCACAATTTGGACAATATACATTATTTATCCTCTTCATTTTCCCCATGTCTTAGTAGGCTGATATTTTTTAAGTAGCAATAACTCTTATTGAAGGGATAATATTCCTTTATGCAAACCAGTATAATTCCATCTGCAAACAGAAGTATCTTAAGGACCTCACCTTCTATTGGAAATCCTGTTTGTATTTAGACTCTGAATGAAAGATGTTCTATAAGAGTGATGAGTGCCTTTAGCAAACATCTTTCTCTTTTTTATGGTTCACTTGACTCTGATCAGATGATCATTGAATAGAATTGTTTCCATAGTTGCAGCTATTAAACGATCTTGTACAAATGAATGTATCAATGAAAAAGCATTATTAAGTGCTGGCTATGTATTAGTCACTGTGCTAGACTCCAGGGATATAAATATAAACAAATAAGATAGTATTTGCCCTCAAAAGCTTCTATGCCAAGTGAGATCTTGTATTCAATCAACAAGTATTTATTAAGCACCTATTAGGCACCAGGCACTATGGTAAGCACTGAGCACTGTAATTCACTATAATTTTCAATCAATCATGTCACTGAAAGATATAGTTGACTATACATGCAAAGCCCACTGGTTCTTTTCTCATATTTTTGTCAAGGATGTACTCAACACATTCATAGAACATTCTCATAAAGACTGTATAGATGAAAGTCTTTAGTTGCTAATGCCTTTTTGGTGGCCTTTCTTTGGGAGGAGGGGTCCTAACACTGTCTATGTTGGGGGCTTTTTATTCCTCCTTTAAGATACTTTAACACTGGATCACTGAATGCCTTTGAAATTCTGTTGACTCCCGCACACATTCCTCCTTTGGGTAAATATTTGGTAGATTGGCAGCTTTTCCTTATTTCACTGTCATAAGGGTCGTTTCTACTTCCTCATATAGCATATTGGGTAGTAAAGTATTAGTATCCAAATGTGCGTGGCAGTTTTACTATCCAGGGAATAGGTGACAATGGAATGGTTAGTAGCCCTATTTCTACTTTCCCTCTTTTTGTTTTCCTCTTTTAGTCTTATTTATTAATTTTCCTGGAGCAACTGGCCTTAGCTTATCTCATGCCAATCTTCTTTCATTTTCTCCTCCATTGTTCCTTTTCTGTTTCATAAAGTTACATTTTTCATAAAATTCCATCCTCCTCCTCTCTAATTTGTCATATGAGAAATGGTCTAATGCTAGAAATCAATGGCCTAATGTTAAGCAGGTCTATTTAAAGTCTTTCCATTGGCTGCCATACCTCTCCATTTGGCAAGGAGGTGGAGTGATTGCTGTCTAAAGGGGTTTCTGGGCTCTTTGGACTCCTTATCATCACAATTGTTTCACATTGCTTAAATTTCCTGAGAATTATTTGAAGAAACTGAGGATATTTAACCTAGAGAAGAGAGGACTTAGAGAGAAACTTCTCTAAGAAATAATGATAGAAAATATTAATGACTTTACTTTTATCTGTTTTTCATTTTTTAAGTCATTAGACTGTTTAAATAAGTCATGTTGGAGCTGCTATAATTACATGCAGTTGTCCCATCTTCATTCTTTCTTCTAGTTTGACATTAATTTAAACTTTGACCTCAAACAGTTGACAAGCTGATAGCACACAGATAACTGATTCCAAAATGATTCCCACATCAATAGCCAATTTCATTTTTTGTGATGTTGTTTGGTTCTTGTCATGTTAACAAGCTTTCATGATAAAGAGGTTTCAAAAGAGAAGAGATACAACCTATTAATAACCTTCTGAAAAATGTTCAAAATCACAAATAATCTGAGAAATGCAAATGAAAATAACCCAGGAGCATCACCTTGTATCCTAAAGCTAGAAAAAAGACTGAAAGATGGGAAAACTCACTATTGAAGGGTTATGTGAGAGGAAAGACATGAAAATTTTCTGTTGAAGGAGCTAGGAGTTGGTTCAACCATTCTGGGAAACAAGTTGGAATTTTTCCAGAAAAGTTGCTAAATTGTTCAAACTTTGACCTAGAGATTGCGCAACTGGCATTCTATCCCAAGAAGATATTGTTAACAAGAAAAGGCTCCTACATGCAAAAATGTTCATAGTCCTGTTATTTCTGATAAAAAAACTTGTTTAATGATTAGGGAATGATTGAATAAACTATGGTAAATGGAGGTAATGGAATATTATAGGACCTAAAAGAATGAGAAGCAACAAGGGGTAGTGTATAGAAGGCCAGCTCTGGAGTCAGATGTTCAAATTTTCTCCCATGGGAACATGGCCCAGAAAAGCAGTCTACCGTTCTATAATTCTAAAACCTAGATTCAATCCTTGCCTCTGACACATACTAGCTGCCTAAGTGTGGACAAGTCACCAACATCTTAGTATCTCAGGCAACTTTCCAATACTGTCAATTGCAGATGAGTGACTGGTCAGCATTCATGAAGAGAGATCTCACACCAGGATTGCTTACACACAAAAATCAAAGGTCCACCCCCACTTCCACATTACAAATATGAAGAATTTAGAAAAACAAGAGAAGACCTGTATGAAGCTTAAATAGCAGTCAAGAAGCAATTCATTGTTTTTTTTTTTTTAAGAATGGCTACAATAAGGTAAAGTTAATATTGAGAAGCAAATTAAATGCTGGTCAAATACATAGTTTGTGATAGTATCATACTGTCAAAGATAAAAGATAGCTTTTCTGTTAACGATCTACAAACTAACTTTTTTCTGGGAATGTACCTTGTGGCAGGGTTAAGGCATTATTTGGATATTTGTTAGGAAGTATCTGCCATAGCAAAACATGCCAATAATTTTTTTTTTTTTTTTTGCTGAGGCAATCAAGCCCGGTTAAGTAACTTGCCCAGGGTCACCTAGTTGCCCTTTTTTTTTTTAATTTAATTTTTATTTTTTTATTTAAAAAATTTTTTTGCCAATAATTTTTAAACAAAGCATTTCAATTTATTTTTAAAAAGATGTCATTTGTGTTGTTGTTGTTCAGTTGTGTCCAACTTTTTGTGACCCTGTGGACCACAGCACACCAATACTGTTCATGGGGTTTTCTTGGCAAAGATACCAGAGTGGTTTGCCATTTTCTTCTCTGGTAGATTAGAGCAAAGAGAAGTTAAGTGACTTGCCCAAGGTCACACAGCTAGTAAGTGTCTGAGGCCAGATGTTAACGGAAGTCTTGCTGACCCCAAGCCCAGTGCTATATTCTAGCTGTCTAGCTGCCCCTAGGTCACGTCATACATGTGTGATATACAGGAGTGAGGCTTCTGCATAACATTTAAGTCTTCTGCCGCTTTCATTTCTTCCCCTCTCATCATATTCATCAACATTGTTCGCTGTTTAGAGTTTGCCTTGATTTTGAACTCATCAAACATCACAGGTACCTCCTTCCATGTAAGGGGGATCTTGTCACAGGCTTCACAGACTCTTTGTTTCTTCCTTCTCTGCAGCAGATGTTGAAGGATAAACTGAAATCATCGTCATGGTGATCTTGCTTATGCTTATTGTGAGGACTGAAAAGTGAGAGGACCAAAAACCTCATAAAATGAGGTTTTCACAGATTCCCTTATTCATCTTCTCAAGGGAAGCTAATGAATCATCTTTTCATTTGGCCGCAACTTCCCTGTACCATTTTGTTTTATGTAGAGTGGGGATTCTTAAAATTTTTTGTCTTATAGACCTCTTTGACACTCTGGTGAAGCCTATGGACCCTTTCTTGGTGTAACTTTTTTTTTTTTGGTGAGGCAATTGGGGTTAAGTGACTTGCCCAGAGTCACGCAGCTAGTGAGTGTTATGTATCTGAGGCTGCATTTGAACTCAGGTCCTCCTGACTCCAGGGCCAGCGCTCTACCCACTGTACCACTCAGCTGCCCCTCCATGTAACATCTTTAAATTGGAATACAGTTATCAAGGCATTTTTTTAATAAAACCAAGTTCATAAATTCCTTATTTAAAATCATTGATTTAGAACAAGAATGTGAAATATTAATGATTCCTTTCCCATAGTAGCACAGACAGTAGTGTGTCATTGGACCACGATCTCACATTAATCAATCAATAAGCATTTACTAAGTACCTATCAAGTACCAGGAAGTGAAGTAAGTGCTAGGGATACAAAGAAAGAGCAAAGTCTTACCTGAA
The DNA here is from genome assembly GCF_900497805.2 of Vombatus ursinus. NCBI lineage: Eukaryota > Metazoa > Chordata > Mammalia > Diprotodontia > Vombatidae > Vombatus > Vombatus ursinus. The sequence goes on along the minus strand of NW_020954590.1, from coordinate 43,231,961 downwards.
CGCAAGAAGATTATTCTTGTTTGTTTTATTCTTTTGGGGGAAAAAAACATGTAAATAAATAGGTACATACACAAAACACTACCAATAGTTAAATTAATGTTTCTAAACAGTTTAAAATTATAATTCTTAGTGTCCTCTGTCCCCTCCCCCTCCCCCTCCCCCCCCAAGCCAATTTGCCACTTTATCACCCGTGGAAGTGGGAAAGGCCCAATCTGCTTGAGCGTGAGTTCAACCGCCACGACCTTTGAGAACTCAGTCTCTTGAGGAGTCTGTGCCAACTGCACTGAAGCATTTCCAGAAGGTGGAATACAGATTTGTTATTTCTGATTTAATCTGTCCAGTCACCAGAGCCTAACTGGTCAATATTTCAGGATTCTGGCCAGGCCTTTACAGCCACCGCAGGGGTCTCAGGGCACATTCATCATCAGCTGTATATCATCCCAGCTGGCATTTTATCTTGCTCCTCCACACAGCCTGGATAATGGTTGGACTTTGAGGGAGTTATTTATTATTATTATTATTATTATTATTAGTCAACAAGCACCTATTAAGTACTTACTAAGTGGCTCAGTGGATAGAGCTCTGGGTTTGGAATCAGGAAAACTCATCTTCATGAATTCAAATCTGGCCTCATACACTAGTGGTGCGACCCTGGGCAAGTCACTTAACCCTGTTTGCCTCAGTTTCCTCATCTGTAAAATGATCTGGAGAAGGAAATGGCAAGCCACTTCAGTATCTTTGCCAAGAAAACTCCAAAATGGGGTCACAAAGAGATGGAAACAACTGAACAATAACAATGTGCTGAGTGTACAAAGAAAGGCAAAAACCTGGGCCCTGCCATCCAGGTGCTCGGGTTCTAATGGGAGAAACAATGTGCAAACCATGTACATAGAACATACATACAGGTAATTGAAAGGGAAGGCTCTGGGGGGAGGGGAGAGGGGATTTGGGAGGCTTTCTATAGATGGCTGGGTCTTTAAGGAAGCCCAGGAAGTCAAGAGTCAGAGGTGGAAAGGGAGAGCATGGCACAGTTATGAGTCAGAAGTATACAAAGGACAGCAAGAAGGTAGGTGTAGCTATAGCATAGAGGATGTTGAAGAGAATAAAGTATAAGAAGGCTGGAAGGTAGAAAGGAGCCAGGTAGACTAGGGAGCCCCCTAGTTTTAGGACTTTTACCCTCTCCTGGGATTCTTAACCCTCTTTGTGTGATAGACCCTTTGGGCAGGCCAGTAAAACCCCTGCACCCCTACAACAGAATACTATTTTAAAATTATTACAAAGGAAACCAATTAGGTTGAAATAAAAATGGATTTTTTTTCCTATTCAAGTTAATAGACCCTCCTTGGAAATCTATCAATGGGGACCTCTGGACCCCCTTTGTTAAATCCAGTCTGAAAACAAAGAAACTTGTTCTCTAAATTTGGTTCCATGACTAGTCCTGGGAAAGAGTGAAGAATTGAACATTAGATCCAAAGGATGAAAGCCATCTCCCTCCTTTACCCAGGAGGCAGGCATAGATGGGGTTCTCTTATGTGCAAAGAGTCAAATAGATTTGAGAATTGAGGATCCTTCAGATATTTGGGGTTTTGCAGTCAAAAATGTCTTCAATCTCGATGACCAGGCTACTATAGCAAGGTGGTGCTGGTTCCTAATGTCTCACATTTGTATTCTGGGAGTCGTTTTCCACGTCTCCAAAGCTCACCACGGTTTCAAGGTGATGAATGTTACTTCTATTGGCCTCTTCTTTGCACTCTTGAAATTGCTGATCATACTTTTCTATGTCCTCCCCATCTAGCCCGCTAAGCCTTTATGCTCAGGACTTGAAGCTGAATGATTATTTCTAGCTCCTGCAAGGGTTCTACACAATCTACAATTTTAGAAGCGATCTCAGTGGGTTCATTGCAGCAAACATCTAATTCATGCTGGGATGGTAACAGGCATACTCCATTTTCCTATCTTTTAATAAAGTTATTGACAGAAACAAATGGGCCACAGAGGACTCTATGGGGAAACATTTCCCCTCCCTGAGCCCCATGTTCCTTCCCCCAATAACTGATACTAAATGAGACTAATGTCTAATTAAGAACTTGATTGTGTCCTAAAATATTTCTCCTTGGGAGTCTCATAAATTGAATCCAAATCATTAGCAGAAGTCTGAGCAGACTGGGGAAGGCAGTGATGGTTCTGACCTCACACCTATTTGGCTCTTTTTCTGGGCTTTCTGAAATTCTTTATGGGCCTTCTGGCTCATTCAGGTCACTCGTATGGTTCTACCTGAAGATGTATTGAACCCTTGATATCAAACTACAGAAACAGGAAAACTACCTGGCATTTATAGCACTTCATGGCTTACAAAAACCCTTTACATTTGAATCTCCCAACAAAGACATTAGGGAATTGCTCTACTTATTATTACCATTATACAGAGGAGGGGACTGAGACTTAGGCTCCAGGGTTATATAACTAGTCTGAGGCAAGATTTGAACACAAGTCTTCCCGACTCCAGGTCTAACAATCTGTTCACCAACAGTACTACCTCAAGGTCATTGCCAAGGACTAAGTAACAATGTTCCAACTTCTCTTCGGTGTTGTCTGCAAAACAATGTTCTGAGCATTCAAAGCCCTGAAGGACTCTGACATACCTTTGCAAGTCTTATCTCACTCACATACTCTGGGCAGCTAGGTGGCAGCAGCACTGGGCCTAGAGTCAGGAAGACCTAAGTTCAAATCCAGCCTCTGACACTTACTAGCTGGGTGACCCTGGGCAAGTCACTTGACCTCAGTTTACCTCAGTTTCCTCATCTGTAAGATGGGTTAATAACAGCACTTCCCTTCAAGGGTTGTTGGAGAACCAGATGAGATAATAACTATAAAGTGCTGAGAACAGTACCTGTCACATAGTAAACATTCTATAGATGCTATTATTATTATTAGCTATGCTCTTGTTATATCTTCAGTACTCCCCAAACACATCCCACAATTTCTTACTTTGCTTTCTTTGCTCATTCCCCTATCTCCTTCTGTCCAGATCTTTCCCTTCCTTCAGTGTCCAGCTCGGGTGCTATCACTTTCTCTATAAAGCATTCTCCCATCACTCAGTAGGATTCTCTGATTTCTTCCTTGAGATCCTTCTAATACTTTGTAGCCCTTGTGAGCATTCAGATTATACTTTGCAAGATAGGGATGTGAGCATGCGTCATTTCCCTATCGTAGAGCATTAACTCCTTGGGGGGCAGGAACCACATCTTATTCTCCTTGGTATTCTCTCTTGGTAATGCACACAGTAGGCACTCAGGAGAACTTCAATATTGATTTTCAAGTTCTTGCAGCTGCAAAGGCACCTAGATGACCACAGGATCACATTTCTAAGAGCTGGGAGGGACTTTAGAGGCCAATAATTCCAACTCCTCATTTTACAGATGAAGGGAAGTCTTTTGCCTAAGGTCACACAGGTAGTGTCAAAAGTAGGATTTGAATCTGGGTCCTCTGACTCCTGAGTTAGAGCTATACTATACCACTCCATACTTCGTATCCTACCATTCCTGTGTCCCTCCATTTCAAATTATAAGGGAATCCATAAAGGCCACATGGACCAGAGCTAACAAAGCTGATGATAGTCTAAATCAGTGGTGTCAAACTCAAGTAAAAAGAGAGACCACTGAACTGTATAGAAGGAGGACCCCTGCAGTCCGAATATTGATATTTGTCCCACAGTGTGTTTGACATCTCTGCTCTAAAGAGCACCAGCAATCCAACAAGATTTGGTCTCTCTAGCAATCCAACAAGATTCATTGATCTCTCCATTCCCATGTTAACAGCACAATGATGTAAAGAAATTAGGAAAAGGCACCTATAGGGTTTTTAATTTTTAGCTCCCTTTCCCACTGTCGATTTGTTCGTTGATGATCTAATCTCCAGGGAGCTATCTTCTAGTCAAAGCCTCCCAGGGCAGAAGACTCTATTTCTTCTGCAGATATTATCCTCCCAGATTTAACTGCTCTCTCAGCAAAGTATTACTAACTGTATATCTCACCTACTTTCACACTGTGGTTTGGGCCCTTTTCTTCTTTTTAGGTCCTAGTTAGGAATAGAGAATAGCTATTTAATTGTCTATGTATAAGAGAACTTTAGAAACTTAAAGACAATTATTGAATTACCAAGCCCCATAGCCTTTTCTTCTGGCCAAATGATTTTAGTGGCCTTGACCTTTCCTCACAGGTAGACTCAGAATACAGGTCCAGTGGGTGTGGAAGTAACTTTGCATGGAGTGTAGTATTGATGTCCAGACTACTTACTACTTCTGGGATATGGACACAATCCTTCCCAGATCACTGGTCCTCTAACACAAATGCTTCCACAATTCTGATCCTAGCATATAGGACATAGGAGACAGTTCACTACCACCACAAGCATCCCATTTCCTGGCTTGTGGGGATGAGTTACTGGCTTAGATTCACATCCTACCCTGTTCCTTCAACCAAAAAGGTGGTAAATAAAAGCAAGAGAATTCAAAATAATAAGAGTAACTCATCCATTTTCTGCTTATATATTTTGTTTTCTGGCCCTTTAATATCCATGTGTCTTGAAAGAGCACTAAAATGAGTCAGGATACCAGTGTTCTTAGGTCTGCCATCATCTAGCTGTGTGACAATCAAGAAATCATTTTATCTCTCTGTATTTTAATTTCCTCAAATGACTGGCCTGCTCCTTTTAACTTTAAAAATCTATGATTCCTTGTAATGATGATCAACTGTGGAAACCTTAGATATTCTGACTGATACAACTATCCAAGACAATTCTAAAGGATTCATGATGAAAAATGCTATCCACCTCCAGAGAGAGAACTGATGAACTCTGAGTGTGGATGGAAGCATATTTTTTCACTTGCTTTGTGGTTATTTTTCCCAACATGGCTAATATTTAAATACCAAAAAAAAAAAAAAGCTAAGTATGCACCAAGTTACACCATGTCAGCCTCTTTGTTAGTGTTTTCTTTCTGTTGATTATTTCCAATTTATCCTGGATATATTTCAGTTATACCAAGTTTGTACCAATCTGTACCAGTTGTGTACTGATTTCCCCATTAATTGTGATTTCCTTGAGAGTAGGGACCATTTTGGCCTTTCTTTGTATCCCCAAGGCTTAACACAGTGCTTGGCACATATTAGGTGCTTAATAAATGCTTGTTGACTTTTGGGTCCTCCCTTTTCTTAACTGTAAAACAGGATAAATGATACCTAAGATCTTTTCCAGACCCAAAGCACTGTGAATTCCTGAAGATACCTCAGAACTGAATGGAATACTTTAGTAACTACGGAAGTCTCATGTTTCTTTCACGAGACTTATCTACAATTGCATTCATTATCATTCCTGGTTCTTTCAGTTCAGTAATACATTACTGACTCAGGATCAATTTTTCCACTCCTACATCTAGATCTTTTTCTGCCAAATTTGCAAAATGTGAGATGTTTTATTATCTACCTTCATCCTTGCAAACTTTTTTTCTGATTGTTTCTGTGACTTTGGAAAAGTCACTGAATCCTGATACATGTGCTAGAGTAAGTTCTTACATGACATAAGTGTTTTATGTCATGTTCTCAATAAGAATGGGGAGTATGATTGACAGAAGGTTAAATAATACTAAATAACCACATTGCCTCTTTGTTGGAGAAACCCCTTCTCTCTTTCAGCTGTTTTAGCCAATGCTTGTCCTGATTGATTTCCAAATCAATCATCAAATACGCGCCAGCCTCCAGGCTCCTTGCTGATTTTATGAGAGGCCTTACATCCTAGAGTTTTCTGGGAGCTCTCTGGTTCTATTCCAGCCCCTTGATTCCTTTATTTTACCCCCATAGGCCAACAGATCCCAATGTCTTTGGCTATTTCCTTATGAAACCCCTGACATTTGAACTTTTTATGTGCATGAGAATAAATTTCAGGATTTTTTTCCCCCAGCAGCCTATGAATCACCTAAACTCATTTACAAAATAAACTTTTATCATTTACAAAATAAACAATTTGCCAGAGGAAATTCATTTTGGATGACTCTAGAGAGAAGGTTCACAATACAGTGGGATTTTCCCTCTTTATAGTCATGAACTATTCCACTAGAGGAAAAAGAATGGGCAGCCATATAATACTTCTAAATGTAAGCTTCTTGGTAATAAAAATATACATCACACATGATGTAGTGGATTCATATTCTACTTTTCATTGCTCCATGGCATTTTGTCAAACAACTTGGGCTTCATTTGGGCCTTTTGCTGAAAGGAGGAAGATAGATATTATAATTTTTTTTTAAAGCTAGAGGGTTTTATAGAGTGTTTTTACACCTTGATTTACTGAAAAGTCATTTATCTTACCACATGGGGATAAAAAAATAATAATAAAAAGAAAGAAAAGAAGGCCTTAAAGATCCCTTGCTAACATTTTTTAGTACACGAATATAAAATGGGAAATTTGGTGCTGATATGAAATGTAGTTTGGTGTGCCCTTGGCATGTTGAATGAATATGTGCGTAATGGAGCACAAGATTTGCCATCCACAATGATAAGTCTCAGGTTCATAGTTTTTCATTTTATCCTTTCTTTGTGTCTCTGTAATTGCTGGCTGCATTGTGCTTCTCTAACTTTCTCTGTTTCCTCTGTTGTTTTTATATCCTTTTGTGGGAAAGTGGAGTTGGTGCCCGGTAATGATGATGAAGGATGTGTGTAAAAAGCAGTCACTGTTATTTTATCAAAACCAAAGCAGATATTTAGGTCATTTCTTTTGATCAGAGCCTTTGCTTGAGTTTTCTGACTTACTCTTCTGAACATGGATGATGGGGCCAGGAATGGTCCTCTGAGAGACAGTGCCTCCCTAGTACAGGGTACTGGGAAATTGTTGCCCTCCTCAAGATGAACTGTAGCATCACTAGGAAACTTTCAGAAATCCTTTTGTTTACTCGCTCCAATTATTGCACAGAATGAGCTTCATGTTTTCTGCACAATTTCTTTTGATGATTTGAGACAAAGCTTCCCCTCCCCTCATGGTACAGATTGGGCCGTAAACAATCAAAAACATACTAAAATAGCCTTAAAAGGGGATCAATATATAAATGCAATATAGTATTTTTGTGTTGAGACTGGCCTTGTGTCACTAAATCAATACACTCAGATACCAGATTGAAATAGAAATATAAGTATGGCTTTAATGGGTTGGTACTGAGTCTTTGATCAGTCTAAGTCAGTATTTGTGGTGTCCTGATTACATAGTGATAGAAATGTAGTACATGCAGACTGATGAACCAAAAATCATTTATAATTCACACTTATTAAGTACTTTCTGAATGCAAAGCATACAGTGTTAGCCCCTCAAGATAGAGAAACTGGTCTTGGCACCAGGAATTGTTGCTGTTCAGTTGTTCAGTCATGCCTGACCCTTTGTGATTCCATGGACCATAACACACCAGGCCCTTCTGTCCTTCATTGTCTCCCAAAGTCTGTCCAAGCTCATCTTCATTGCTTCCATGACACTCTATCCATATCGTCCTCTGCTGGTTTTTCCTTTTGCCTTCAATCTTTCCCAACATCAGGGTCTTTTTCAGTAAGTCCCATCTTCTTATTATGTGGCCAAAGTACTTAAGCTTCAACTTCAGTTTTTGACCTGCCAGTGAATGGTCTGAATTTATTTCTTTAAGTCACAGTACCTGTGTTCAAATTCTGCACCATACACTTACTGGCTGTATAATCCTGGGGAAGTCACATAAGCTCTCTGTGCCTTAGTTTCTTCATCTACACAAGGATGGCATTAAATTAGATGGACTTTAGAGTCTCCTTCAGTTTTAATTCTATGATCCTAGGATTAGAAAATGAAAAATGATACATTTCCTACCTTTCAGTGAGCTTAAAATCAATAGGGCATGCATATGAATAACCAAAACAGATATTTGAATAGGATATGTAGATGAGGTTGAAACAAAAGGTTATGGGAATTTGGAGAAGATAATACTTTCTTCTGGAGAAATCATGAAGACTCCATGGAGGAAGTAACCCCTAAGCTGGGCCAAGGAAGGGTTTCAACAAGTGGAGATGGACAGTCTATAGGGTGATTTAATCTGACTAAAATATAGAGTATGTGAAGAAGAGAGATGTGACATAGCCAGAAGTGTCATTTGAGGTCAGATTATGGGAGTACTCAAATTTCAGACTGAGGTTTTTTTTTTTTTATTCAGTACTCAGTGGAAAATTCTTGAAGGTTTTTGAGAGGTATTTTGTTGTTGTTCATTCAGTGATGTCCAACTCCTCGTGACCCCTTTTGGGGTTTTCTTGGCAAAGATACTGGAGTGGTTTGCCATTTCCTTCTCCAGCTCATTTTATAGAAGAAACTGAGCCAAACAGGGTGAAGTGACTTGCCCAGGGTCATACAGCTAGTAAGTATCTGAGACTGGATTTGAACTCAGATCTTCTTGACTCCAGGCCTAGCACTCTACCTACTGCACCACCTAGCTGCCCCTTTGAGCGATATAACAATGTGTTAATACTATACATCAGGAACATTACATAGGCAAGTGGGGCAAAGGATAATTTGGAGTAAGTAGAGACAAGAGCCATTGAAATCAGTTAGGAGGCCATTGCAGGAGGCCCACCATGAGCTAATGAGGGCCTAAATGAAAGTGGTAGTAGAGTGGGTGTTGTTTGTTGGTGGTGGGGGTGGTCCTTCATTCTTAAAGAGAATCAATGACATCATGAGGGTGATGTCTTGACTTGCAAGTGAATTGGTTTTGAGTGAGACAGAGCTGTGCAAAGGCATCAGCCTCATTCTCTCCTCCAGAGTCGTCTGTGGCAAAACATAAGTCAAGATGACTGGCGACAGCCCCAGCAGAGTGGGTAGAAGGAAGGGGACAGAAGGGAGAGACATTAAAGATGAAGGATACTAGGACTTGGTGACTGATTGATATTGTAATTTCTTTTTCTTTAAGTTGCTGCATATATAATTAACTTAGGTATGATGTGTGGCTTTCCACCTTAGAATAACATTCAACTAGGAGTAGGAGCCAAATTATGTATTTCGTACACTATTCATAGGAAAGATATAAACTTATTTTTAATTGTAAATTAAGCCATTTTGTGTCCCTTCAGCACTACATGATGTAGAGTAAATAATAAAAATATAGCTCTGAAGAGTGATTTCAACTCCTGGCTAAGCCATACTTAAAATTTCTTTGGTGCTTAGTTTCCCTATGTGCAAAATGTAAAGATTTGATTATTGAAATAGCTGCTGGTGGATCTGCCTGCCTCAAGTCTCTCCCTATTCTGATCCATCCCCTACTCAGCCACTAACGTCCTTTTCCTACAGTGCAGTTTTAATCATGTCACCCACTGCCATGCCCCCCTCAATAAACTCCTGTGACTCCTTATTGGCTACAGGAGTAAATACAAAGTGCTCTATTAAGCATTCAAAACCCTTCATAACCTAGTCCCTTCATACCTTTCCAGTCTTCTTATACTTTAGTCCTAATTTTTATTCTTCAATCCAGTGATACTGGCCTCCTGGCTTTTCCATGAACAATGCACTCCATCTCTTAACTCCAGGCATTCTCTCTATCTCTTGTGTCTGGAAAGCTCTCTCTCCTCTGCTCTGTCTCCTAACCTCCCTGGCTTCCTTTAAGACCCAGCTAAAATCTCTCCTTTTTTTTTTTTTTAAATTAATTTATTTATTTTTAGTTTTCAACATTCACTTCCATAAGATTTTGAGTTTTAAATTTTCTCCTCCTCCTTCCCCACCTCCCTCCCCAAGACAGAGTACAATCTGATATAAGCTCTACATAACCATTCCTATTAAACATATTTTCACATTAGTCATGTTGTACAGAAGGATTAGACCAATAGGAGGAACCATAAGAAAGAGGAAACAAAACATAGCGGAGGAAAAAAAAAGAGCAAATAGTATGCTTTGATCTTCATTTAAACTCCATAGTTCTTTCTCTGGATGTGGATAGTGTTTTCCATCATGAGACTTTTGGAGATGTCTTAGATCCTTGCATTGCTGAGAAGGGCTAAGTCTATCAACATTAGTCATTACACAACATGGCTGTTACTGTGTACAGAGTTCTCCTGGTTCTGCTCACTTCACTCAGCATCAGGTCTTTCCAGGTCAAAATCCTTCCTTGTACAGGAAGCTTTCCTCAACCCCTCTCAATTCTGGTACCTTCCCTCTGTTGATTATTTCTTATTTATCCTGTATGTAGCTTGTTTTCTATATTTTTGCTTGCATGTGGTCCTCATTAGACTGTAAGGTCCTTGAGGACAGGGGCTATCTTTTGTCTCTTTTCGTATCCCCAGCACTTAGCATAGTATCTGGCACATAGTAGTCCCTAAATGTTTAATGACTGATTGAAGTAATAGAAAAGGACTGGGCTATATGTCCCCTAGTTTTATCTTTTATGATTCCATGTAACTGTGTGGATTATATGAATTAACAATTGCTTATGTCTTGTATTATTTTGTTATTTATTTACCATATTATAATATATTATATTATATAACATATAATAAAATATATGTTAATGTATTAATATATTACTTATATATAAGTAAATTTAAGTCAATGCCATATATGTATATTCAAGTTGTAATTTACTACCCAACTAATTAATCAATTAACAAGTACTTATTAAGTATTTACCTTGTGCCAGGTGTTCAAGGTGCTGGGAATACAAAGAAAAGAAATCAAAAGTCTCTGCCCTCAAGGAGCTTACATTCTGTTGAAATGATAATAAAATCATTCAAGGCAAATAGTGTATGGCCTGTTTCCTTATGCTAGGTTACCTTGGGGTCAGCCCTCTGCAAAGATTGAGAGAGAAATAACCACTAATATAATCTAAAACTATTGACAAATGAAAAATGAAAAATGGCTTAATTGAGGTGTATTAGATTTGGAAATGTAAGATCTGAGTTCCTAGTTTAATGAATGAATGAAGCACTAATTAAGCAATTACTATGTGCAGAGCACTGTGCTAAGTGCTGGGGATACAAACAAACAAAAAAAGTAAAACAGTCCCTGCTCTCAAAGAGCTCACATTCTAATGGGGAGACAACACACATGGAAGGGTTCACTGCAAGTTAGAAGGAAAAGCCCATGGTCCTTAGGTCATCGTCAAAACAGAAGGTAATGTATCATCTTTAATGTCATTTCCTCTGATAAAATCATATCAGTTCCTGATCAATCTTTTGACAGTGCCAAGGTCTCTGGTGACAAGAGACCTCTTTTCTGGATCTTCAGTAGCTGTGACTGTGGCACCTACAGGAACTTCTCACAGGCTGCACCTTCCCAGGGCTTACTTCCCAGAATGATGGTTGATGGCACCAGGGGGCAGCACTGCTGTTCCCGAAGCTCTGGAGCTCAGGTTTCTGGGCTATCTCCATCAAGATCTGAAGATAAGTCAGGGTCAAGGTGGTTGTGGTGGTTTGACTTGCCTGGCTCATGCTGCCTCTTCCCTCCCTCAGGGTATCCTGTTGTCCCAGTCAGGCTGGCTTGCCTGCCCCTATGTATGTTGTTTGTCCTTCCTTCTCAAAGAGAACCATGACATCAGGGAGGTGATGCCATGGCATACAAGTGAATTGGATTTAAGTGAGGGAGGGCTGCGCAAGGTCACCAGCCTCACTTTCTCCTCCAGAGCCATCTGGGTCCAGTGGTGAGATATAGATTAGGAGGACTGGAGATGAACCTGAGGCAATGAGAGACCTTGGTCTTTTTAAACTAAGGTCTTTAACAGGTCTCAGTTTGACAATGCCCATTCAGTGATTAAGGCTGGGTAATAAATGAGGCAGAGAATGGCCTTTTTACCTAGTTTAAAAAAAAATCAGTTTTGCTGTTTGTTTTTTCTCTTCTTTTCTCTTTTAAGATTTTTTTTTTTGTTATATAGGATGGCTCTAGGTGAAGTAAAAAGGATATTTAAGAAGTATAAATACAAAATATATCACAAATGTATTTTAAAATTTGTGCGTCTTCCTAACCCAGCACAAAGATGTGCACACAGTGGGTAAACAATAAATATTTTTTCATTCAAAAAAAATAAAAAAAATCAATCTGGGTGGGTAAGACCCTCCTGTTTCTGGCCAAAACAGAAACAACTGTTGTTTACAGTCAGTCTGAGCCAATCAAGGCCCAAACAATGACCAAGGAGGGCTGGGCCTGGAACCTATTGTTGGCCCATCAATGAGAGCCAGAGTGATTTGACTTGAAGGAAGGAAGGACAGAAGGAAGAAAGGTAGGAAAGAACTGTGTTGCCCAACTGGCCGATTCCAGTTGGGTCCCCAGTGGGCCAGCTCCTATTTTGTACTCACAGAGGTTGTTGTTTGTCCTTTGTTCTCAAAGAGCACCATGACATCAGGGAGCTGATGCCATGACAGTCACTTGCCCTATGTATGGCAGTTGGTGTGAATAGCTATCCCTTTCAAAGGAGCCACTTCCCTAGATGGTGGCTACGAGGGCTGTGCTAGAAGCAAAACCATAGGCAAGTCATAGGATCATAGTTAAGTTACAAGGAATCTGAGAGTCCTCAAGTCCTCCTCATTCAAAAGATTTGGAAACTGAGGCTGAGACAGGTTAAGTGACTTACCCAGGGTCACAAAGCTAGTAAGTGTCTGAAACAATATTTGAACTCAAGTTTTGAATCAAGTTCAGCACTCTACTCACTATGCCAGTTAGTAGACTCTAAGCCAATTTCCTCATTTGTAAGATGAGTTAATGCTATCTATACTCTATACAACACGGAGTAATTGTAAGGTAAATGATCTACAAAACGTATAATGTTGTTGCAAGTTATTATCATAATGAGAATTTAAAAGACATTTCAAAGCTCACTTATGATGAAGTCTCTGTCCTACAGTTAACCACCACTTGAGACATTAATGCCACTTTAAATAAGCATTTATAAACAAGGAGAACCCTGAAGAGTAACTTTCTGGAGAGAAGAGGGAGGAAATGCTCCAACTAGCCAGCCCCAGTCTCCTTCTACCCTCCTTCCCTCTGCCACATGCTTTCCTAAACATGGTCCTATTCTTCCCAGGCTACTCAAGGCCCAGTCTAAAACTGTTCTCAGCAAAAGCTCTAAAGCCTCAATCTTCTGTGATCTTATCTGAGTCATATTTGCACCTGAATACAGTCTCCCAAACTTGGAAAGGGTGGGGGGGATGAAACCCTTTAACACAAAGCAAGGACCAAAATTATTGGAAATTTTCAAATACAATTCCCACACAAATAAATCCATTTTTTCTTCTTTTTTTCCACTTTTTTTAATTCCAAATTTAATCATCAATAAACTTGCATCTTTCCATATTAAAAAAAAATGGAAAAGATGGCTGTAATTAGGAGCACCTAGGTAGTACAGTGGACAGAGTGCTGGGCCTGGAGTCAGTCAGTTCTGGAACTGAGTTCAAATACTGCCTTAGTCACTTACAAGTTGTATGAGCCTGGCCCTGTCATTTAACCTCTGTCTGCCTTGCCTCAATTATAAAATAAGGGTAATAATAGCACTTACCTCATAGAATTGTTGTGATAATCTAATGAGGTAATATTTGTAAAGCTTTATCTTATTTTCCTTCCCACAATGTGAAACCACAAATCTGTTACCTACAGATTCTTTTGTTTGTTTGTTCGTTTATATAGTAAATTTAGTAATTCTAAAAACGTTTTGTGTTTCACAGTGAACCTCCTATCCTCTTCTATTTCATTTTTTAAATGTTTCAATGATACTCTTTTCTTTTTTATTTGGCATAATGATTTTATTTTATTGGCATAATTTGGTCTCATTTCTTCCCTCAATTCTCCCTACCTCCAAACAATAAAAAACACTCTCTTGTAACAAAGCTACCATAGTATATTCAAGCAAAACAAATGAACACATTACACATGTCCAAAAATATGTATCTCATTTTACACCTCTAGTCCGTTATGCCTGTATCAATAGGTGGTAAGCATGGTTCAACATTGGGTTTTTGAAATCATAGTCGATCTTTACACTGATCAGAGTTAAGTCTTTCAAAGTTGTTTTTCTGTACAGTCTTGCAGTAATTGTATAAATTGTTCTCCTGGTCCTGATCACTTTTCATCACATCAGTTCATGCATTTTCCCAGGTTGCTCTGAATCTATCCCTTTCATCATTTCTTACCACAAAATATTCTACTACATTCACATATCATAATTTGTTTGGTTATTCCCAAAATGATGGACATCCCCCTAATTTCCAGTTCCTTGCTACAACAGCAAAAAAATGCTGTTAGGAATAATTTTATATTCACAGGTCCTTTGCTTCTTTATTTGATCTCTTTGGAGTACATAGCAAATAGGAGTATGCATTGCTTAGAGATTTTTATTTACAAATTGATTTTCAGAATGAGTAGACCATTCAGAGGTCCATAATGCACAAGTATGCATGTCCTCCCATGTCCCCTCTAATAATTGTTGTATTCATCTGTCACCTTTGCCAATCTTCTGAGTATGAGGTAGAATCTCAGTTATTTTCATTTTAATTTTTCCTATTATTAGTGACTTGAAACCTCATTTTTAAAATATGTCTGTTGACAGTTTGATTTTCTTCCTTTGAGAACTTTTTAGTTGTATCCTTTGACTATCAGTTGGAGAATGGCTTTTACTCTTATATACTTAAATAGTTCCATATATTTCTTGGATATCATAATTTCATCAGAGAAACATGCTATAAGATTTTTCTAATCATTTTCCTTCTAATTTTAACTGAGCTGATATTGCTTGCAGAGTGCCTTTTCAATTTTATGTAATCAAAATTGCCAATTTTATCTCTAATAATCCTCTCAATCTCTTATTTAATCAAGAGCTCTTCCCCTATCCACAATTATGAAAAGATTCTCTTTTCCCACTCCTCTACTTTGTTATGTGGCTACATTTCTATTTGGAGCTATTTCTGGCATATAGTATGAAATGTACGCCTAAACTTTATTTCTGCTAGACTGCTTTCAGCTTTCCCAGCAAATTTTGTTGAATGGTGAGTACTTACTTCAATAGCTAGGATTTATTTAACATGATGATACTGTGTTTTGCTCCTACATCTTGTGTTCCTAATCTATCCTACTGATCAAGTTTTCTAGTTTTTTTTTTAATTTGATGATTATAGTTGTTTTTTTTTTTTAGTATAATTTGAGATCTGGTACTACTACAAGCCCCTCCTCTGACTTTTTTCATTTTTTCCATTATCATTCTTGATCTTTCATTACTTTAGAAGAGCATTATTTTTTTCTATCTTTGTAGAGTAAACCTTTGATAGTTTAATTGGTATAGCACTGAATAAATTATTTTAGGTAATGTTGTCATTTTTTATTATGTTGGCATGGCCCAACCAGGAAGAATGAATATCTCTCCAATTATGCATATTTTTATTTCTGTAAAGAATATTTTATAAAAAATAGTTTATAATTTTATTCATATAATTCTGGTGTATCTCAGTAAGTGAATTCTCAAATAGTTTACACGTTTTGTGGTTGATGTTAATAAAATTTTTCTTTCTAACTCTTCTTGATTTTTTTTTTTCATTTTGCTGAAAGGCTGATGTTTTGAGAGAGTTTGTTTATGTTTTGATACTTTACTGAATTTTTTTTCAAATAATTTTTAGTTGCATCTCTAGATTTCATAGTTTTCACAATAAAAACAAAATTCAAATATAGGACAGCAAAAGTGAAGCTAACACTGAGAATTAACTCCAAACAACAGAGAATGAAGTGCAACAATGATTTAATATGCTATGTGAAAACAAGATCACATTTAATCCAGCACATGTCAAATCTTGATGCTGACGTAATCTGCCACTGTTACCATCAGTAGGCTCATGACTTAGAAAAGTTTTGTCATAGACCTTGCTTCATTTGTGAAGTCAAAATACCATAATGTCATTTTGGTGATTAAAAAATGTAACAAACAACTTTTCAAATAAAACTGCACTTTAAAAATTGAAATAACTAAAGAATGGCTTTATATATCTATCATATTTTATTTTATTCAAAATATTTATTATTTATATGATATATTTTATAAAATATTTTATCAATAAAGTCTATTTTGATATAGATATATGTGTTGATTTGAAATTTTAAACAGTAAAATTTTATTCTATTAATATTTTTAGTTTCCTTAATTTTAAAAAGTGAAAAAGTGCCCTTTGAATGAACAACATTAAAGCATAACTGGTTTGAAGAGAAAATCCATTGAAACAAAACTAGCACAAGCAATAACAATTGAAACAATTGAAATAAAATACAGGAACACATATTAAAAAGTCTAAATCCAGAAAATATGATCCATTATATCACTGGAATTCACATGTATTATTATGGATGGAGATGAAAAACTGCTATGTTTGTTTTGTACAAATGCTTTAGCATTATGTGGCATAAAACTTAATAAATTAAAAGATGTGAAAAATTAGATTATATAAAGATGAGAATTTTTCCAGAGAAAACAAAATGCCTTTAATAAGCAATGACAAACTTTTTAGAAAATCATGTCTGTGACATCGGTAAGATTACATATATAAGGTTGCTTACAAAATCCTTAATTATAAAAAATTTCAATCAACAGGAGAAACATTGGTGCTATCCACAGCTACTGACATAATCAAAAGGATGTTTAGTTTGGGGCAGTTAGGTGGCGCAGTGGATAGAGCTCTTGCCTTGGAGTCAGGAGGACCTGAGTTCAAATCTGGCCTAAGGCACTTGACAATTACTAGCTATGTGACCCTGGGCAAGTCACTTTATCCTGAGTCACTTAACTCACCCAAAAAAAGAAGAAAAAAAAATGCTTTATAGCACATATGCAAAACAGTTTTGAATAACTTCACTTACAGATAATATAGAGAGAAGAAAAATTGTCCGAAAACCTTTGTGATTATTGAGAAACTAAAATCTTTCTGTTTCACATTCAAGGTGATGAAACCAACAGCTGTAGTTCAAGATGATCATTCAATTACATATGTAGGGAGTGTTGTTTAAACTGATGTTAGAAAAGATGTACTACTTGGCAAAGCTATTGCTAACATTGCCATATCAGGAGAAATTTTCAGTATAATTGAGATTTTTTTTAAATGAATATTATACAATGTGAGAGAATTGTATTGGCTTTGCACTGATAAAATTCAATGTCAGAATGAAATAGAGGTTTACAAGTACCACTTTTAAATGCAATAACAATAGTGAGTGTTATTTGTATAGTACTTTGAAGTCTACAAAGTGCTTTACAAATATTATCTTATTTTTTTCCTCACAACAACCCTGGAGTTAGGAGCTCTCTAATGCATACGGGCTATGTGACTCTAGCTAAGTCACTTAACATTTTAATGACCCCAAGCAAAATAGGTGCAAGTTTGCATTAGTAGAATAAATTCTTCCTTAGGAGCTCCTTATATTGATGAAAACACTTGTCCAGTAAAAAATAAAATAAAAGGAAGTCTTTTCCTCCCCCTTTTTTTAAGTATGTTGAAACAAGCATTTGAACCTGAAAATCTTATTATCTTTTGGCTTCAGGTAAATGAAGTTTTATGCTTTATAAAATAAAGTTATTCAAACCTTAATACCTGTATCTTTTTTTTTTTTTTTTTTTTTTTAGTGAGGCAATTGGGGTTAAGTGACTTGCCTAGAGTCTCACAGCTAGGAAGTATTATGTGTCTGAGGCCGGATTTGAACTCAGGTCCTCCTGACTCCAGGACCTGGTGCTTTATCCACTGCACCACTTGTATCTTCTTTTTGTGAAATGAACATTTCTTCTGTAGCTTTCATAAAGACAAAATGTCAACTTCAATTAGTGATTGAAAAAGAATGCAAATAACAATATCATCAATATAGGTTTGTGCCAAAACAGCCCATGCATCACAAAAACAAAATTATTATTTTGGTTATAATTTTATACATCATAAATATGAGCATTATAAATGATTGCATCAATCAAATCTATATTGGGCTATTTTATTACCTATTTAACATTGATTCATGTTTTGTAAAATCAAAACAAATTATTCATCTTATCTGAATAGAAACCCTAGGAAATTATTTTGTATAGATAGTTTTATGAAAAATGTGAGGGCATGACAAATTTTTTGTATAAAAGGAATTATCACTATATAATGTTCTTAAGCCACTGCTTAGTTTAAATTTTAATCCATATATTATTTCTCCCCAAAACCATTTTGAGCCTCATCACTAATTATGGAAGGAAAGTTTTTGTCCCCTATTCTACCTGACCATAAGGCAGCACCTGAGCATATGATACTAGGTCAAGAACAACTGACCTCACTGAGATGAATCAATAAAAAGTCAGGGTCCTGAGTTGCTGATGGGGAACATGGAGTTTTGGGATGGGTGTAGGTGGCAGATGGCAACCGTTATAGCTATTAAGGTAAAGACCAGCTGTGGAGCCAGAGATCTGCAGATAGATACAGAGCTATAGGTTGAGGAGTCAGGGGGAAAAATGGATTTTGTTGTGAGATACCAAAGAGGAAAAGATGGTGGGCTTGTCCACCCCAGTGATGCTACTGGTCACCATAAAATATAAAGATATTCCCTGATGAATAAAAATAAGAACAGTCAATGTTGGATGGGGTAGGGGTGGGGTGATACTGTGGGAAGATGTTTTGAAGATGAGGCTGTGAAGATGGTTCAACCATTCTGTGTTTCAATTTAGAATTATTCAAGAGAAATAACTAAACCACCCATGCAGTTCCTTTTGATCCAGCAATCCCATTATTAGGCATAATATGCCCAAGGAAGTCAAAGATAGATACAAAAGTTCAATATATTGTAACAAAATATTCACAACATCTCTCTTTGTGATAGCCAAGAATTGCAAATAAAATGGGTGCCCATCAACTGGAGAATGGGCCTAAGCTTCCATAGTTCTGAATCTATGAACCTGAAACAAGTGCAGAGGAAAATGCTAAGATGTGGCAGAGAAGATCCATCCATCAATCAGTAGGCCTAGATAACTGTGCCTAATTGCCAGAAACTGGTCTGGGTATTGGGGATACAAAGACAAAAAAATAAAATAATCTCTGCTCTTAAAAGGCTTATATTCTATCAGATATACATAGAGCAAGGGGTTGGGCTACATGGCTCTAAAGTCCTTTTCCAATTCTGAGTCCATGATGAGCTCATAATTTTGCCTTCCTGACCAAAAATAGTTTTATTCATTCATTCATTTATTTATGTATTTATTTATTTTTCTAAGCAATAGATAAATTCTCATTTTTCCAGGTATAAAACAAAGGAAATCATAAGGAGAATGTCCTTAACTTTTAATATATTGCTTCTTTATAGTGACAGACATGCCCTCTTTTAACTTTAATTAGAAACCAAACTGAATAAAATGCTTGAGTGTGACATACCAGTGATTTAAAAGAGACTTTTCAACTCAATACCCAAAACATGAAACAGTAATTCAAAAGACCATTAACAGCTAGTCCTCCCACCACCTCTAGCACTCAGGGAAGGGCTAAATTAATCAAAATGGTAATCGTATCACAAATTAATTACTATTTAAGTACACTCCTACTAGACTTGACCATAAAATACTTAACATCCCTAAACCACAAGCTTAACCATGTTCTTTTGGAAAAAAAATAAGCCACCCCTTCTGTAAAAGAACACACACATACAAAAATCTCTTCATGGGCTGTTAACTGGAGAGGCGATCATCTTTCTCATTTTCTCAAATAGCATCTATCACTCACCCGGAGACAGAGAATAATTTGAATGAAATCAAATATGAATTTCCTTAGCCCCAGATGAATTAGTGCAGGAGACAACAGGGCTTATTCTTATCCATTTCCAGGCATATCCACTCATAAATTAAAAAAAAAAAAAAGTCGATGGTCAAGAAGATACAAATATATTACTAAACATACGGCCTTTTGATCTCAATGGCTCCTAGCTTCTTGCTACTGGCCAGCAAAGTATAATGATATTTAAGGATTTAAAGCACTTTTCCCAGAACAATTAAAACCGCCTTAGAGGGATTTACTTTCCAGGATCCTATATAGTTTTGTATGCTAAAAACCATGTTAGGCTCCCATAGTAGAATGTAAGCCCCTTGAGGGCAGGGACCATATTCATTTTTTTCTTTATATCCCTAAGGGTCTAGCAAAATGCTTTACACATGGCAGTTGCTTAACAAATACTTGGTAGGTATAAGTATCCATCTTGCTCCTAAGTACAAAATAAAACAAATAATCTGTTATCAGTCAATGGTCAATGCATACATTCCATGGTTGCTATGTAAGTTAATGAGAGCAGTAACAGGAGTTCTCCAACTGAAGAGAATTCAGGAGAAGCTGGAGGGAGGAGCCTGGTGGTATGTGGTCTACCTTAAAAACCCTGTATGCACATAGAACAATGAATGCAACAAATGGGAATTCTCCTTGTCTAGCTCAGTACCTTGTTACTCTATCTAGCCTTGATTCCTAACCACTGGCCCTCATTGCCCACTAGACACCATTGGCATTTCCCCACCCCACCTGTAGCCCCTAACTGAGACCCGGCTTCCTCTTTGGACACTACAATTGCCTCTGGTTCCTTCACTTCACTACGCACACCTCTAGACACTGACCTTGGCCTCTGTTTCAGACAATGTAAGTGCCTGGCTTTTTCACCTCCAAGACTTTAATTCCCAAACACCAATCTCGGCTTATTTGATTTTTATCCCTGCCTTTCCTTCCCTGCATCACAGCCTGCTCTCAAACCTCTCAGGTGCTCTGCCAAGAAAGGAAGGCATCACTCAGCATCATGGCGCTTGGGCAGCCACTTCCCCTTCCTGGGGGAACAGTACAATTAGAAGGAAACAGATAAGTGCCTCATAGGGAAATGCTCTTTGTCAAAATGCAATGAATCCAACATTTAAACTTAAAAATGATGAATATTCACTGGGACAGCAACCATTCTACTTCCTCTTATGCTTCTGTTTTGGTGAGGGACAAAGAGAGGGGGAAAAAGTTGTAATGAAAATAAGATGCAGACAACGTGTCATGTTTTTATATTTCCATGTGCTTATGTATGTCATACACAAATCAAATGGATTTTTTTATGTCTATTAGAAAATAGTTCTGACAACTGTCAATATCTGTGCAGATGTGGTTTCTTGGCCTTCACATACGATGTGCATTGGAAGATTAACCGAGGGTTTGCAATTATAGCCACTAGTTAAGAGTTCAATGCTCAAGGGATCTAGATTTCTTCATTTTTTCTTCATGAAAACAACCTGAGGCAAGGCATCCCATTTCTGAATGATCTCCTTACTGCTATTTATCAGTAGCCTATGTGAATTTCTGTATAGGATATATATGTATATGCATATAGTAAAATATATGCATGTGTATATATATATATCTATATATGTGCAAGTCTTGTCTATGTCACACACATCTATAGGTATGCATATCTGTATATACATGCATATGTATATACTTACCTATATTTACATGTATGTATACATGTATATATTTATATATGACATGGATAAGACTTGCATAGGATGAGAGGTTGCACAAGATGAATTATGATTCACTGGAAGGAATACCTACATCAGTAGGGCCATAGATCCATTGATCTATGAATCAACTATGAAATGAATACACAGTTAACTAGGTAAAAGAGGCCATTCTTTGCCTCATTTCTTATCTAGTCTTAAATCACCAAATGGGCATTGCTTCACACAAACTGAGACCTGGGAAAGACCTTAGCTTAAAAAGGCCAAGGTCTCCCACTGCATCTGGGCCATCTCCCGTCATTCCAATCTATATTTTGCCACCAGACCCAGATGGCTCCAGAGAACAGAGTGAAGCTGGTGACTTCGCACAGCCCTCTCTCATTTAAATCCAATTCACTTGCAACTCATGAAATCACCTTCCTGATGTCATGTTCCTCTTTAAGAACGAAGGATGAACAATGAATGAACAAGAGAATAATATGAATAATTTTACATATAATTTTCTAGCTATTGCCCAGAAGTGCTATGTAAATATTGGTTATTAGCATGATTTTTCTTCTCATCTTCTTGGATAGAGGTGGTGCAATGGGTAGAGAGCTAGGCTTGGAGTCAGGAAGATCTGAGTTCAAACCTGGCCTCTGACACTCACTAGCTCTGTGTGAGCCTGTGCTAGTCACTTTAACCTCACTGCCTGCCTCAGTTTCCTCACTTGTAAAATAGGGCGTAATAACAGCACCTACCCTTCAGGGTTGATATGAGGATCAAATGAAATATTTGTAAAGCATTTCATATACCTTAAAGTGCTTTTTAAATACTAGTTATTGTTACTACTATTATTATTATAAATGATCCTGGGACAAGTTGCTATCTTGGTATTATTCTTTTGCAGTTAGGTGGCACAGTGAATACAGTGCCTGGCCTGGAGTCAGGAAGATTCATCTTTGTGAAGTCAAATCAGGCCTCAGACACTAGCTGGGTGAATCTAGGCAAGTCACTTAATCCTGTTTGCTTCTGTTTCCTCATTTGTAAAATGATCTAGAAAAGGAAACAGCAAACCACTCCAATATCTTTGCCAAGAAAACCTCAAAAGGGGTCACAAAGAGTTAGACATGACTGAAACAACTGAAGAACAACAACAATTATAATTTTTTTAATCTTCTGCAGACTGCTGCAGGTGAATACAATAACTGCTTTTCTGTGTTTATGTGAAAGTATTAGGATAGGAGCTCATAGACATCACCCATGGAGGATTTTTTGATTCCACTCAGGGAGCTTAGCCACTTCTTGGGCTCCAACCAGAGGGAAACCCACTTGTAGTTATATTAGATAAACCTAATGCCACATACTTCTTTTCAGTCTAGGTTATTGATCAGTTAAGTGATGTCTACATGATCCAAAAGTATTTCTATTGGCTTTTTAATCTGTTTATCATGTGCTTTGAGAATGCTTATCAATCTTCCTCCGCCTTTTTGGCAAGAAAGTGTTAATCTCTCTATAATTAACTGCCTTAGGGTGATGGGCCTTATTGTGCAAATTCTTGTTAGGGTAGTTTCCAAATCTATTATGGTCCATTTTATAATTCTTAAAGTATTCTGCCTCTGACACATATTGATTGCATGATCTTAGGGCCCCTCAGGAGTCTAAGCATCTTTCTAAAACTATATGTTAGGGGAGAAGATGCTAATTTACATCCACAGAGGGGATTTCTCATCCATCATTCCCTATACTCATGAAATCACAGGGCCAGTCTATCCAAATTCTGAAAATTTTCCTTTCTAAATAGGGGTGGAGGGAAGACCATGAAAGCCATTTTGAAGAAGGTAGGATAATCTGAGTCTTGAAGGAAGTCAAGGAGTGCAGGAAGCAGAGAGATGAGGAGGAAGGACATTCCAGGCATGGAAAAGCTTGTGTTGGGAGATGGACTGTTGTATGTGAGCAACAGCAAGAAGGCCAATGTAATTAGATTATAAAATATATGGAGGGCAGTAAAGCATAAGAAGACTGGAAAGACAGAAAAGGTCTAATTTGTAAGGGGTTTTAAATGTCAAACAAGGATTTTACATTTTATCCTAGAGATAATAAGGAAAAACTGCAGTTTTTAGCTTAGGCTTTAGGAGGATTTCTTTGGCAGCTGAGATGATGGACTAAAAGAGATTTGAGTCAAGGAGGCCAATTAGAACATTGCTGCCATAGTCCAGGCATGAGGTGATGAGAGCCTGCACCAGCATGGTGGCTGGTGAGTGTTGAGAAGGGGACATATACAAGAGATACTGGGAAGGTTGAAAAGATAAATATTAGGAACTGACTGGGTATGTGGGTTGATGGCAAGTGAGGAGTCCAGGATGACAATGAGGTTTCAATCCTGGATAACTGGGAGGAGAGTGGTGCCTTAAAGAATAGCAAGGAAGTTTAGAAGAGGAGAGGTTTTGGGGAAGATAATAACAAGTTCTGTTTTGGCTATATTGACATTGAGATTTCTTTAGTTCATCCAGTTCAAGATGTCCAAGAAGCAGTTGTGCAAGATTGAAGGTCAGAAGAGAGGTTAGGGCTGGAGAGATAGATTTGAGAATCATCTACATACAAACAATAATTGAATCTATGGATATGATTGTAGGAAATAGAGAAACAGTCAGTAAATTGGGGAACATTGAAGGTTAGTGAGAGAATGAGGATGACAGAGGAGACAATCTATTGGGGAAGATAGGACAGAATGGGATCAAGAGTGCATGTAGAGTGGTTTGCCTTGACATAGAGAAGGCCCATCTCTTCATATTAAACAGAAATGGAAGAGGAGATAGAGGGAGACACTATCCTAGTGGTGTGAGTTGAGGAGGAGGGAAAAGGAAGCTCTTGGCAAATGGTCTCAACATATTTTTTGTGAAGTATGATGCAACATATTCAGCCAAAAGAGGGGTTACAAGGAGTACCATGGAGGCTTGAGATAGAATGAAAAGATTTGAAATAGCTGCTATGAGGAGTGGGATAAATTTAATAGAAGAGTGAAAAGGAATTGCCTTGTTGCAGTGAGGAACCACTTGTTATTATTTCACATAAATTTGTCCTGGACCCACGTAGCATAATTTTGTGATTTTCTCTAGCTCTCTTCAGCAGCACATGAAAAAGAGTGAAGACAGCAGATAGAGTAATACAGGGTTGGGATTTGACAAAGTATGATAGAATAGAATAGGGAGGAAAGAGATTCAAATATAGAGGATAGTGCAGAGTTGAACTAGCTCACTAAGGGGACAAGCTAGGGAAGGGAAGAGAATGCAATGCAGAGATGATGGCTTAAGAAAGAAGGGTAGATGAATTGGAGGTCACAGGTGATGATGAATAGCAGGATTAAGGATCATAAGGCAGAGGAAAGGATGGAATAATAGAAGTTTACAATCTATTAGAATGTAAACTCCTTGAGGGTAGGTACTGTATTCACCTTTCTTTGCATGCCAAACCTTTGTACAGTGCTTGGCACATAGTAAGTATTTAATAAATGCTTGGGTGGCACATAAAGGATTTTGGAGATCATGAACATGAAAGTTATAGATGATGACGAGATCAAGGGTATGACCATCTCTGTGAGAAGTTGATGTGGAATGGGGTAGGTCAATTTAGATTGGGAAACTGGGAAACTGGGAAACTGGGAAACTGGGAAACTGGGGCATTTGAGGGAGTATTTGTGTGTAAGTTGAAAGCTCCTCCTGGTACAAGGGCAAGAATTGGGGTAGGAAGACTGTGATCCAGGCACTGAATTCATTGAGGAAGGGAGAAGACTGTCCTCGGGGTTGGTAGATTGTACCTACAAGAATCTTGATTAAATGATGAATTTGGATTGAATGAACCTCAAAAGAGGCAAAGTTATTGAGTGATGGTGATAGAAGGAAAGTCTGAAAGTGAATGAGGAGCAAGAAGTCTTCTGACTCCCCCAACATGACCCATGCATATCATCTGGAAGGATCCAGGTCTCTGAAAGCAGAAAATGGAGGTAGTGAGAATACATAGTGCCAGTTACATTATCCTGCAGGGATTTATGGTATCTGAGGGATTTGTAGCATCTCTTCTCTACTGTCTCAGTTGGAGTTTCCACTAGTGACTAGGATCCAAGTTCCATTTAACCACTACCATTTACAAAAGGATATATACTTCAGAAATATGGCAAGAACAAATGCACAAATATTTTCCCCAATATCTTAGAAGCATACCCTCCCTTATACTACCTTGTTTCTGGGGTGAGTAGCCTCAAGTTAGCTTAGATCTTACATAACCTTGGTCCTACTAAATTCATGTCCAGGTATGGCATGACTTCCAAATAAGTCCTCGCTTCAGATTCCGCTGGCCTGTATTCAGAAGGTCACTGCCCTTGTTCCCCAGGACATCACTACTGAGATGAATGCAAAACTCAGCCTGGATTTTAACTCTCTACTTTCTTTACCTTTAGAAGCTCACATGACTGGAGATTCCACTCTATTCCCCGAGAAGAGAAAAGACCAAAAGCAGAAGTAAAGGACCAGTGCTTGGTTCTCAGGACAACTTGCCCTCAGAGTGGAGAAGACAACAAGGTCTCTCTCCTTACAGATTGGTCTCTTACCAAATACTGTTAGGAGAGTCCAACAACACACAGAACAGCCCAAAGGACTGAGGCAGCAGAAATCTGGCAGAAGCCAACCAAGGGCTTTTGAAAGCCTCTGCAACCATTTAAATAGCCTCCCATTCATCACCTGATTATTGGCCTGGAATCAAGGACAGAATGTCTACACGTGCCCTGTAGTCTCTCCAAGGCACATCTCTTACACTTTGTCAGGACTCTCCCAGAAGCAGACTCTCAGCTTCTCTGTGTGGAGATGCTATTTGAGGCACTTTGCACATGCATCAGACCATGGTTACAAAAGGAAAAAGCTTTAAGATGAAAGCAAATTTGTGAATCAGAAAGCACATTGGAAGGGGCTGGTAGATATGGAGTGGAACATCATGGAGGGGAGTAGAGTTGAGAGGGAGGGATGGGAATGGGGGATAGGTAATGGGGCTTGGTTTGTAAAAGGACAGTCAGTAATTCAGGAATAGAGCAAGAGGAGAAGGGAGTGTGCTAACCATTGAGGAATGAGTCCAAGCCTTTCTCTCATCAGTGGCTAGAGAGAGAGGCCTGTTGATGGAGGCAGATGATTATGTCATTCATCATTCTATCATTCTATCATTATATCATTCAAAGCCCTCCCCTGAGGTCCAAATTTGTGAAAGGTGGTGATGTATCCTATGAGGATAAGGATACCCACTTCATAGTAGACAAGAGCAGGTGGAGGTACGTCCTGGAGCAGTTTGGACAGGAGGCAGGCACTGTTAGTTTGAGGTAGATCTAGTCTGGAAAAAGCCTCCAGAAGACTGGACAAGGGCCTAGGATGAAGACAGAGGTCAGATTAGAAGCTAGTGGCCTGGATTCAGGGATGAAACAGGGTTCCTTGTGAAGGATCTAGATCAAAGAGGCCTGGACTGTGGTGATGATGATGATGATGGTGACAATGATGATGATGACACACATAGTTAATTGACACTTCACTAGGTTGTTGTAAGGAACAAATGAGATAATGCAGGTGAAAGTACTTTGCAATCATAAAAGTTATAGAAAGGCAACATAAACTTACAGCCATGTAATAATAGCTAACATTTATCAAGAGTTTTAAGCTTTACAAAGAGCTTCCCTCACCACAACTAGGTAAAGTAGATATTACAAACATCCCCCTATAATAGATAAGGAAACTGGGCTATACTATGTGAAGTAACTGGTCTAGGCTCACAATAGGTAGAAGGATCTGATACAAGATTCCAACCCAGATCTCCTGATGCTAAGTCAACACTCTCCCCTTGCTCTCAAAAACCTCCCCAATTGTGAAAGTGAGACAAATTTCATTTGTAGTCTTGGGCTTTTATACAGCAGGTAAATAGGCTCTTTTCTCAGCTAATGCAAGAGTCACTGCTGTCATATTTTCTATTAAATGAACCAACTGAAACATTCCTGCTTTGAGATCAAAAGTGCAGTGATTCAGCGATAAGAGACAAGAGCTCATTCAAGCTGTTATCTTGTCATGAATGAGTGATACTGTGCTGAGACCAATCCATTTTGTGTGCAATTATTCGTTTTAAATGAAAATATGTAAGGCAACATTGCTTGGCAACTTCAAGAAGCAACTTCAGCATCTTCCCTTCTGTCTTTGGTTTGGCCTTGTCTAATATAGAACCACTGACTCTGACATTTTAGTCAAAATATTTTTGACAACCACCTATGAAATAACAACCAAATATTTCAAAGACAAGAAAATATTTTAGTCTCTGGAAAATAATCTAATTTTTTTTGATTTGGAAATTATTTTAATCTTTGGAGTTACTAGACTCTGAGAGCTAGAAGGGACCTTCGAGATCATCTAGTTCAACCGTCTCATTTTACAGATTAGGAAACTGAGACCTGTGTAGATAAATGGATCTACAGACTATAAAGATAAGAATCAATTGTTTTACTTTTCTACATTCTGAGTAAGTTGAGCTCAGAGAAGCAACCTGGCTAAAGGATTCAGAAATAGGAATAAGGAGATTTCCCTTTTGGGGGCATTTATACTTCTATTAATGTAGTCTAAGACTGGGTTCACTTTTTTGATAATAATATCATACTGTATGCTCATGTAAGGCTTATAGCCCAGTAAAATACCCTAGCTATTTTCATATACGTTAAGGATTGACCGAAGGAGTTCCCTGATCAATATGATGAGTTTCTTAAGAGGTGAGCTTTTATAAGAAATTTTGGAATAAGAGATTGATCAAGAGACATCCCCAATGAAACTAACCAGCTTTCAGAGTAGTAAACTTTGACTCTGTAATAAACTCTGGTAAGACATTGGGTGGCTACTCAAACCTGGGATTTGAAATTCTTCCCAATTTAGGAAGAGAGGAAATTAATACAAGATGAATCCTCACATAGAAAGGTATAGCTTTCAATGGGAGTTTTGAGGAACTCTTGAGAGAGAAAAAGGAGAGGAAAATGGAGAGGTGGCAGTTGTCCCACAGCAGCACTGAGGCCATGACATCCAGTGTCCACCACATCTGCAGTTCCCTTCCTCAAGACTGTGAGATACGATTTCTGATGTGCCTTTGTGGCATGAAGCTACAATGGGAGCCACACAGTAGGGTGATCTTTTCTCACACAAAGCTGGAACCTCAACTCTTGGTGTATTAACTGGGGAAAATTAACACAAGCCATTTCTAAGCTACACATTTGTCCAAGGAAGGAAGGAAACAAGCATTTTTTAAAGTACCTACTATGTGCTAGGCACAGTGCTAAGCACTTTACAAATATTTTCTCATTGGATCCTCACAACAACCCTAGCTCATAGATGCTATTATTATCTTCATTTTATAGTAGAGGAAACTGAGGTATAAAGAAGTGAAGTGACTTGCCCATTGTTACACAGCTAGTAAATCTGAGGCCAGATTAGCCTCAGGTCTTCCTAGTTTAGTCCAAGTGCTCTATCCATTGAGCCAACTAGCTGCCTTCTAAGGATGGAATAAATGTGAATAAGTGCCAAATTTTATGTATCTGCCCCATATACAAAAGCCTAAGAGTAATTGGATGTTACAGTTATATCCCCCTAAAGAAAGTGGACATCCCCACTGTTGTTGAAAGGTCATAGGACACTCAATTAAGTCCCAGTGAGTGAAGCCTGCTCCCAAAATTAATTGATTGACCCAAAATCTCAGTGCTGGCCTGTAAAGGTCCTACAGCTTGCTCTCAGTCCCTCTTGATTCATTCCTTTCTGACCTTCTAAAAAGAATCAAAGCACCATTAATAAATGGCAGGAACTATTAATGTTGGCTTGAAAGAGACAGGTGGCAGACAGCTGCTTGCTTGTAGAACCCAAGAGAGCAATTGCTGAGTCCCGTCTCCTAGTTATAGAAGAAGGAATTATCTAGGCAACATGGTTCCAGAATCTCACCTTCTAGCCAGAGAAGGGAAATTTCTTGGGCAGCACCTACTTCAAGGAGTAACTTGAAAGAATTGCCAAATTCAAGAGTCTTGCAATTCAGCCTTCTATCCAGAGAAGAGGGATTTTCCTAGGCAGTTGGATACCAGAATTTAGCCTTCTAGACAAAGAAAGATTTCTTGGGTAGCATTAGCCCAAGAATAGCTCACAAGTGACCCCAAGTTTGTGGGTTCAGGGGTACATGGCTTCCTATTCAGAGAAAGGGAATATCCTCTGAAGTATGTCTGTTGGAGGAAGAAGAGAATTACTCATATGGTACCAATGGTGGGAAGAAAAGTAAGGGAATAAAATAACATTGGGGAGCTAAAGACCTGAACTTTTCTTTCTGTTCTTGTGAGTTAGACAATGCAGGACCAATGAGACAGGGTCACCTGTCTTACAGTCAGAAGTATTTTTCCTTTCTAGGGGAGTTCTGTGTGAGACACATTCTGAAGGCTTAGGCTCCCCCAAAAGGAATGATACTTCTGACTGTCAGAGGGGCATGAGAAAGAATCACTAGAATGAGAGTATTTATCTGTCTAGCAACCCCAAGTATGTTTCTTCCAAGGACTTCAAATGTATACTGTCTCACCTGGTGATTTCATCAGCTCCCATGGGTTCATTTGTCATCTCTATGAGATGCTTCTCAGATCACTGTATCTAGCCCAAGTCTCTAGCCTGACCTCCAGTCCCACATCACCAACTGGCAATTGAACATTTTGAACTAGATGTCCCATAGGCATCTCAAACTCAACATGCCTAAAACAGACCTTACTATCTTTCCCCCAAAAACCACCTTTCTTCTGAAATTCTCTATTACTGTTCAGGGCAACCCATCCTCCTCATCACCCAGGTTTGCCATGTCAATGTCATCTTCAACCCCTCACTTTTCCTCGCTTATATATGGATCAATTGCCAAATCTTGTCATTTCTATTGCCACTAAATCTCATGTATTACATCCCTTTTCCCTACTAACACAACCGCCACCCTAGTTCAAGCCTTCATCATCTCTCACCTAGACTAGCACAATAGCATCCTAATTGGTCTGATTGCCTTGTCACTCCCCACTCTAATCCATCTTCCACATAGCTGTGAAATTAATTTTACTAAAGTGCTGGTCTGAGCATGTCACCCACATATTCAATAAATTACATTTGTTCTCTAGCACCTCTAGGATCAATATAGACTCCTCTGTTTGATTTTTTTAAGTTATGTACAATCTGGCTCTTCCCTATCTTTTGAGTTTTCTTATGCTTTTCTCCCCTACAAACACTCTATGGTTCAGCTATACCAGCCTTCCAGGCATTCCTCAGAAACTGCTTATCTCCATGCCTTTTCATAGGACTGTCTTTCCTCCTCTGCCTCCTGGCTTCCTCCAAGACTCAGCTCAAACACTACCTTCTGTGGATGTCTTTTCTGGTTCTCTTCCCTGACTGCCTTCCCCTCTGATGTTATCTTGTAACTACTTTACATGTATGCATGTTCTATTAGAATATAAGCCCCTTGAGGGCAGGCCCTGTTCTTGATTTTTCTTTGTATCCTCAGGTGTTTGGCATACAGTAAGTACTTAATAAATGGTTGTTGATTGGTTGATTGATGAGAAGTCATTTAATAGGATCTTACAACTAATGAAGGACTCTTACTAACTCAGATAGTGAATCACAGATTCAGGACCATCTGTCAGAGGAGAACCTATTCCACTTTGTCACAGCTTTACTTGTTAAAAAGTTCTTCCCTATGGTGAACTGACTGTGTTCTCTGCCTCCATGTAACGTCTACGTGCTGGTCCTCACCCTGCCCTCTGGAACTAGTCACAATAAGTCTTCTCTCAAATCAGTCTGAAGTCTCTTCCCTAATAGTAAACCCTTAACTATTAGAAGACAGCTGTCACATCCTCCCCTCTCTTTTCTTTTCCAGGCTCAACATTTCCAGCTCCTTCAACAATTCTTTATAGGACATGCTTTTCAGACTCCTCACTAACCTAGTCACCCAGCTCTGAACTGGTTCCACTTTGTCTATGTCTCTCTTAACAAAGGGAATCCTCAAATTGAACATAATACTCCAGGTGGAGTCTGGCCGTGGCAAAGAGGAGCTATTTTCTCCTTATTTTACATGTTTTACTTCTATTAGTGAAGACTAAAATTGCATTAGCTTTTCTGGTTGGCATGACATCACACATGGTAACACATATGGAGCTGTTATTCTGCTAAAACCCCTCAATCTTTAGTTGAAGTAGCTAGATAGTGAAGTAGAGCACTGGGCCTGTAATCAGGAAGATTTGAATTCAAATCCAGCCTCAGGCGCTTAATAGTGGTGTGACCCTAGACAAGTCACTACACCTCTGTCTACCTCAGTTTTCTCAGCTACAAAATAAGAAATAATAACACCTATTTCACAGAGTTGTTGTAAGAATGAAATGGAATAATATTGATAAAGTGCTTAACTCAGTGCCTGGCATGTAGTAGGCACTATATAAATGCTTATTTCCTTCACCTCCCCCTCCCCACCTATCTATACCACTATCCTATTGAAATTTCTCTTTTTTTTGTTTGTGATTTTATAGAATATTTTTAAATGCTCATATTGCATATATATATATATACATACACATATATTATGCATGTTACACATAGATATGTGTATATAAATAAATATGAAACATCTTTATGGCATTTCCTTAATCTATCAGAGTATAATCTTTCTATTTCCTTCAACGATTCAAAAATCCATTATTTCATAAGTAGAGATATTCTCTCCACTGACACGGGCTAAAGCTTCCCTACCACTTGGCTGATAATTTTCAAAAGTTGTTGTAACCAAAGAATTCATCTTGTAGCCAGTCTAGTGGTAAGGCTTTCTGAACTCAGCAAGGCTGGTCAATAGATAAAATATCTAAGAAAGTCTATCACTGTGTCCAGCCTGGTAGATTGTTTCAAAAGCTGGTGTTCTAATGTGAAAAAGGGCAGAGTTGCCTCTGTGCCATGTCAAACTATCAAAAGAAGGAGTGAGGGAGATGCACCTACTATGTGCCAGGCACTATGCTAAGAACTTTCCAAAAATTATCTCATTTGACTGTAGTTGTGGCTTTAACCCTTCAACATGTTGATAATTATCTTCCATAATCTTCCATGATATGAATCACGACAGGACCCCAGCTGGCTCTTGTAGAATCACAAGACTTTAATGTTCAAAGGAACTTTAGCAATCTTGTAGTCCAACTCCTTAATTTTACAGTCAAGAAAGGCCCAGAGAGATCAAATGATATGACCAAGGTGACGTGAGAAGAAGAAACTCAGTTGAAGGAAAATGGCCTCACTATGCAATGTTGCTCTTCAATCAACAAGGATATGCACAACCAGAATAAAAAGTGAGCCAGTCATATACCAAATGTGAGGGATAAGAACAGATGGGTAACCTCAGGGCTTTCCTGGCAGCCAAGAAATACTAAAAGAACCAAAAGAAGGACTCAGCAAGTTCAGTGTATCTCCTATGGGAGATTTACCAAAGGATTTGGAAAATGATTGTGCAAGAAGAAAAATCTTGGAGGAATTGAGATCTGATCCTATAAGGCAGAGGTGTCAATCTTGGGGCCTGTTGGTATGGCCAGAAACAGATTAAAATGAAATTGGGAAGAGTTTAACAAAATAAATAAAAATAAGATATAACATCAATAATGTGAATTTGTGGGTTTTTTCTTTAAGAAAATATGTAGCCCTCGGTGATCCATTTCTACTTGAGCTTGATATTACTACTATAAAGCAAGTGACTATATGAATAAAACAATGAATCCATTGATGTATCTAAGTCCTATCTTTTTAACACAGTCATAGCAAATATCTAAGACCTAAAAACAAAGTCAAAGTATCCCTGAGAAAATCAGGTCAACCCTATCTTTCTTTTTTTTAATTTTATGGAATATTTTTATGAAGTAATGCTAAGACTACAGTGACCCATACAAGCAGCTTGGTTATAAGGGATTCTGTCAAAGTCAAGAAGACCTGGATTGATAACTGCCTCTAACAAATATGGAAGGAATGACACTAGACAAGTTGCTTAATTTCTTAGTTCCCTCCCCATCCCCCCATCCCTGGGTAACTCTCCAAAGCCCTTACGTTGTGTACGTTGTACTGGTGGCATGAGTTCCTCACAAGGAAACCAATGAAATCAATGAAATCACAGGTCTGGTCAAAGCATTAAAAAATTCTAGTAGAATACTGTATAAGCCCCTTGTAATTAGGGATTGTTTCCTTTTGTTTTTATGTGTACAGTGTCTAGAACCCAATAGCCGTTAAAAAACCAAAAACCTGTTGAATTGAATTGACACGCAATCAATAGGAAGTGGTTGGAAAAGACAGGAAATAAAGGGATAGCATTGGTACCCGTGGGTGGAGCAGATACAATAGAATTTGCGTGGGCCTAATGAAGAACCACTTGAAAAGCTGTTTTAAACATCCTCCCTTCTCTTGTCAAAACATTATTTCCCAGCAGCTGAGCCATATCAACCCTTAGTACTAAAATTTAGAAAGATTAAGAAAAGAAAAAAAAATAATTACTTCAGGTGTTTTATAGAGAAAGTAAACCAGTCCTTCATCTATAGATAAACCAACCAATCTTCTAAAATCATATTTTCTACATTGTTCATTGTGGCAAATGTTTCCCATTTGGGTTTTCTATTTTAGTTTTGGTATTGCCAACCAGCCCACAATCTATTATTCACAGGAGACACCTGTTTCTTCCCCATGGAAACAGATCAGTTTGCCCAGCTGCTAAGAGGAAGAAGGAGGAAAGAATATGCTTGCTGACACCTAGGTAAGCAAATGTTGGAAAATGGGCCCCAAAGTATATTAGTTATTATTGGCTACTTATTATTCCCCATGGAAAGCACCCTCTCCCCATTTTCTTGAGAATGAAGACGGAAAAATTCTGAATGATTCTCCTGCTTTGTTGTTGTTTAGAGCTGGGTCAAAAGGTAGATGGTTATATTCTTTTATCTGGGTCTCATCTGAACCCTCATTTCCTTGACCTTCCTATAACAGTTTTCTATTTCATGGTACAATGGAAAAGAACCCATAGTAAGGAGTCAAGAGGACTTTGGTACCACTTCCATCACTGTCATTTACTATCTGTGTGACCTTGAGCAAATCACTTCTCTGGCCTGAGATTCCTCATCTATTAAAATGAAGGGGTTGATCTAAGTGTGGTATGTGGTCCCTCTCAACTTTAAATCTATGGTCTCATGAGTCTCATTGTGTTTGAGAAGGATATTTGCCAAAGATGGTTGAAACACTGCAGTATCCTTAGGGTTTCAATAACTTATATGACTACCTAACTTTTCTTCTGACTAAATGCAAAGTTTGACCTTGGAAGGAAATTTTCTGATCAAGGCAGACTCAGTTCTGAGGAGAATACTAGGATTTAATCCCATTTGAACTTCTAGTGGTTGCTTGAGCTTAGCCAGCCCATGTGGAAATTGGGTGCAAATTTGCTGAAAGCGTGCTTCTGAAATGAGCTAAGATGGGTGAATTGAAGCCCCAAATCCTCTGGTGAGCTGTAGTCTGCAAGGATGGAAAGAGAGCAGAGTTTTCTGGTTATGTAACAAAATGAGGCCATCGTCTGATGAACCAATGTTCTTTTTCTGTAGTTCTCTTTATAAAAGGAGAGTTGAGACGAATCTGGCTTAGCCCAGGGTTTGAGGGTAAGTGTTCATTGGTCAGAGCTAATTATTGTGTCCATCATTGAGAAAATAGCTTCTCCATGGAGGAAATATTGTAGGTCCTGTAATGATGACAGCAAACAGTTGATTAGCTGATGATAGAACATTTGGCAACTGTGTGAATTAACATATTAGATTACATGGAATTTTCCTGGATGATTTTTTTTTTAAACACAAGTACAGCAAATTCTATTATTGGATATTGTCAGGGAATGGAGGTGTTCTGGTTATTGAGAGTTGCCTGGATATAGCAAGTCACCACAAATAAATTAGCAATTTTGAAATAATTATCATGCAAGAAAGTGCAACAACCAGGAGCTATGCTGAATGCAATTTAACCTTTGATGATTCATCCAAGTGAAATTTTACCAATGTAGATTAGCACCTTCTCTGCAATTTATAGTCTTAGAGAACTTCCTGGAGACATGGACAGTTGAGAGAACTTGCCCACAATCAGAGGCAGCCTTGAACCTGGATCTCCCTAACTCCAAGACCAGTCTGGCTGCTCTCTATAGAGCAATAGAAATGCAAACAAAGAAAATTTCCATTTCTATAGCACTTTCCTCACAAAAACCATGTTGTTTGAAGGAAAGGAAGTTCAGAAATTTGGATTGACTTGTTCATTGTTATTTACCTAGGAAATGCAAGAGCTGGTATGACTATGTCTCATGTTCTTTATTATTGTTGCCCTGGAAGTACAATGTAAGAGTTAGGGTTAATGGAATTTTGATTAATAGAATGATAGACAACTACCTGAAACTCTATCCTGCCCCAACTAGCTCTACCGGTTATGAGGTTGGGGAGAGGGGAACCGAAGGAAACAAGGTTCAGAACTAGGGCCCTAGTCTCAGCCCTGATGTCTGTTAAGGAACACGGTGTTCACACTCCCAGTCCACGTCCAGGGTTTATAAGTTTAAAGAGTCCTGATACAGAGCCAGAGGTCAGTCGTGACAAGGTGAATTCCTGTGAGATGCTTAAGAAAGTGGCAAGAACTATGGAGGCAGGAAGTGGGTAAAGCAGGCAGGTTTATTCAGAACCTACTGACAATTAGAAAGGCAAGGGAAGGGATGCCACTGGAATGGGTCGTCATCAGGTGGAGAATGGCACCAGAGATTTGGCCTGGGGGTGGACATGGGAGGGAAGAACAGTGTCAGAGTAAGGCCTCTCTTTTCCTGACAACAAATCAGCCCCACTGAGGCAGGGCTGAATAATGTACCACTGGTTGTTAATATGGGGGCTCAGATCTTAGACCCTGATATCCTAATCATGCAACTCTAAGATGGCAGAGAAGGATCCCAGTACTGAAACAGCTGGATCTTTATGACCTGATGCCCCAAAGTATGTGGGCCACAGGTCACTACAAACTCCTTATATGGTGGAACATATTTACTTATTGAATACTTGTGGGGTAAAAAAAAGAAAGAATCCCAATGTAATTTCTTTTCATTAATTATTAAAAGAAAAATCCTGATTCAGGCCTCCTCCTGATCAATTAAAGACAAACTCAGGAAATAAGACCCAAAAAAGAGTTTATTGGCACCCGAAGGCATCAGACAGTTGGAGTGGGGTCAGCTGCTAAATCTGAGCTCCAGCCTGCTTTTATAGACAGTGGTTAGAATAATTTACATTGTAAGAGTAAGACAATATGATAATATAATAAGGATAAGGCAATCCTGATTGGTTGATATTTTAATGAGGGGGTGGTATAAGTGTCATCTCAGTTTCTCCCCATTACAGCATCATTGAGAGGAGATTAGTTCTCTGGCGATGGGAATAATCCAAAGGGGATCTTACCCTCTCCTACAGTCTGGCTGACTGCAATACCCAAAGGTTGAGCAAGGTTAAAATATGAGGATCACTCCGACTGTATTTTGCCCAGTGGCCTGACTTTGCATATAACTATTTCTGATTTCCTTGGCAATATCAAGGAATTATGTAATAGGTCGGTGGGGAAAGTGAACTGCTCACATAGCGAGAAAGCAAAATGACAAGAGATAGCCAGACTGCTCTTCTTGAATCCTTCTGATGTCAGAAACTTGTAGAAGAAGGTAGAGAAAAAGCCTACAGGATAGGTAGACATGGATGGTTGGAAGGAAGTTCCAAATCTATGAGATCATAGACCTATTTGAATGCTTGGGATTTCCTCAGTATCAACTTTGGAATACTCCCTGTGAGGGAATTCCATCCACCCATCCTAGTAGACATCTCCTGAGCTATATTGAAGTTATCCTTTGTCCAAGGTCACACAGCTGGATTGAACCCAGGTTTTTCTGACTTCAAGCTCAGTTCTCTATCCGGGTGGGGAGCCTGCGGCCTCCATAGACATTTCCTACCCAAAGTTAATGTGCCACTTCAGAGCCCAGAGACCAGCTTTGCAGCTCTGGCATTAGTATTTGGGAATGAATCCCAAGACACCAACTTAAAGCTAGCCTAGGCTTCCTGGGCTGCGTTTCATTACTTGAACTCTCTCCCTGCCTTTCCCATGCTACCATTGTTTGTTTGTTTGTTTGTCTGTCTGTGACCTTTTTATCTGATTTAAGCTGAGCTGTTCTGGTGGAACAATCTTTGCCATGGGGAATTGTGTAGTGCTTTGGAAGGTTTACTGTTTGTTTTCTAGACAATTTAAAAGTCACTTATTTAAAAGTCGCTTAAAGTAAATTCTGAAAACAACATTTGCCAGAGAGAACCGAAGCAGCTAGGAGATCCCAACAGTTAGGTCAATGGATAGTAATGACATCTGGCTTTTAGATTCCAACTAGATGTTTGAGGCTTCATAATAATATTAAATATATAACATGTTTCTAGCCTGAAACACTTGACACTCACTAGCTGTGTGGCCCTGGGCAAGTCATTTAATCCCAATTGCCTCACCAAAAAGCAATAAAAAAAAAACCCAACAATAAATAAATAAATAACATGGTGCTTTGAAATTTGCAATGTATTTTATTTCCTAACATGATAGTATTCCAATTTGTTAATCACTTATATATGTACCCAGGGCAGCTAGGTGACACAACAGAGAAAGTGCTGGGCCTGGAGTTAGGAAGACTCATCTTCCTGAGTTCAAATGCAGCCTCAGATACTTCCTATCTATGTGACCCTGGGCAAGTCACTTAACCCTGTTTGCCTCAGTTTCCTCATTTGTAAAATGAGCTGGAGAAGGAAATGTCAAACCACTCCAGTCTCTCTGCCAAGAAAACCCCAATGGAGTCACAAAGAGTTGGGCGTGACTGAAACAACTCAGCAACAACCACCTATGATTCTAGTGCTTCTACTATCACCGTACCTCCATCCCTGGATTCCTAAAAGTTTGTTGAAGGTCATTTTCACTTCGACCCCAATCACTCTTCACTGTCTTACCAATATTTCACCCCAAAGCATCGAGCCTGTGGTTAAGTCCACTTTCCCCTGGTTTTCCTCCTGCCTGAGGGAGAAGAGCACTTCCCTAACTAGGACATTCTCTGAAGCCATTTGGTTCCTTCCTGGAGGTCCAGTTTGGAACTTCATTCGGAGTCCCTGCTTTCACTTCAACTGATCATGAGCAAAGCAGATAACTATGTGCCTCCCTTTGAGGATGTAGACGTCAGATATTTGAAAGTGAGTACTATGCCTTTTCCAGGTTAATAGTCACCTTCTGTGCATTTCTTTAGATAAAAAAAAAGAATCATTTAAAAAATAATTGTTCATATTTATGTAACATTTCAAGATCTGTGAAGCATTTTGTATCTAATATCTCATTTCATCCTAAGAAAGACCAAGTAAGGGAGTGACCCCATTTTGCTGATTGGGAAACAGAGACTTAGGAAAGTTAAAGGACTTACCCAAGGCCACACAGCTAGTTGTTCGTTTGTTTTTTTAAACACATGAAAGAAATGTCAATTATTGCAGATTTCTCTTGGTGACTCCCATTCTAATCGTATCCAAAGGCCCTCTCTTATTCTTTCTAGAAGATTGTCTCCCTTTGCATTTGGAAAGTAATGCTCTGAATATTACATAATGTGGTATAGTAGGGAAAGGTTATGAGCAAAGCATAATAAACTGGAACATCTTCATAATGACTGTGCAACCACAATGCTGAACACACCTTTCCCATAAATCATCTCTTACTTAAAAAAAAAATGAAACTATTAAGACTAATATGAAGAGTATAGATTTTTTTCAATAATGTAGCAATAATTAGCTTTGGTTTGAAATAATCTACTTTTGGGTGGTGATTCTTTGTAACTATAATGGTATGCATTGGTGATATTACATGACTAGTCTTTAAGTCTTTGTAACAGCCATGTAATTTTAGGTAAAAGGTGGCTATTCTCATCCCTACTGCAGTGAGATAGGGAAACAGAGGCTCAGAGAATATGACATTCCAAAATTGGTATAGTAATAAGAGTAGAATTTTAACTCAGGTTCTTCTGGATTCTAGTCCTACTTGACCAACATGTCTCCTATAAAGCCTGTCTAAACAATTCAGGTAATTTATCTGCCTGCCCCTAAATAGATGTCAACCCTACCACCATCCATTTCCAAGTGAGAGGATAAGGAGATTCAAAATTGTTGATGCAAAGGTTTGGGGGGCTTGTGTAGCAGAATCAGGTAAATCTATAGTTGGTCCTAAGGGTCTTTTCTTGCACCAGTTACCTGGAACTGGGAAGAGGAGGGAAGGGAACAGGGAGGATATGAGCTGAAGCCCAACAGTTTCACTCCTCATGACACAGTATCTGGGAAATGGGGAATGGGAGGGGCAGCTGGGCCCCGAGTCGTAGGTTCCTGGCATGCTCAAAATACCTGCACTATTTACAAAGTTGGGGATAGTGTCGTAAAATAAACCATGCATGGGCTATTGTGAAGCTATAATCATATTTCTTCCAACTCTAAATACCCACTCCATTCATTCACTAGACTTTATGTTAACTTGAGATATCTAATTCCATTTATTCATTGATAGAATGGTGACTTTGCTAGCAATGACATTCTTTGCAATCTTTCAGTTACCATCAAAGCTGGCTTCAAGTCCCAAAAGAAAAGAAAAGAATTTTGGAGAAGAAAACAGAAGAAAACCAGAAACCAAAGAAGAAGGAGCAGGAGTGTCAGGAGGTAGTCCTCACAGAGCAGCTGATGCGCTGCTTTGTTGAAAGCAACCCAACGGACCTGTCAAGCTGGTGCCCAGATGAGGGCCCTCTGACAAAGCCAGTACAAGAGCAGGACCGCCAGGGTGACCTCAAGGTTTTGGAGCATAAGCACCCTCGCCAAAAGGAAGGAGTCCCTCAGGAGATAGAGGAAGAAGTCACTCGAGAAGAATCCCATCATCCTGGCCTTGCTGAGATAGGGCTAGTTCAGACAGAGCTGTGCCATGAAGGGAGCATGAGTCCAGAAAATCCTCAGGACTCAGAGGGGTCAAATGGAACAGACCCACAAGTTTA
The DNA here is from genome assembly GCF_900497805.2 of Vombatus ursinus. NCBI lineage: Eukaryota > Metazoa > Chordata > Mammalia > Diprotodontia > Vombatidae > Vombatus > Vombatus ursinus. Next base: position 43,191,349 of record NW_020954590.1, on the reverse strand, counting down.
TGATAAAGAAGACCTGAAAACTAAGCAGCAAGAACAAGGCACAGGACAATCAAGGGGGCTCTTTGGGTTGCTAGAGGAAAAAGTTGTGAAGGTGACAAAGTTGTGGCAACAGTGGGAAGTGAATGAGGTGGTTAAAGTTATGCGAGAACAGCATTGGTCCCAAGTGGAAAAGATGCAGAAAGTAATTCGCCAACAGCGGATAGAAGAAGAATGCCTCATCCAGTACGGCTCCCAAAAGGAGCTAGAAAGCCTGGCGCAACCACTGGGGAAACAGGGCTATAACCATTCATCAGGGAATTGGGATCAGTGTCAGAAGAAGGAAGGAGTTATATCTCTGCTGCCCCAACAAGATGGAAAATTGTCTGAAGTATTATCCACAGAAGCCCAGTTAGGTAGAGAAGACCAAAAAACTGTACAGCGACAAAGCTCAGACAAAGAATGGACAATACAAGAAGATGAGGCTTCAGAATTATCCCAAAGGGAGGAGGAGTCCAAAGCATTGCATCTAGAACAGCAAAAGGAAAACATTACCAGCTTAACAGGGATACCCCAAGTTCTGCAAGTGGTAAAACAGCAGCATCAATGCCAAAAGGAGGCCATTTTGAAAGTGATGCACCAGCAGCAGACCCTTCAAGAAGAGGCAATTTGGAAGGCCATTGGTCAGCAATGTCAAGTAGAAGCGGTTCTCAAGGTCACGTGTCAAGGATGGCAGCGACAAGTGGAAGCCATTCTGAAGACCATGAAGGTGCAGCAGCAATCCCAAGAAAAGGCAATTTTGAAAGTGGTGAGGCAGCTGGGGCCTCAAAGGCCATGTGAGGAGGACAACCATAACAAGGCAGCAGAACAGAACCAAGAGCAGGAAAAGAAACCAAAGAAACATAAAAGAGACATTCCTAATTATTTTGTAGCAATTCCAATAACCAATGATCAGGTACAGTATTTTGCAAATTTGATGATTTTCTTTAGGATAATATTAAGGAGTTCAAAGATATTGTCCTAAAGGTATACTGTTTGTTATATAAAATTATAATATAGTCTTAGTTCAATTTTAAGTTTATTAAGCATATACTTGTATGCATAAATGTACATATATGCGTATATACATATTTATATGTTTACATATATGTGTGTATGTACACACATTTTTGTGTATATGCATATATGTATGTGTGTTTTGTATACACACACATATATACATACTCCACGCCTCTGTGAAAGATAAGGGACAGCTTTCTCCTATCTATCCTGTACAAACTTATTCCTTCTTCCTCCTGGACACCATTATCTTCCCTATACAACAATTAGGGTTGTTTTTTTTTTCATATTTAAATGTTTCCCCTAGGAGTTTTGTTTGGGGCATATATTCATAGATATATACCCCTACATATAATAAATAGTAGGAATTTGGGGAAAGTGTATGTAAATAAATGGTGTGCTTTAAATTCTTTACATTTTAAAACATTTCATTCACTGTGACCCTATCCTAAGGCATGCTCCCATGTCCAATTCCTCCCTGTTCCTCTGTCGTTAGTGGCCAGTATGCTTCCTCAGATACACAAGATGCAAGGTGTGACAGACACACAATGTTTCTTCCTCAGGTCACTAGCTACCTGATGGTCATCTTCCCTTGCTGGACAAAACAAAGTTGAAGTAATATTTTTTAAAACCTTTCCTGGTGACCAAATCAGGGTCAAAGAGGGAGGGAAAGATCTCTAGCTCTTAAACCAATGCTGACCTTGTACAGTGTTTAAAATTTAAACAGCCTTCCCTTTTAGCTTCTGATATCCCAGCAGGGATGGGGAACCTGTAGCCTCGAGGGCACATGTGGGCTTCTAGGTCCTCAAGTGCGACCTGATTAGACAAAGGCCACATGCAACCTAGAGGCCACAGGTTCCCCACCCCTCGAGGCTGAAAGCACAATCACTCAAGAGAGCAGGCAAGTAAACAGGAACCAAAAGAAAATAAATTGTTATTCCCTGCAAAACAAATCATCCCTTCCTAGATATTGAAGAGTAAAATGGAGACAGCTGTCAAATTACAAATGAGATTCTGTCCAAAAATTCATTTATGGTTTGGTGGTTTAGAACTTGGAATACATTTTGATGCAGAAAATGTTATACGTAGCGGTTATAGAAACAACTTCCAAAGGCCTTTTTAACTTGCGATATACATGAGGCATAACAGTAGCAGTACATGGCTTACTATCCACGTACACCACTATTTCTATAAGAAAATGTGGTCTAGTTTCCAGCTTAGGAATTAGGGAATATTCCTAGATAGATAGATATCGATCTACATAGATAGATACGGATACATCTAAATATCTGCTGTAGTCAAAACATCAGCACCTGGGACTGTCTTTCCATCTCTGTTGAAGTCAGTGCTCTTCTAATCCTAAACTAATAATGGCTATCACTGCCTGAGGTTGGAGGAGAGATAAGGACAATGTTAGGGTGGAGATGAAGTTCTTGTAGGTAAGAGCTGATCATGAGAAGAGTTAGGATGAGGATGGCGGAGGTGTAGAGTAGAAATGGCAAGAGAGGGGGTGGAAAAAATGGGGGTAGGTAAAGGAAAGGAATTTGAATAGAGCTTTGTTTTGTTTTTCTAGAATAGGGATAGTTCATGGCTGTGCTAAGACAGGGGTTTCCTCCTTATTGGCAGTGTCTTTTCTTTCCCTCTAACTGTAGGCCAGACTCACTGTTGCTATTGCAGAAGTCGGGAGTTGAGGCAGTAAGAAGCCAGGATAAGGAAATGAGAGACATCCTCAAAATTCTTGGACACTGATCAGACAGATTTTCATGGAAATTCTAGTGCCATTAGAGAGAGAAACTGGCAACAGGTTTCTTGACCTTCATTCTCTGTCTTTGCCAACCCACCTCCACATAGCTGTCAAAATAATCTTCCTAATGCGTAGGTCAGAACTTGTTACCTTCTTGCTCAAAGATCCCCATTGCCTAGAGCAGGTGTAGGGAATCTGAGGCCTTGAGGACATACGTGGCTCTCTAGGTCCTCAAATGCAGCCCTTTGACTGAATCCAAATTTCACAGAACAAATCCTCTGTGAAGTTTAGATTTAGTTAAAGGGCTGCACTTGAGGACCTAGAGGGCCACATGTGGCCTCAAGATTGTAGGTTCCCCACCCCTGGCCTACAGGATAAAATAAAATAAAAACTCCTTGATCCCCACCTACTTTTCTAGCATTATACCACATTACTCTTCCGTATATAGTCTTTCCCAGACAAACTAGACTATTTCTCAACTTTGATAGTTTATTTCCCACTTTTATGCATTTTCACGAGCTTGGAAGACGCTTCCTCCTCATTTCCACTTCTCAGAAATTTTATCTTCTTTCAAAGGGTCACTTCCTGTAAGAGACATTTGCTTACCAGCCCGGTTGTTAATCTGCGTGTTAGTTTCACACCAGTAGAATGTGAACTCTATGAAAGCTAGGACTGTCCTAGCTTAATCTGTGCATTCCTAGCATCAAACATGGTACCTTGCACTTAGCAGTTGTACAATAAGTACATAAATACTATTACCATGCCAAAGTATCCAAGGTGATTATAAATAAGGATAGACCTGTATAGAGTCAAATGTTAGCCAATGTATCATCTGTGTTGTGTGTTGAAGAAACATGTAAGACTCATGATGGTATTTGGGGTTTTCAGAAAACAGTCTTAATAAAAGGCCCTAAGTTGGGTCTGCTACAGTTTTAAATGACTCAGATTTTGACTTCTATGTGTGTAATTAAATTGCAAATAGTCCTAATGATAAATCTTCCATCATTGCTTTGGTTGGAGAGAACAAGGATTTGACTCTACATCAGTCGATGATCACATCCGTTGACTACTTCATACTACAGATGATTTTTCGTGTTCCTTTTTTTTTTTTAAACCATTTATTTATTTGTTTGTTTTTTGGTTAGGCAATGGGGTTAAGTGTCTTGCCCAGGGTCACACAGCTAGTAAGTGTTATGTGTCTGAGGCCGGATTTGAACTCAGGTCCTCCTGAATCCAAGGCTGGTGCTCAATCCACTGCACCACCTAGCTGCCCCTCATGTTCCTTTTTTTTTTTTTTAACATTATGCTTAAGGCAGTAGGAATAGCAAACCAAATGAAGAACAAGGGATGAAAGTTCTCATCTTCCCTCTTTATAGTGAGCCCTGCCTTTGAAACAGTCCTGATTCTGAGAAGTCATTTAGAAAGTTTGCATCTGCAGGGGATGCAATCATTTCTTTGATTTTTCTGTTCTGGGGTGAGAAGGGGGCTTTTTTGCCTTACAGGATTTGTTGTTGTTGAGTGATTTTCAGTTGTGTCCAGCTCTTCTTGGCTCCATTCTGAGGATGGATTTGAACTCAGGTCTTCCTGATCCCAGGCCTAGCATTCTATACACTGTACCACCTAGTTGCCAAAACATAATAGGTATGTCTATGTTTTTGTTCAGTCATGTCTGACTCTTCATGACCCCATTTGGGGTTTTCTTGGCAGAGATATTGCAGTGACTTGCCATATCCTTCCCCAGCTCATTTTACTGATGAGGAACTGAGGCCAGTAGGGTTAAGTGACTTGCCCAGAGTCACACAGCTAGTAAGTGCCTTAGGCCAGATTTGAACTCAAGAAGATGAGTCTTCTGACTTCAGGCCTGGCACTCTATCTAATGTGCCACCTAGCTGCCCCCAAGCCTCTGCCTTAAAGGACTAGTGATGGACAGTTTCAAGAAAGGAAAATCTTCCTCTGTGCCCCTTCACCACTGGTGACTTAACATCTGTGACTTAAGCCAAATTGAGTAGGATACGTGAGCCAGAGCCATAACTGAGGAAGTTAGGTTGGTGAGGTAAGATGAGGGTAGAAATTACAAGCAAATGTTTTCTCCTTTCTTCCTTTCCCCTAATCATGTTAAAGAGTGGGATTGGACCTGTGATTTTATTGGTATAAGGAACTCTAAAGAGTGGAAATTCCCTTCATCAGTGCAAGTTGGCACCTTCTAGCCTTAGAGAGTGGCCTAGAGTACTGAACAATTAAATGACTTGCCTTAGTTTGTTATAAGAAGATCTGCATGGTCCTGGCTTCAAGGCCATATCTCTATGTGCTACTCTATGACCTAGCAAGGCGAATTGGTGAAACCAGGTTTAAAATGAATGAGAGACTGGGTGTATATAAATAATTGAAGATGAGCAGACATACTTCCTTTGCCTTGTTAAAAGGGAGGAAGTCATAGATTGATGATGTTTATGTGATCCTCTCATCACTTTAACCAGCTGACCCAGCCCTTCTCCAAGTCACTGTCTCCTGATTGGTGGCACAGGACCTGAGAGATTTGCCCCAGTTCACCATGTTCAAAAGCAACTGTTGCCCTATTCCTTGTGCAACCAAAATATAGAGGCAACCTGTATGTATCTGCTTTTCTTTACAGACATGTTATTATTGTATCCCATAGCTAATTTGTAGAACAAATAGAAAATATTCTCTCAAGTACCATTGGAACATACATCAAGAGTCATAAGGGACATCAGAATGGACTTGTATAGTTTCCTCATGTTATAGACAAGGAAACGTCATTTAGAAATTAAAAAGAAAAACAAAGGCCCTGGGGAATTCTGGTGGAAAATAAAGTTGAGAGGATCTCCCAGTGCAAATCAATTGCCTCTCTTGCAAGAAACAAACAAAAACCTTAGTGTTGTAAAGAGGAAGCAAGGATCACATAGCATTAGAGATTAGAGATGATTGAAGGTTATCTATTCCAATGCCCGTATTTGTTGGCTAGGTGGTACAATGGATAGTGTGGAAGCAAGAAAGACCTGAGTTTAAATTCTGCTTAGTAACCAGCTGTGTGGCCCCCGGGCAAAGTCATTTAGACCTGTGTATGAATAATTTTTTTCAATTATATGTAAAAACAATTTTAAATATTTTTTTAAAATTTTGAGTTCCAAATTCTCTCCCTCCCTCCTTCTCTCCCTTCCCTTCTCCCTAAGACTGAAAGCAATTTGATATAGGTTATAAACATGCAATCATGCAAAACACATTTCCATATTGTTAACCTCGGTTTGTCTCAGTTTCCTTATCTGTAAAATGGGGATAATAATAGCACCTACATCCCAGGGTCTTTATGAGGATCCAATGAGATAACATATGTAAAACACTCTGCAAGCTAAAGTTTTTGTTTTTACAGATGAAGAAGATGAGGCCCAAAGGGGCTAAGAGACTTGGCCCAAGGTCATAAAAGGGGTAAGAGGAAGAGCCAAGATTCAAACTCAAGCCCCTTCACTTCAAGTTCAGCATCATATTATCTAGACACAGTATCACAGATATTGAGCAGGAAGGGACCTAAGAGGCTGTGTAGTCTAGCCCCCTCATTTTACAGATGAGAAAACTGAGGCTCAGAGAGATTAAATGACTTGCCCAACATCATGAGGTTAGTAAACAAAGTTAGTAGAATTTGAACTCAAGTTCCCTGCCTCTAGAGCCAGGGTACTTATTTTCCTCTACACTATCAGTAACAGGGGGACAAGTGGGTCTTCAAAGTAACCAAATTTCACTGTTATATACTCTTGACAAAACCCATCCTTTAATCAGGGAGGGGGAATGGGGGGAGGGAAATATTGTTTTGTATAACTATAGGAGAAACACTTCTACAATGGCCCCCAGTGTCCTCTGGCAAGCACACAGAACACTCTCCCCTGCCCCACCCTCTTTAGGTACTTAGCTAATGGAATCTTTTAGCAAGTGAGTCTTTCCCCTCTTGTGAGAACGTCTGCATGATGTACTATTGGTTGGAGAAATACCAGGCAATGCTGCTGCAGGAGGTACGATTGGCAGACAAGAACGATTGCATCCTTTATTCTGTGTCTCTGGGGAGTCCAGTAGCTTCAGAGGAGGGCCCCCTAATTACTCTGCAAGTGTCAAGTCCCTCTAGGAGGGGGAGTTCTTTTGCAGTTGATTAACATGCCGATGTATGGCCTAGATCCACAAAGACAGTAGGGGTATGATGGAGTTTCTTGATTCCCTCAGTGGCAGAAAGGGCATCTTTGGGAATGCATTGGTAGTTCCATTCAGTACGACATTGCTCTTGAGTTGAAAGCAATAGGTTCCCCTTGTCTTGTTTTGGCGAAACCCAAATACTTCACATTTCAGTGATAAGATAAAATGGTGATTCATCATAACAGAAAAGCACAGACTCTAAAGGTCTCCATCTCCTCACCAGCAGCCTTTCCCCACTGGGAGATGCCTCTGCTCTAAGGCTCTCCCTCCTGATTGGTCAGTCCCTAGCCTGGACCCTCATTTCATGAGTCACCCAAGTCATGCCCATTTCATTTCTGGCTCTGCTCCTGACTCAGGACTTTTCCACCTCCTCACTTTTAGCCTTCACCTTCACTCCCCAACCCTACTGCCTTGCTCTCCAGTTCCCTTTATATTATATCTTTCCCCATTCAAATATAAGTTCCTTGAGGAGAGACACTGTCTTCTTTGTTCATATTTGTATTCCTAGTGTATAGCACAGTACCTGCAATACACAATAAGTGCTTAATAAATGCTTTATCTATCAAGTCAATGATTGCTAAGTATTCCAGAATGGGAACATCCTAATCTTGGCAAGGCCAAAGTCATGGACTACCCTTTTCCAATAGCCAATGAAATGGCTTATCAAAAGTCATCATTGAGGAGGTAGGAGGAGGGGGAGAACATTGTAGAAACTGAGTATTCCCAAGAAGGTATGAATGGCTTTTTCTTTTAGGGAGTATAGGAAAACCTCACAGTCTCTATGGTTTATTATTCATTGAATGGGCCATATATTGGCAGAGAGATTACCAGCAGCATTGATAGTGGCACTAGATGCTTTATTTTCACATTTCTTTTTTTGTCTACTCAGATATCTGATGTGTTCAAACAATGTAAGACTTCCTGGCATCTTTCTGTTGGTCCATGTTCTGTATATTCCATGATCAGGATTTATTTTAAATATGTACCACTCATGAGACCCTAGAAATCAAGTTCCTCAGGAAGGAATGAAAAAGCATTTATTAAGTACTTGTTATGTACCAGGCTCTGTGCTAAACATTAGATACATAGAAACAAGCAAGATAGCTCTTGCCCTCAAGGAGATTGTATTCTAATAGAGGAAGGCCACACAACAACCATAGAAATAGGAGTGACAGGAGTACATGTGTGGCAGTCAGATTTGGAAATAGTCTGGAAGTATGTGGTGACTTTACCTCTTCAGAAAAGAGAAGACAAAGATATTAAGCAGTGGAAAGTTCTAGGTTTAGAGAGTATCTTGATGGACTACTAAGGTTGGGGTTAGTTGGAAAGTTTGTACCACCTAGGTTTTCTCATAAATACTTTATCCTGGTATTTTGCAACAGAATTTTCCATTGTAAAAAAATACATATACCCTGAAAATATATTCTTATGCCATAAGAATCCCTTTAATAAGAAGATTAGTTCTGTGAAGTTTGGATTCATTCAAAAGGCCATACTTGAGGACTTAGAGGGCCACATGTGGTCTCAAGGCCACAGGTTCCCCAACCCTGAGTGTGTAGCAGCAAGGAACAGATGGGGAAAATGGATCAGATGCTTGAATTATGTGCTCAGTTATGATGGCAGAAGTCAAGGAGAGCTAAGCAGATTATAAGACCAAGGAAGGTCAGATGGCCTGGTGCCTTTAGATGCAATCAGTGAACGTTTAGAAAATTGGGAAAGGCAAAAAGCACTGGTCACTTGGATTGGTTTGGAGAAGGAGCAGGGATCTAAGATATGTGAGAATCATCAGAGGTGGGATTTGAACCTAGGTCTTCTGACTCCAGGACCCATGTTCTTTCCACTACTGCCTCCATATCAATAAGCATACAAATTCATCATATGTTGTAAGTGAAGCATGAATGGTAGGGCATCATGACATGACATCCTTTTTGCCAGATCTTCTCTGACCATTTCCATTCTCTGCTCAAAAAAAGCCTTTCAGTGGTTCGCTATTGGATCTTTTCCCTGCCATGCAAAGCCCTCCACAATCTGCTTCCAGCCTTCATTTTTCCTAAGTCCCTAACAGCCCAGCTGTTTTTCCACTCTCTCCATGTCATCTCCTCTCTCCATGCATTTGTCCATGATATCCTCCCTGCTGCTAGGTGATGTAGTGGACAGAGAGTACTGAGTCTAAAGTCAGGAAGACCCGAGTTCAAATCCTGCCTCAGATGCTTACTAGCTGTGTGATTCTAGGCAAGTCACTTAAACACCACATGCCTCAGTTTCCTTAACTGTAAAATGGAACTCCAAGTGAGACAAAACAAGAACTCATAAGAAATAAGAACCATGTTTCACAATAGCTTCCCCTGGCACAAGAATGTAACAAGGAATCACAGACAAGTACATGAAGTAAAAGTGAAAAAGAACGTTTTGAGCAAAGGGGACAAAAGTGGGAAGCATTTCTATCACTAAAAAGATAATAACAAAAAGGGGAAAGGATAATAATAGCCCCTACCTCCCAGGGTTGTTGTGAGGATCCAATGAGCCAATATTTGTAAAGTTCTAAGCACAGTCAGGCACTTAATAAATGTTTATTTCCTTCTTTTCTTCCTTCCCTCCTAAGCTTAGAATGCATTCCCTCTTCTTCTCTCCTTTGCAGAATCCTCTGTTTCCTCAAGGCTCCGCTCAGAAGCCAACATCTCCATACGGTGTTCCTTGATCCTTTTCTCCCACCTCAAATAGTCATCAAGCATTTTTGTGGCTCTCTCCTTTGCCCCCTCCCTCTCTACTTTGTATTATACTCATTCGTGTTCATGTGGCTTTCCTAAACTCCCGAGTTCAAATTCCTTGAAGTCAGAGACTTTGATTCTTATCTTTGAGCCCTCAGCACCTACCACGGTGCTTTGCACATAGTAGTAGTGCTTGCTTGAAGTGAAGGTGTTTGAGGCCCACAGTTTGTCGAGAACATATGACACTACTGTTAAGAATCTTTTATCCTATTTGCTTCAAGAGGTATTTCATTTTCTCTCGGCGCTCTTGTCACGTGAATTCTGGTTAGTTAGCTGAGTAAATCACAAAAGTCAATGCTGGAAACAGAAGTCATCTGTTGGTCCAATCTGTTACTGAAGAAATATCCTTCACCTCTCTATTGTTTTTCATCTGTAAAAATGGAAGACGAATTGGACGGTTTCTAACATTCCTTCCAGTGCCACATCTATGATACTCCGATATTCTAGGTGACTTGAATGAGAATTGTAGGAGATTTAGCCAAAGTTTCATCAGTTTGATGGAGTGGCTAGAATGTTAGACTTGAAGTCAAGAATAACTTGGTTCAATCATCTGTAACATCCCAGACTGAGCAGACATTCAGCTTCCACTTGACGAGGAACTCTGCCTACTGGGATTGTCCGTTCAACTTTCGGTCAGCTCTGATAACCCAAAGAAGCCATTTCCAAACAAGGAGAAGGCTCACAGTCCAGCATAGACACTTTATTCAACAATTTGCCAGAATATTTGAGAAGGAGATTGCATGACTCTTTGGATCCAGCAAAATTCCATTCTGGTGCTATGTTGGTTATTGGTAAACAGGCAGATCCAAGCAGGCCTTCAGAAGGACTGACTTGATTGCTGTGAACTACCCTGGACAAAAATCTTGTTCAAAACAAAATGATGGGGCATGTCTGCAACAGCTCCAAGTGCGACAAAGCAAGAACTCATAAGGAGTAAGGACCACGTTCCACAACAGCTTTCCCTGGCGCAAGAATGTAACAAGGAATAATCACAGGCAGGTGCATGGACTAAAAGTAAAAAAGAAGGACTTTTGAGTAATGGTGACAAAGGTGGAAAGAACTTCTATTACTAAAAAGGTGGGAAGATGAGGAAAAGAGAGGAAATAAATATTATCGAAGCTATAATTGAAATTCTGAGCTACAACTAGGGTGAGACAATCAGGGCTTTGTCCCAGGAAGTGAATAGCACTTGTAGTTCTTCAGAAGCATAGAAACAACTGAGTTTAGCTCTGAGAAAGAGTGATTATTTAATATAGAAAACTACCAGAGAAAGAGTGCATGCCATTCCTTTCCTTCCCTTATCCTCCCCTTTCCCCTCCTCCCCATGATTTAGAATCAGCAGCCTTCCCAGCAAGAGCATTGGAGTGTCCCGACGGTCTCTCCCCATAATGTTTAACTTACCCTCTTCCCCACCATTGTTGAGGACATGTTGTTTTAGAATATTTAGGATGCTATTTCAGCAAAAGATCACGTGGCAACTGAGATTATAGGTCAAATATTGTAGTTAAGCATTAGGGTAATGAGTAAAGGAAATTGAAGATTGGAGCTCAATCTTCAATGATCAGAGTTCAATCATAGCCAGATTTCTGGTTTGGATACTTACTGCATGACCCAGACAAATCACTTTTCTGTGCCTCAGTTTTCCCATCTCTAAAATGGAGAAAATAATACTTGATAATATTTGCACTACCTATGATACAAGGTTGAAGTGTAAAGTGTAAAGTGCTATAGAAATGTGGCTCATGGTTATTATAACAAAAGAATCTTGAAGAGTTCAAGATAGAGACAGCTTTCATACTTCGGAGTAACAAATTTAGGTTCAAAAGCTGCCTCCTCAAAGCAAATATGTTAAAGTTTAACTCTACTAGCTTCCAATACCAACTCCCCCAACATCCTATCTTCTCTTTACCTGGAAACATGCACTGGGAAGGTTGGAAGGGAAGATTGTTTAGGAGCTGAGGCAGCAGTGGATAGAATACTAGAGGCAGACCTGAGTTCAAATCCAATCCCAGACACTTACTGGCTAGATGACCCTGGGCAAGTCACTTAAACTCTGTCTACCTCAGTTTCCTCCTCTGTAACATGAGGACAATAATTGCACCTACCTTCCAGGGTTGTTGTGGGGATTGAATGTGATGATATTTGTAAAATGCTTTGCACCATGTCTGGAACACAGTAAGCCCTATTTTAAGTGCTTCCCCACATTTCCCTATTCCATATGTGATTAAGACAGACAGATTCCTAGGTTTACCATTACCTGTTTAATTTAATGAAACCTTTTAACTTCTCTGAATGTCCATTTGCGTAATAAGGGAGGCTGCCCCATACCATTTTAAGGTGTTTGAATTCTAGGGGGGATAGTAGTGTAGAGTTATTTAATCTTATAAGATCCCAATTATAAATTATATCCTGGCCTCCCCCTACTCTTCTGCATAGTTCTTCATTTTGAAAGGTTTTTTTTTTTAATATAGTACATGTTTGACACATATCATTGCAACCTAATCCTAAAAGTAAAGTTGCATTTGACGCCTTTTGGAAGGGTGGGGTGGTTGGTGCAAAATTTAATCTAATGGATAAATGTATTAAATCTCAAGAGGTCAGTTCAATATTCTTTAAAGAGAACTGGCCTCTAGCCTAAAAGAAAATGCTTAGCCATCCTTGAGTGAGGAAGGCTTGTACTGGAAATGTTGTAATGTAATATGATTATTCCAGGATGTCCTATTTATTGCTGCTCACTCATCTGCCATATCCATTGTAATGTTTTAAACAAATTTTGCATCTTGGGTAATGGAAAAGGCTATGTGTGGGGAATTTGAATTTAATTTTCTTGATTGAATAGAGTAGTTAATGGCTTAATCCTGTGCCCTGTTCACTAAATTGAATGGCACAAGGCCATCCAAATTTATGGAAAAGACCTCTGGGTTTGGAAGAACACTGAGTTTTTGACCTGAAGGAGGAATTGAAGACTTCAGTTTTATAGGTAACTTAAATGAGAATTGTAGGAGATTTAGCCAAAGTTTCATCAGTTTGATGTAGTGGCTAGAATGTTAGACTTGAAGTCAAGAATAACTTGGTTCAAATCCTGCCTCTGAAACTTGCTAATTGTGTGTCTCTGGGCAAGTTACTTAATTTCTATAATTTTCAGTCAATGTCTTTAGATATCTCCGAAGTCATAGGTGGGCTGCAATCTGTCTCAGTGGGAGTTCCTCACATGGATAAAATCCCAGATCCTTCCTTTACATATTCAGCTGAGAATGTTAGAATGTGGAGGCCAAGGGGATTTATGAACCTTTGAAAGCATGCAAACAAGTCTCTTCACTTCTAGTGTGGTACTCCCAGTCCTTTATTCTTTGCTACTTTGGGAAGAAAAAAAAAAGGTGCCTTTCAGCGTTTAGAAGTCTATTGCTTTCATTTTGAAAATTAAATTTTAAAAATTTAAAAATTTAAAAACCAAGGGTCAAACATTAAATGATTTGCCCAAGGGCACAAGGAGTTAGTGTCAGAGCTAGGGACTAGAATTGCTCTGGTTCTTTCTACCTTACTGTACCATACTGGTGGAGTTTGGATCTCATCAGAATTTTCATTTTCAGTCCTGAATCCAAGCAGTCTTAAGTAATACCCCCCTTGCTCATCCCAATCATCCAACTGGTGCTGTCCAAACAAGGCAAGGAATTGGTATAAAAAAATCCTAGTCACAAGAGATTTCTGGTTAAGATGGCAGCCTGAAGAAGAAGAAGAAAAAAAAAAATAAGCTGTTCAATTTTCACATACTTACTTTGCAAAAACCTAAAAATAGCACCAGACTGAATTAATGGTCAGGATATCCAAAAAGACAGTGTAATAAGTGACTTCACCCGGCCAAGAACTGTGCAAAAAGTCAGTCAGAAGCCCATAGGTGATAAGAAAAGGGGTCCTGCAGAAAAGCTAGTGTCAGTAAAGTTAAGCAAGAAGAAAGCCTTCTAATATGAGTCATCTGAATTATGTCACACTTTATGTGAATAAGAATAGAGGACTCAGAATGAAACCTTGTGGTGATCAGAACCCACAGTACTAAAAACTTGGAAATATCTGGAAGTGTCAGCAATCAGTTTGAAAAAGCAGAGCTCAGACCAGGACATACCAGGTCTAGGGGTACCAGAAGTCTATGGCAATATAACTTGAGATGCCATAGGAGACCCTGAAAATGTAGCATTTTGAACCTCAAAGATATGGGGTGTCCCAAAATCTAACAGTCCTCTGAGCACAGATAAACCCCAGGGTTCAGAGGTCAATGCAGGACGCTAGGTGACTCAGAGTGACCAATCGTGGCAAACTACCCAGCCCAAAAGTGCAGGATGGCTATGGAGTTTGCCTCTGGCACAAAGTTCTAATTCAGAAATGAAGCCTGGAGATATGAGAAAACAGAAGAAACTGGCCACTTTAAAGAATTATTAGAGATCCAGAGATATCTAAACATCCAATCCAAAAGACGTAATTTCGCAATACCTGCAGACACTCAAGAGAGAAAAAAATTGATTGGACATAAGGACTACAAGAATGCCTGAAAGAAATCAAGCAAGAGATAAAAAATTAAATAAGAGTTCTTGAGAAAAAGAATTGGAAGGAGAATAAACAGCTAAGAATAGAAAGTGGTTGATGGCACCCAAGTAACTCCCTGAAATTAGAAAAGAACAAACGAATCAATGAATCCCTGAGACAACAAGAAATAGCAGAACAAATTCCCAGATTTGTATTTCAAGAAATCATAAGTAAAAATTGCCCAGACTTACTAGAACTAGAGGGCAAAGTAAAAATAGAATGAATCTGGCAGTCACCTCATGAAAGAAATCCCAACACAGAAAAATCCCAGGAATATCTAAGCCAACATCTAGAGTTTCTAGGTAGAAGAAAAAATTCCACAAATAGCCAGAAAGAATTCAAGTACCAAGAAATGACAGTCAGGATTACATGATTAGTAGCCTCAGCTACAAATGAGAGGAAATGTTGGAATATAATGTTCCAGAAAGTAAAGGCTTACAATTAAGAATAACTTAGCCTGCAATGCTGAGTATGATCCTACAGGGGGAGAAAAAACCTTTAATAGAACTTTTAAGCTGAGCAAATAAAGACCAAAACTGAGCAGAAACTTTGAAAGTTAAACAAAAGAGAAACCTGGTAAGGTAAATAGATCTATCTGAGCAATTAAAAGGGGCTTAAATGATGCTGTGAAGTACTAACATTCCAATATGGGGAGGAAAATAAGTGTTTTCTTAGACCTTTAATATCTTCAAAGGTCATAAAGAGAATTAAAAAGATCAGCACATAAAGGACTTGTGATTTGTTCAAATGTATTTAAGAGAAGAAAGAAAAGGGAGGGAAAAAGGAATATACCAGGGTAGAAAGGAGATACGTCAAATTTACTTTTTCTCAAAATTAGAATACATAAACATATACAAACAGAAAGGAAGATGTTTATAAAAAAGGCATTGGATGAATTTCATTCTTATCTGAACCAAACAAAAGAGTTGAACAGAGAGAAAGAGTTTGCTGTAGAAATGAATGAACAGGGAAACAGGCAGGGACAGGAAGTAGAGGGAGAGAGTTAGGAAGGACAATAATATGGGAAAAGGAATAGTCATAACAAAACAAATTTCCACTTCAGAAAGTGGATCCTGAAGGAGGAAAAAGAAGCAAGAACTAATGATCAGAATCTGGATGAAATGAAAAGAATAGGGGCAGTGAAACCAAAAATAGCTACGATTGTGAGTTAGTAGCATTGAGTATATTTTGCATTCACCACTGGCTTCTTCCTTATAGAGTGGAGAGCAGGGAGCAAAAAGTATAAGAAGAAATGACAAATGAAAATACCTAATTAGCAATCAATGGAAAATGTGAAGTTTGAACTCGTCCATAAAAACAAAAAAGGCTAGCATAATAGATTAGCGAAATCTAACATTTTGTTGTTTGTAAGAAATACTCTTGAAGCACAAATATTCACATAGTTGAAATAAGGAAATGCTTCAAGTGAATTCAAAAAAGCATGTCTAGAAATCATGATTCTAGATAGGCAACAGAAAAAATAAATATGGTTAAAGAAACTACATTATACTGAAAGACATCCTAGGCAATGAAATAACATAAGAGTAGTTAATATACATGTACCAAATTAACTAGCACCTATGTACTTTAAAAAAAAATCTAATTACAATGGGAAATAGCAACATTATAATTAGAGAGGGGACCTCAACATGTACTTTTTGGCCCCCAAAAAATAAAATAAAAAATAAATTTAAGGAACTAAATAAAATTTTAGACAAAATAGATATTCTAGATCTTTTGTAATTACTGAATGGGAATAGAAAGAAATATGCATACATTTTAGATGTGTGTTGTACCTTTACAAAAATCAAGCAACACCAACTGAAAGCTTCTGCACAAGTAATATCATTGAAGTTAAAACTAAAAGGGAAAAAGATGGGAACTAAGTCTGTAATTTCATTGGTTTAGAGAGGAAGAAAAGAAGTATTAATATAATACCTACTAAGTGTCAGGTAGCTATGCTAAATTCAATTTGATCTTCACAACAACTATGGGGGATAGGTGCTATTATTCCCATTTTACAATTGAAAAAACTGAGGCAAAGAGAGGTTGTGACTTGTCCAGAGTCACACAATAAGTAAGCAGTTGAGGTTGTATTGAACTCGGGTCTTCCTGACTCCAGGGCCAGCACTCTATCCACTGTGCCACCTATCTCCCAGGTGAGGGGACTCCTATTAATGCAGATTATCACCTATACTTTTATTCTTATTTGCCTAGAGCACTGAGAGAGAGCACTCTAGCAAAGATGACAGGAGAAAATGACAGTTGCTGGAGATGTTGGAGGACAAGAACAGACATACCGTCGGTAGGGCTGTAAATTGGTAAAGTAATACGAAGCTTTACCTAAAAATTCACTAAACCATGTATCATTTTGACCCAACAATATCACTGTTAGGCTCATACCCCAAAGAGATTTTAAAAAGAAAAAAAAACCTACATGTACAAATCTTTTTATAGCAGCACTTGTTAAGCAAAGACCTAGAAATGAAGGGAAGTCCAAAAATTAAGACATAAGAATGTAATGGTATATTATTGCACTGTAAGAAATTATAAAAGGGACAATTTCTGAGAAACATTGGAAGATGTATTTGAACTGACACAGAGTAAAGTAAGCAGAACCCAGAGAACAATTTATACAATAACAACAGCATTGTCAAGGAAAACATTCATCTCCATACCTGTAAATTTTCAAGCAGGACAGATCCTAAGAAATATTCTGAAGTAGCTAGAATTGTTTTTCTTTTCATAGTCTCTACACTCACTTCTTTTAAAAGTGGTCCCTTCCTATAATGTCTTCATGTTGTCTCCACACAGCTCTCCATAGCATCCCACTGAGGTTTCCCCACCCAGACTCAGGCATCAACCTACTGCTAGACTCCAATTTTATACTCTAGACTCCAAATTCATAGTTTCCCCACATTCTAATTTCTGATTTATCCTGGTTCCAGTGCCTTAGAGCCTTGTTGCAGTTTTCCAAGGTGAAAATGAACAAAGCTGCTAAACTAATGCGTAAACTTGTTAATAGGTGCTAGATATTATAGGAGGCTAGTCCTTGATTCTTTCTCCTGTCCAAGATATTATGACTACATTATAGCAGTGGCCTTCTGGAGACAAATTCTGGTTTTGTTGTCCAACACTCATGGTGAAGACTGCAGGTCAGGTTGAAGGAGACAGTGGCTTCAGACTGGCCAACAATATAAACTTTTAGGGCAGGTGAGACCTTATATCACATCCTACAGGTATGCACATTTTCTGTCTCTCCAACGTTGTAGATGCTTAGCCCTGCCAAAAAGGGCTCTCTGACTAGAATCACCACAGATTGCCTGGGGAGGTCAAAACGGATGCCCTCAACCTATCAGTGGTAATAACAATAATTGTAGGCAACCTGGAGTTAGAAGTTCTTTGTTAATCAGAGGCTGGAAGATCACTCGTTAGTTATGTATTAGCAGGAATTCTTTTACTATATGGGTAGGACCAGATGGACACTGAGGTCCCCTACAAATCTCAAATACTGTGATTCTCTCAGCAGTGAAACGAACAGCAGACTTAAGAGTTAAAGGACTTAGGTTTAAGTCCTAATTCTGCCATTTACCCCTGTATGATCTTAGACAAAACCTTCTCTGGGCAGTTTCTTCATCTATAAAATGAGGAAATTGGGTTGAATGATTTCCAAGGTCCATTATCTCTCTAGATGTTATGATGCTATTTTTGAGTTAGGTACTGTTCATAACACTGCCCTCCCTCATATCCACCCACAAGTTTACTCTTTGGGCAATTGGTTTACTTTTCCATGCTCTCTCTCTCTCTCTCTCTCTCTCTCTCTCTCTCTCTCTCTCTCTTTCTTTCTTTCTCTCTCTCTCAGCAGATGAATCCCTCTTGACTGGCTTCCTCCTTTATAGGACTTTGGTGCCTATTCTCTCTCCTGTTGTGTAAGTCACTGTCACTATGTTCTGTCCAGCACTGAGGAATTAGGCCATTGGCTCAAGGGATGCTTGCCCTGTCAGTGGTAACTGGGGGTGGACAGATGGCTCAGGGTTTCTTCCCAGGGCCATGATAGTCCTTTTGTAATAGAAAGACAGGTAGGTCAATTTTATAGGAGAATATTTAATTGCAGACAAATTTCCATGACTGGGCCAGTCTTTCATGTTGTGCCTGAGACAGCAGATCCTAACTAATTCTTGGTATTTGGACTGAGGCTAAGAAGGGGCCTTCAGTAACTCACATTCACTTTGCTCTGACAGGATTATTAGTTCACATTTATGTAGCACTTTCTTCCCAAAAACCTTGAAAGGTAGGTGTTGCAAATACTATTCTCATTTTTTTTTTTTTTACTGGAAGCTGAAGCACAGAGATCACATAATTAGTCCAGAGTCCCTTAGTTGTATGTGTCCAAGTTAGAACTCAAACTCAGGATCTTGGCATTGGAATCTGTATATAAACAAAAAGCCACTGTGCAACCTAACAAGTGCTCCCCCAGCCTCTGCTTGGAGCTCTCTGGAGAGGAGTCCACTAACTCCTAAAAATGCTCATTCCAATCTTGAGATAGCTTTAGTTACTAGGAATTTGAATCCCTTACATTTATTCTATAGATGCCTCTTTTGAAACTTCGCCCATTTCTCCTCGTTCTGACCTCTGGGTTCAAACTGAAAACGACTAATTTTTTTTTCCTTTCAAATGCTTGAAGAGTGTTAACATATCCCTTCTGCCAAGTCTTCTCTAGAATAAACACCTTCCCTTTCTTTAACTAGTCCTTACATGGTATGATCTCAAGGCCCCTCATTATCTTCTTGCCATCCTCTGGACGCTCTACAGCTTATCAATATCATTCCTAAAATGTGGAGTCCAGAACTAAACAGAACACATTCCAGTTGTTATCTGACCAAGGCAAAGCTACAGAATCATTACCTTCCATTTTCTGGACAATAGTTGTCTCCAAGGGCATCATAGGATCACATCAGTTTTTAGATTTCCTCATCTATTTGTGCTGTGTATGTTTTATGTTGTTGTTCAGTTGTTTTCAGTCATGTCTGGCTCTTCTTGACCCCATTTGGAGTTTTCTTGTTTTAGAAGAGAGTTTGCTATTTCCTTCTCCAGCTCATTTCACAGATGAGGAAATTGAGGCAAGCAAGGTTAAGTGACTTACCCACGGTCACACAGCTACTAAGTGTCTGAGACAGATTTGAACTTGGGAAGAGAAGTCTTCTTGACTCCAGGCCTGGTACCCTCTCCACTGTGCCACCTAGTTGCCTTATGTAGATCTTACATGAACAGTTATCTACACATACTCGCATTACAATGTGAAATCCCTGAAGACTGAACCAGTGGTTTTGCCTTTCTTGTTATCCCCAGTACTTAAAAAAGGGAGTGGTATATAGTAAGTGATTAATAAATGCTTGGTAACTGAGACAGGCATTTCTGATTAACCTGTGATATAAACTATTGACTCCCGGAGGTTACCAACTCCTCCCACTCTCCCAAACCCCTCCCCAGCCTTAGGATGAATTCAGATCCGATTCTGAGAACGATGCTCTTCCTACCACACCATATACTTCTGTAAGATAGCATATAGTGCTGTCAGAATGAAGTTAAATAAATTTGATTTTAATTGTCACTGGTTCTTCCACTTCAGGAATTGTCTTGAGTTGGTAAGTGAAACAGTTCAATGCATCCAATCCCATAGGTCATTTTTCTTTACCAAGCAACTTCACCTTCCTCTGATTGATTATAACTGATTCATTATAACATTTCCAGATTTCTTGCCCTCTATTCTCCATGTGCCAGGAGTTTCAGAGAATGAGTAATACAACTGGCCAAAGATTGACCGTGGAACCATACAGAATTGTCTGAGAAAATGATTTCATCCACTGCTTTCAATTACTTTTGAAGACCCATCAGTTTCACTATATCAAATTTGTAATTGGAAAATGGCATGAGATTAATTATGGTAATGCTGTTCAATTTTTGTAGTCAATTAGCAGGCAGCCACACAAAGACCCCATTAATAATTTTATTGTACTGTAAACATTGCTCTGAGCCTTGATTTAGTATCTTTAGACTTTTAAAGAGAATTTGATTAACATTGTCTTTCAAATGAATTTGACATTCAAGGAGAGGATAGATTTACTTTGGATTTTACATTAATGCTTATCAAATTATTGCTGATTTTCTATCCAACGTCCAATATCTAGTCAAGACGGTGTCCTTTCAAAGATCCCTCCAAGGTACTTGTCATTAAGTTCAGGTCTTATGATATCAGAATGGGAAGCAACTCTTTCACAATCTCTGACCCCTCTTACAAAGAAGTTTTCTTAGAATCCATGGGAGCTGTCTTTAAATCCCAAAGATTTGTTTTATGTCCCCCTCTGGGGGCTTTGCCATTTTTTTTTTTTTTGTTGTTGTTGTTGTTGATCTGTCTAATGTTAGAAAAGGGAGACAATATAAGTTCTTATAGTTGGACGCAGGTAGGGTCAGACTTTTTGGCAAAGCTGTTAGCATGTCCTTTTCTGCCTTTTAATGGCTCTTCCTCTCCACTTCCAGATGTTGTATCCTCTTGCTGTCCCTTCCAATACCCCACCCTGACTTTGTAGGGAAGGCTGGGCAGCCATGTTCCAGGGACATAAAGGAAACAGTTACAGCCTAAGAATCCCTAAGAACTATACCATTTACTCTTCTACTCTATATCCACTTGAATCTAGCCCATAAGATATAGCAAAAGTTGGCACACTGCCAGAGTTAGCAAACTCAAACTGAATTATACAGTGATGCTATTTCAGAGCATTAAGAGCAGGGGCCAGGTGGAACCACTCCACTTGTGGGAGCGATATAATTGTGGTTTGATGCTCCCACACATTTAGCCATTTTGTCTTTGTCTGAGCTACTGGTCAGCAGTCCTCTGGGAGGGGCAGCCAAGAGTAAGGATAATATCTGTGTCCCTGGCATTTTCTGTATGGGTCTTTACCTGTTTATCCACGCTTATCCATGTTTATTCATCACCTGTTAAATGCTTAGATGTAAAATATATGGCAAAAAATTTAGGTGAAATTTGTCAGTGCTCCCAGCCCAATCCCAACTTTAGGGGATTGAAGAGATGGAATGTCCATTTCTACCTTTCTAATGGTACTCCCTACCCCTACCTCTAGGCATCAAGTGTTCAAGTTTCTCTTCCCAGACCAACAGACTTTATTGTTTCTTCATAGTGCCTCATATTCAGACCTTTCCTCTTTTTCTTTCTAGTTTGTTGCATTTAACCAGAGATCTTTCGGAGATACCGTGTAGCAACCCAAGGGCCAATAGTCCAGTTCAGGATTTCAAACTAGTGAGGGAGAGATTTAATAGGGAGGCAAACTTGTCTTTGGTCTACCTCTAAATCATTCCATCTATATTGCTTGCTCTGCCCATGGGTATGGGCTCTACATCTGCTTATTTTAGAGTATAAACTCTTTGCGTATAGACTCCGTCTAATTCATCCTTGTACCTCCCCTACCATAGCCAGTGATTAATATTTGTGGAAAGAATTAGTCACAGAGCACACATAGATTATGGATCTAGATCATGAAGAGACTTTAGGGGTCATCTAGTTGAACCTATTTAACACTGCTGCTAAATTAATCTTCCTAAAATTCAGTAGGCACATGAGCAGAATGGTACCACCACCCTCATTACCTCCTACCTCTACTATTACAATGGTCTTATATCTGATCTCTTTGCTTGTGTTCTGTCCTATCTGCCCAACCCCCCATCCCAGATCATCCTACATACTACTGCCAAAGTGATCTTTCTAAAACAACTCATCTTACTAACTCCTCTTAAATCTATGGTCATTAGAGAGCCTGAAGGTATTTATGTTCAAAATCCTTAGCCTGGCATTCAATGTCCTCCATGGTCTAGCCTCAACATAATTTTCCAGTTTTATTTCCCAGAGTTCCTCTTTACAAATCCTATGCAGCACCCAAACTAGAGTATTCATTATTCCTGGAATATCATCTGTATATCTTTTGCCTCTGTGACTTTTTAATTAAAACATTCCCTTTTACTTAAAGGCCCTTCCTGCCATCTCTAACCCTATCAGTTCTTGAAGGATGAGCTCAAATGCTACCTCTTGCATGAAAACTTCCCTATTGCTCCCATCTGCAAATAATCTTTCTCTCCTCTAAAACAAGCACTTTATACCTCTTTTATTGCACATCCATATTCTACCTCTTATTATAGTTGTCTGTGTTCACATGTTATTTCCCCCTTCTAGAATGCAACCTCCATGAGGACAGACACCATGTCTTATTCACTGTGGTATTCCCAACATAGAAAGCACTCAATAAATAATTGTAGAATAGACTTGAATTGACAATGTATGATATCTGTGAATGAAATAAACAAGTCTTTCTTTTCATGTGACATCGTAGATTCTGGATAAAATTGAAGATATGCAGGAGTTCATTTACGATAAGGAACCTGAACTGCTGAAAGCTCTGATCCCCGTTCAGACCATGCATATCACCAGCATTATAGCTCATCTCAGAACTGACCAAGACGTGCAAAAGTAAGAACTCCATTAACTTGTCTACAAAATTGATTTCATTCATCTGATGTTTATTTTTTTCCCAAACTTCATTCCATTTAAATAAGATATTTAAAGAAATATAACACATAACAAATACCCTTTTCTGCTCTTAAAAATGTTATTTTGTATTTGTAATTCACTAGATTTTTAGCATTAGAATGTATAAGGAACCTATGTGCCTATGGTTGGGTGCTGGGCATTGTACGTAATTGAGCTGCTTGGGAAAGGTCTTTAAATAAAGGACAACAAGCATTTATTAAGCATCTACTATGTTCCAGGTACTGTGTTAAGCTCTTTACAAATATTTTATCTGATCCTCACTGGGAGATAAGTGCTATTATTATCCTCATTTTTTATAGCTGAGAAAACTGAGGCAGATGGAGGTTAAGTAAGTCGCCCAGGGCCACCATCTAGTCAGTGTCTTGGGATGGATATGAGCTTGGCTTTTCTTGCCTTCAGGTTCAGCATTCTCTCTACTGTGCCTTCTAAGCTGCTTCTTTAAACGTATATAGCTGAGTTAAAGTGAATCTGCCATCCAGGTTACTGTGTAATACAAAACAGCATTAATGAGAGAGTGACTTAAGAAACTTCAGTATAGAAACTACAAAATCAAATATTTTGACCAAAGAAACCTCCTTAATAAGCCCATCTGCACATAAGTTTTTTTTGTTTGGTTGGTTTTTTTTGGTCAGGAGGTGAGTAACATGCTTTATCATAGTTCCTTTGGAGACAAGGTCATTGCATTGATAAGATTTCTTAAGTCTTTTCAAGTTGCTTTTCTTTACAATATTGTTGTCTTTTTTATAAACTATTCTGCTTCTGTCTATTTCACTGTCAGTTCATATTCCCCAGGATTCTCTGAAATCATCTTTTGTAATTTCTTTTGGTGCAATAATTTCGTTACATTCACATACCACAATTTGTTCAAGTCATTCCCTGAGCATCTAAGAAACAATCTCAGGTACCCCTATAGATTTTAGTCTTCCCCAGTGCCTTGAGGAGGATGTAGGACGTAGTAGGACTGCCTCACAGATTACACATAAGTTTTGAAAGGTTAAGTGTGGGTGGCTATTATACTAGGATAAAAAAATGGTTAATTCAGTGAGCCAAGTTCCTTGAGGTGAGGAAGCTGGGGAAATAAGGGGGGAACAGGACATTTAATCTTCGGTATTTAGTACAAACACTAAGTTTCCACGATCATCAGTTCAGTTTATAAAGAGCTGCCCCAGTGGGATTTGCATGCTATTTGGATGGTCTTGCCTCTTGCTCACTCACTGATGCTAGCCTATCAGGTTAGAAGCACAGAAAACCTGGGGAGCAGGAGATAAAAACAAAAGGCAAACCAGCTTGGCAGTCTTAACATGATAGAATCTTCTATTTTTAGTTTGGGAATGGGGGTTGGAGGGAGGGAATTAAAGGTACTTAGTAAATTGGGTGATGGCTGAAATTGAATGCTTTGGGCATTAGTGACCCCAGAGTCACCCATTTCACTGTTTTCTTTAAAACCCTTTGGGGGTCATTATGTGAGAATGTTCTTAGATGCACCTTACACAGAGAGCTGGGGAATTAAATTAGTTTCCTTCACAAGTACCAAGAGCTTAACATTGCCTTATGTCTATATAGCACTTAATTTCCTTTAAAATAACCATGTGATGTAGGTAATGGTAGCATTCTTATCCCTGTTTCATAGATGAGGACACTGTGAGGTAGAGACAAGAAGTTAATTTCCCAGAGCCCACAACCAGTAAATGAGGGAGCAAAGACTGACCAAGCCTGTTGACCAAGCCCAGTTTCAGCTACAGACTAAAGAATGGGAAGAGGATTTAAAGCTAAAGTCCCCAACTGGCCAAAAAGTGAGAGGATCTGAGTTTGAATCCTAGCTCTCCCTAGACATGGGCAAATGACTTACACTATCTGAATCATAGTTTTCTCATCTGTAAAATAAGGAGGTTGGAATCAATGACTTCCAATATCCTTCCACTTTCAATATATAGATTCCACCTTACAAAGATTAGAAGAGACATTATTGTTGTTCAATCACGTCCAACATTTCATGACTCCGTTTGAAATTTTCTCGGCAAAGATACTAGAGTTGTTTGCCATTTCCTTTGCCAGTTCATTTTACAGATGAGAAGACTGAGGCAAACAGGGTTAAGTGACTTGCCCAGGATCACACAGCAACTGTGTCTGAGTCTAGATTTGAACTCCAGTCTCCCTGACTCCAGGCCCCGTTCTCTATCCACTGTACCACCTAGCTGCCCTCTAGAAGATACAACACTACATTAACTCTGACTAGCTCCTTAAGAATAAATTCATAAAGCCCTTCCTTATCATGGGACATCCTATCCAACCCCTAGCCTATACCAGTGGTGCTGATGAGTCTAAATCTTGGGATATTGGGAGCTCAAGTGGGAGATCCCAAGAAGAAACCTGAATTGAGATATTACCTAGTTCAAACCAGCATCCTTTGTCAGAATTTAGTCCATAAAAGGGGGAGAGGGCAGTACAGGTGCAAACTGTCAGGAGAAATCTAATATTTTCAGTTTGTGGCTGAGTACCACAAGTGATACAATGGAGTGAGAAGTGAATGATGTAAAATGAGAGCATTGTAAAAGATCCTTATTTGCCCAAAGGTCCCTTTCCAAATCTGCCTCTTCAGTATAAAACTATTGGATGTCAGCCAGCATTCACAGAGCCCAAGTCTTCTTATTCTTAAGGCAGTGTTCTTTCTGCTACCCCCTCTCTCAGGAGCAGGATAGAAATGACTTCTTCAAGGCTCCAGCCATCTGTATCCTGCCTATCAACTTATACGGCAATGTCTCAGCAACTTAGAATATGCTCACTGAAAGCTGCTTTGGATGAGAAATCCATCATCCCTGTGCCCAAATCAGGGTGGGAGTAGAGGTAGAGTAGAATAAGATTCTCCCAATTTAGCCAGGATGGTCTTTGGGTGACAGGGGCACAATCAATCACAAAATTTCTTTTTGATAAGACCCATCATCGCTCATACTTCATAGATCTAGCATCTGATAAGCCAAAATTACAGGGCAGCTAGGTGGCACAGTGGGTAGAGTGCCAGGCCTGGAGTCAGGAAGACATCTTCCTGAGCTCAAATCTGGCCTCAGACATTAGCTGTGTGACCCTGGGCAAGTGACTTAACCCTGTTTGCCTCAGTTTCTTCATCTGGAAAATGAACTGGAGATGGAAATAGCTAACCACTCTAGTACCTTTGCCAAGAAACACGAAGAGCTGGACACAACTGAAAATTAATTAGTAACCAAAAAGCCAGAATTACCTCCATTCTATGATGAAGCATTGGAGTAGGACTTTAGTGAAAAAATGGAGAAATTTAAGAACTGAATTGTTTTAAGTTTATATACCATAATCTCTTATTTAGTCTTATTTCCCTTTTCATGTTTTTATTATTAAGTAGGGAAAAATACAGTTTGATTGGTTACCTTACAGGTAGAGTAACAATATGGCAATGATAACCAACTCTACCAGAAAAAATCAATATTAGCATCTAATACGCTTGATTAATTTTATCAAGTCACTATTATCCCATTTTCACAATCATTTAGACAGAGCTTGTTAGGTAGGACAATGGATAGAACACTGGGCCTGGAGTCAGGAAGACCTGAGTTCAAATCCTGCCTTAGATACTTGTTATGTGACACTAGGTAAGTCACTTAGACCTCTGCCTCAATTTCCTCAAGTGTAAAATGGGGATCATAATAATACTTACCTCCCAAGATCGTTGTGAGGATCAAGTGAGGTCATATTTTTGGCACGGAGCAGGCGCTTAATAAATGTCTGCACCTTCCCCCTTCCTAAATAAACTGTGGGATGATATGAATTGGATTACTTAAAGAGTTAAACTTTTCAGGTTAGGCGAGCAGTGATGACCTACGTTTTTTTAGTCCTGAGATGATCGGATCTTTGCGGGACCTATTATGAAAGACAAATGGGAAGTGCTTTCCATTTATCTGTCCTTGGTTTCCAGGGAGTAAACTTTAAATCAAATTTTTAGCTTTGTGTCATGGCAGTGGGGAGTGTGAGTGCCTTTCAGGTGGAATGAGAAGTTATGATTAAAGCCTGTGAAGGGTTGAGAACAGATATGTGGCCAAGTGTTTTTGTCAAGAGTAAGTCTTCGGAATGTAGAGTGGGCACCAGAAGCCAAACAAGGACTGAAACAGTAAACAGGACAAGTTTAAGCAACGAATGGATACACATTGGGTGAAGAGAGCTAACCACTAATGGGTTTGTAGAGGCCAGACCCTTCCTACCTTGCGAGAAGCAGAGGAGGGCAGCCACTGTAAGTGGATGTCAGAGCTCTTTTCATCTCTCAACTGGAAAATAACAAATATCAAACTGGGAACCTCCATGCTTAATGCTGTTCCCTGCACCTGTATTCCCACCCTCCGCCTCCTGTACTATGATTAGTATTTGGACCTCATAGGCTGTGGGCCAAAATCTGGAGCTCCCACTATGTAGCTCCAGTGTGATGGAGGACAGGGCCCCCAACAGGCCCTAAGTCAGAAGGACTCAGATATTTACCAGCTTTATGACCTTGAGAAAGTCACTTCAACACTCTGTGCCTCAGTTTCCTCACTGGCAAAATGGGAGAGTTAGGTTTGATGTTCTTTAAGGCTCCTTTCAACTCTGAAATCTGTGATCCCACAATCCAGTGGGTAGGAGGTTCCATTAATGCAGGCCTACATTAATGTAAAGATCATGTTAGCAGCAGAAAAATACTGGATGAACTAGGCCTTGCCTGAAAAGACTCAGATACTCAACTGAGAAATCTCTATTGCATTTATGTAAAATTACCTTCCTGCAGTCACCAAACCTGGAATGAGTGACCCTACCAGGCCAAGCATATACTCCTGAACCTTACTGAAAACCCAAACAGAAGGGAAAAGAAGATCTTTGTACTAACATTCCCTCATTTACCTCCTGACATAATCATGAAAAAGTGAATGCTTCCTGGGACCTCATTATGTTAATGCCCCAAACACTTTAATTAGAAACGCCCCCAAGTCCATTCCTACATCATCTATTGCCTTTGGGTGTATATGTCTAAGGAGATGTGATTTGTGCAAGTGGAATGAACTGAGTAAAATTTAATATGCTTCTACACTATTGATGCCTTTTCCAAAGGATTTTCATTCCTTCTATGTGTACCAGGTATCTTAATTTGGAATATTTTAAATTCATATAGCAAAATGCAGTGTCACATTCTCTTTATAAGGAAAGTCATCAGGAGAACAGAGAAAACCCAGCTATGAAAAGAGAAATGGGTGTGGAGGGAAGGAGGGAAAGGAGTGAATGTTAAGAAGAGCTTATCATCCAGATTGCCAATATCAATCACTCAACAGGTCACTTTGCCTGCATAGGCCTGTCCTTCATGACCAAAGCCCAGACTCCTGACAGCGTTATAATTCACAGGACATTTATTTCTTCCACACGCAGGGTTGTTGCCAGGCTACAGCATTGGGAGGCCTTTGCTATTTGGAGGCATTGGAACCTCAAGAGAAAGTTTCTACCTAGTTAATTGTTTTTAATCTGTTATTTCACTATTTCTGTTACCTCTTACCACAGACTTCTTGTCTATAGAGTCAGTTAAGACTATGTCGTCCTGGGGCAGTGAGACCTCACTCCCCACCCCTAGGTTATATGAAGAACCCTTCTAGAAATATCCCATAGAGCCACCACTAATTGTTGCTTACATAAGTTTTTTTTTATTTTAAAATTTTGTTATTTTTTTTGGATAATTTATTTATTTGTAGTTTTCAACATTCACTTCCATAAGATTTTGAGTTTTAAATTTTCTCCCTGTCCCACTTCTTTGCACCCCACCCACCCAAGACTTCGTACAATCTGATATAGGCTCTACGTATACATTCACGGTAAGCATATTTTCCCATTAGTCATGATGTATAGAAGAATTAGAACTAGTGGGAGGAACCATGACCATGAAGCAATAAAACAAAACAACAAAGGAAAAGGAGAGCAAATAGTATACTTCGATCTGTGTTGCTATAGTTTTGCAGAGGGACATCCACAGGCTCCTAGATCTCAGCTTAAACATTCAGGGAGAAAATAAGATGGAGACAAGGCAGTGCCGGGGGAGAAAGAAAAACTGCCTTTATAGTCACAAAGCAAGTCAGGGACTTATGTTAGCTATAGATTCAATTCTAGGAATCATAGGACCATGGAATGTTAAATCGGGAAGGTTCCTTGGAGGACATCTAATCCAATCCCCTCGTTTTATAGATGAAGAAACTGAGGCTCTGCCCAAGTAGCATAACCAAAGTAACGGATTCTAAATTTAAGCTCGGGTCTCCTGTCTCCCCCGTTCAATGTTCTTTTCATTAGGAAATTGTCAAGACCACAGAAACCTGTCATGCAATTTCACCGAAATGTTATTAAAATAAGCAACAACAACCATAGGTCAGCACCACAAATGCATATTCCAGAGAGGCCCCTTTTTGCCATTTGTTAATTGAAAATAAGCCTCTCTCTCAAAGTGGAATTGGTTTTTTTTTTGTTAGCCCTCTGGCTGCCTAAGGGAGTTATATTTATGTTTAGGGAAAGAACAGGCAATATAGTGAAAAGTCAGAATCTCTTTCCAGGGCCTCTTCATTCTTCCTTCTGCTGCTTACTGACTTGCTGTCCTGACCTAAGGGCCAGTGCCTCCACTTCTGGACCTTTAAATTTCCAGCAAGATTTAACTGTCATGTGTCTTATTCCCTCAGAGCCTTGCTGGGTGACTGACTAGGGAATCTAATAGGCTAATCCAGTAACTTGGCTTTTCTTTGCACCCGCCTGGTGCTTAGCACAATTCCTGGCACAGAGTGGATGCTTAATAAGTGTTTGTTGACTGACTGACTGACCACAACTTTGGGCTAAGAATGTTAACTGGTGCTCAGTCCCAGGGAGTGCCTATGGACTAGATTTGAGGCACCATGGCAGACTAGAGGGAGAGATTTTGCAAGACTGACTGAAACTTCCAGAGTCTCAAATATTGGTAGATGGGCAGCTGCCTATTCTGACTAATCATGGGGCCAGCCTTGCTGATGCTATCTCTCAAATGAAGTTATAAAAAGTTTATCCAAAATCAGGGGGGGGGAAAAGTCCTGATTTCAAATCCCCTATCCCATACCTTCATTAGCGTAGCTTTTGATTTCTCAAAAGAATTAGTAAGAGAGCCTTTGATGTATCAAATTTTAAGTCTTTGATGTTTCACATACTATGTGCCTAGAGGGATTAATTCTGATTAGAAAAGTGTAGTGCATGGTCTATCTGGGTGCCATTGACTACTTGTGCATTCTTTTATTAATATGCTAATGGAAACTGGCATCCTGATAGTGGAAATGCCATGAGTATGCTGTGGCGCTACAACATGCCCCAGCCATCTCGAACCACTTAGCCAGAGTTTTACTAAAGGAGGATGGGAAGAGGAGGACTGGGAGGGAAGCCTTCCCAATATAGAAATTTAAAAATGGCTTTTTAAAAATCAACTCACTATACTTTAATAATTTACAATATTCCATTATTTTCCCAGAAAGAAGACAGTAATCTGAGACCCCCTAAATGTCCAATGGTTCTCCCTTTTTTGTGTGTTCTTTTGACAGCACCATTTCAGCTCTGCAACAGAGCAAAGTTCGTGTGGTAGAGCTTTTGGAAGGCAAACATCTCAATATGACATTTCATGGAATCGGTCAGTTTAGCAATCAAGTGATATACGTGAAAATGTCTGGAGAGCAGGAGCAACAACTACTGAGCAGAATTGCAGGTTAAGTACCTAAACGTGTGTATGAGTAAAATCACTCATAGTCTGAAATGTTAGGTTTATTTATATAGTTTTTGACATTTTTATGACCTGCTAGACATTTTATTCTGAAGATGAAAGAAAAAATGTATTCTAGAAAGGAAAAAAAACAGTCAATTTTTCTCTATCAACTGTAGTAGAAAATATTATTTGGAGACACTTGTCCTTATGAATTCCTGTGCTTTATTGTCTCCTTGGTGCTAGCTTCCTTTGATCTCTTTTAATCTCTAGGTTTCTTTTTCACCATTTAGGATGACTCTTGATGGGGAAGAAGTACTTTGCACAGTGCCTGGCACATAGTAGGTGTTTAATGAATGCTTGTTGATTTGATTCAAAGGGAGAAAACCAAAGAAATCTAACAGAAGAGGAAGATCTGGGATGAGTTTAAGTCAGCAGATGCCTTCTGATCAACAGGACTGCCCATGGCCTCACAGTTAGATGGGAGGATCATCATAATTATTGCCCAGTGATTTAGCTTTTACCCACCCAGGGCCACAATCTATTTTGAGAATGAGTAATTAAGCAATGATTTGGGGGATAGGTCTTTTGCATGAATGTTGATTCCAGCAACTTAACCCCATCATCACCATTATTCAGGCCTCTAACCAAGCATCAGCTCTTTATGAGCACTACTCTACTAAAAAAAGATTCTTTGGGGGCTACTAAGAAATGGCAGCATTGATTTAGGCCTTCAGGAGCAGTGTCAGGAAGGTCCTACCTCCTCTTTCCCTGACATGATCACATGGGACTGAGGAAGAGGAACCCTACAAATGATCCCCATCCCCCCTCCCAGGATGCCCTACTGTTGCCTCTTTGTTCAGCTGCTTGTCATCATAGCATGAGTCAGGCCCCACATTTGTTTCTGCAAAATGTGTTTTCAGAGTTTCCTTACAGAAGGAATTTCCCCCTATCCATTTTCAGCTTTTTGACTCTGAGGATTATAGCTGCTTTGAAAAGCAGCTCGATCTTGCAGCTTTAATTTTCCTTCCTTTCCTCACTATGCAAACCAAAGTAGTTTTCTCAGAGTATGGGAATATGCACAGTCTCTAACAGGCCTGGAGCATGATCCCTCAGCATCTGTTTTCACAAAGTGACCATTTTCACCAAAGTGACAAAGACTGCCCCTTTCTAGTTCTGTGCCTTTCCTCAACCTTTACAAAGTTCTCAGTCAAACAGTTCAGCAAGGCACTTGCCAAAATATCCAAGTATTTTCCTGAACTTGGTCCATTTGGATTTTGTGGTCAAAGCTTACTGCTTTAAAATTATGGTTTTTACCCTCTGTGGAATTTTATAATGAAGTTGTCTCCTCACAGTAGTCTTCTCGCCTAGCTGCCCCTTACGACTGAGAGCTCAGTTACTTAGAATACAACAAAAGTAACAATTTTATAGTGTAGGAGACCCTGGAGAGGAGGCTTGGAGACAGCTCAAGAAAGGACTTTTTCTCCTAATCTGAATTGTTACTGGAGAGGAAGACCTAATCACTCCGTATGTTAGTAAGCCAGCAGGCAGAATAAAGCAGAGAATGTTGACAACAACACACAGTACAAACAGGCAGTGGCCGGTATAGTTACCTGTGCTTTATCAGAGGAAAAAGGAGCAGCAGCAATGACCTGTCTCTCACTTAAAAGTCTGCCTAGTGCCCTGGCATCCAAGGAATTGCCCAGTTGACTTGGTGAAGGTTGTCCAACTGCTCAAGATCCCTAGATCCCAGTTCTGGCTTTAACACTGACTACCTGTGTGACTGCAGTCAGAGGGACTTCACCTCTCCTCCAGGTCTTGATGTTTCTGACTGCACATAGTGGAAGGAAGGATAGATAGGTAATCTTTCATATTAAAAGTATTGCATAAGAGTAAGTATGACATAGAAAGCACTTTGAAATGCTTTGGGAGAAAAATACTGAAGGCATTTTATTTTTCATTATTTTTTGTTCCAAAATGCTTTAATATACAATAGGTAGCATTTCAGTCTTGTGTTATTGGGGCTAATTTATCACTTCATGCTGACAAACTGCAGACTTGAAAAGTAACAAGTCAAGTCAATAACAATTTGTTAAACTCCTACTATGTGCTAACATTTTTCCTGCACACAGCTTCATTTTTTCAGAAACTTGAAAAGGTTTGTTAGGGTCACACACTAGCTAATTTTTTGGTGGTGATATTAGGTATCTTTTGAAGATGGAACAAGTTTTGGGGCCACCAAGGAACTCTGGCATTCCAAGGACTAATGCTTCAGAGTTTGAACCAATGCACTGAGACCTTGAAAGGGTTAATGCCACTGGGAAATGGATTTTCACTCACAACCAGGAAGTACCTGAGTCATAATAGCTCTCTGCCCACTTTCATCTTTCTAAAATTAGGAAGATTCACCACCATTTATCTCCCAAGGGGCAGGCTCTGGACCAGTGTGAGCAGACATTACCAGGTAATGCTAGGTCTCTATAGAAGTAAAGCAAGGCAGGTGATTGCTCCATTTGTGAACTGGGTTATCCTAGCCATAGCATTGCTGTTGAGCGGTGGATAAGGCAAAAAAAAAATTATCAGAGCTGGATTTGGACAAAATATTGAGCCATCGCCAATTATCCCTTTTATTGGCAAGGCATCAGGGAATGAATTCCTGGAATATCTACCTTGAACTTGAACTGTGAGCACACCACCAGTAAGATTTCTGTCTCATTGACAGTGGGCAAGGGCTTGGTTTAAAGGGTTCAATTTAATATTTTGTGGG
This sequence comes from Vombatus ursinus, assembly GCF_900497805.2. Lineage (NCBI taxonomy): Eukaryota > Metazoa > Chordata > Mammalia > Diprotodontia > Vombatidae > Vombatus > Vombatus ursinus. The sequence continues at coordinate 43,157,911 of NW_020954590.1, read as the reverse complement.
AAGGGGGCCAGCCTTGATTGCATTTAATGGGTCTTGCATAAACAGAGAGCTCATTTGCCTGTGTTACTTCAAAACTGTCTGCCTGATAGCACCACATTTGGACCAGTGTATTTTGCCTCCCATTATCTCATTTCTTTCCAACATGTAGGGTTTTCACATAGTAGTTTTCTACCCTGTAATGTTTGCATTTCATTTAATGTTGGGAATCTCTAAAGGTCCAACACCCTAGGACAAAAAGCTCTTCCTTCCACAGTTCAAATACTCTAAGGGGGAAAAAAAAAATAAATTCTATCCTTGTCATAAGGTCGTTTGGAAACTGGTTTGCATATGTGCTCCCTCTGTCTTTCTCACATACACATGTATATGTACCTATTCACATCACTTATCTATATAGGTAAATACAGACAGTACCATTTTCTTGAGACTGGTCATCACGATAAGAGCTCAAGAGATGTTGTCTGGAGTAGTGGGTTTCTACCTGCCTTAGAATCAAGATGACCTAGATTCAAGTCCTAACTCTAACACATACTGGTTATGTGACATTGGACAAGTCACTTAACCTCTTTGTGACCAAGGCAACTTGCTAAGACTAAAATACAGAATAATACAGTTGATGATCCAAATTTGAAATGAGTTCCTCAGTGGAAGATCTCTAAACCAATGAAATCACAGGTTGGAATCCTCTCCCCAATCTCATCCCCTGCCCCTCAAAAAAGCCTCCCATTTAGATAGTGCTTAAAAATTTGTAAACAATTTTACATATAGTATCACCTTTGGTCCTCAAAATAATCCTGTGACCTAATGCTATTGTTCAGCTCCATTTTCCAGATTATTAAACTGAAATCCAAAGAGGTTAAGTGAATTGCCTATGGTCACACAGCTTAGTAAATGTTTAAAACAGGATTCTAACTCAGTTCTTTCTGACTAATAAGTGTAGCATTTTGTGTTTCACACTTCAAACTATATTATAAAACAGTAGTCATCAAAACCATTTGGAATTGGATAAAAAAATAAAGAAGTACATCAATGGAGCAGACTAGATAAGGGAGAATCAGAAATAACGTAACTCAATGTTCACCATTCTATAAACCAGAAAGTATAAATTACTTAGGAAAGAACTTCCTATTTGATAAGAACTGTTGGGAAAACTAGAAAGTAGTCTGGAAGAAATTAGGCTTAGACCAACACCTTGTGCCATATTCCATAATAAATTCAAAATTGATACATCACCAGAATATTAAAAATCACTCCATAAAAAAATAGAATCAGATTATATGCCTCTCACAGTTATGGGTAAGAGATGTTTTTTAATCAAACAAGGCATAGATGTAATTATAAAGAACTAAATAGATCATTTTGATTACATGAAATGGAAAAGCTTCTACACACACAAAATTAATGCATCTAGTATAAGAAAGGAAGCAATTAAATGGGAAAAAATATTTGTATCAAATTTCTCAGATAAGGATTTGGTATCTAAGATACAGAGACAATTAACAGATAATTCAGGACCTAAAGAAATTCTCCAATGGATAAGCGGTCAAATAATATAAAACAGTTCTCAAAAGAATTGCCAACTATTAGCAACCATATGAAATGATGCTCCAAATAACCAATAATAAGAGAAATGCAGTTCAGATTTAGAAAGGACCTTGGAGACCATCAAATACGTTGTCTTGCCCACCAGATCACCTACTGCTATATTACCCTGCTGACAAATTCTCTGCTTGCTTTTCCTAGAAATCCTCCAGTGAAGAGGAATTTATTTCCCATTCATTCCATATTTGGGCAATTCTTATTAAGAAATTTCTCCTTATATTGATGCCAAAACATTCTTTCCTATAGCTTTTACCCATTGTTTCAGTGTCTCTACAGGTTCATTTTTCAGTCATGTCCAACTCTTCATGATCCCATTTGAGGTTTTCTTGGCAAAGCTACTGGGGTGGTTTGCCATTTCCTTCTCCAGCTCACTTTACAGATGAGGAAACTGAGGCAAACAGAAGTTAAGTGACTTGTCCAAGGTCACACAGCTAGGAATATCTGAAGCCAGATTTGAACTTAGATCATCCTGACTCCAGGCCAAGCGCTTTATCTACTATGCTACCTACCTGTCTAACATTTCCCATGTTCTACATGTTATATTTCTATTTATGCAGCCTTAGATTGAAATAGCTCTTTTGATAGTTGAATCATATTGTTGAACTTGCAGTCAACTAAGGCTGGGGATCTTTTTCACATAATTTGCTACCTACATCCCCCACCATCTTCAACTTGCACAATTGCATTTCTTTTTTTTTAAAATATTTTTATTTAAAGTTTTGAGTTCCAAATTCTATCCCTCCCTCCCTCCCCTGCCCTCTCCCTGAGACAGTAAGCAATCAGATATAGGTTATACATGTGCAATGATGTAGAACATTTCCATATTAGTCATTTTGCACAAGAAGATTCAATAAAAGGACAAAAAAAGAAAGAAAGAAAGTGAAAAATAGCATGCTTCAGTCTGTATTCAATCAATTATCAGTTCTTTCTCTGGAGGTGGATAGTACACTTCATTAGTCCTTTGAGATTGTCTTGGATCATTGTATTGCTGAGAATAGCTAAGTCATTCACAGTTCTTCATTAGACAATATTGCTGTTGCTAGGTACAAAGTTCTCCTGGTTCTGTTCACTTCACTCAGTACCAGTTTATGTAAGTCTTTCTGGTTTTTCTGAAATAATTCTGCTTGTCATTTCTTACAGCACAGTAATATTCCATTACAATCATATACCACAGCTTGTTTAGCCATTCCCCAAGTGATGGGCATCCCTTCAATATCCAGTTCTTAGCCACAACAAAAAGAGCTGCTATAAATATTTTTGTACAAATAGGTCCTTTTCCTTCTTCTTTTTTTTTTTTGGGATGTCTTTGGGATACAGACCTAGCAATGGTACTGCTAGATCAAAGGGTATGCACAACTTTATAGTCATTTGGGCATAGTTCCAAATTGTTCTCCAGAATGGTTGGATCAGTTCACAACTCCATTGACAGACTACATTTTCAAACCTAAATACAATACTTTGTGTTTCTCCTCATTAAATTTTATATTGTTAGATTTGGCCCATTGTTTTAATCTGAAATATTTTTGGATCCCAGTTTTGCTATCCAGTGTATTAACAACCCCAGCTGTGGCACTGATTATACATGAAAAGGACAGCTAAATTAAAGGCGACTCTCTACCCTCTAATGTAGGACAACAACATTCTTGACTCAAAGCTACCCATATCCAGTAGCCTTAAGTTTCAAGGTATTATGCCCACCAACTAGGCAATGTGGCAAAACATGTGTTGTCCTCCTTAGTAACCTGCACCTTCCTAAAAATATAGGAATATTCTTTTGATACTCACTGTGACTTTCAGAACCCGTAATACAATTCAAACAATTTCTGTTTCTTTCCAATTAAATAAAATAGAAAAAAAATAAATAATATAGGATCATAAGATCCTAGACCTTAAAGGTCATCTGTCCAAATCCCTCATTTTACAGATAAAGAAACTGAGGCCTAGAGAGGTTACATAGGTTACCCAAGATCACAAATGAAGTAAGTAACAGAGCTGGGGTTTAAACTCAGGTTCTATGACATTGAATCAAGTACTATTTCTACCATGTCACAATGCCTCACACAGTGAGCTTCAGAAGAACTTAAGCTCTACATTGTAAGGTAGGTCCACTATCCTTGTTAACTTGCATTGGTCTTGTTTTGACTGAAGACCAAGTAGAAGTACAAACGATAGCTCTATTATATCACGTAGAGTGCACTAATCTGTAGAATAAGTATGCTTTGTGGGGTTTCCTTCTACGCAGATGTCGTAACAGGGAAACTAGTTGGCACAGTGGATAGAACACTGGGCCTGGAGTCAAGAAGACTAATCTTGATGACTTCCAATCTGGCCTCAGACACTCACTAGCTGTGTGACCCTAGGCAAGTCATTTAACCCTGTTTGCCTCAGTTCTTTATCTCTAAAATGAGCTGGAGAAGGAAATGGCAAACCACTCCAGGATCTTTGCCAAGAAAACCCCAAATGGGGTCATGAAGAATACCAAACAACAGATGTCAGAACACAGCAAAGCTTGAGGGAAGAGGAAGAATAGGCCCCATTCCTCTTTGTACCAAGAGGACCTATGATTGTCTAAGCAGTCAATAAACATTTATTAAGTGCCTTCTGTGTGCCAGCCACTGTTCTAAACACGGGAGATACAAGGGCAAAAGAGAGTTTCTGCTCTGAGTTATCTGAAAAAATTCAGTTCTAGAAATGTTCATTAGACCCACAGATTTAGAATAGGAAAGGACTCTAAATGTCATCTAGTCCGCCATTTTGTAGATGGAGACACTGAGCACCAGAGACATGAAGTGATTTGTCCAAAATCACCCAGGTAGTATAGAGACAACATGTTGATATCTAACTCTTTTCATAGTCAATTATTCTGGGGAAAAAAAATGTCATTAAACATACACACAACTGAATTCTCCCAGATCAGTCTTTATTCAAGTCCTGCTGGATTAGCAAGACTTTCTTTAATCATCCAAAACTCAATTAATCTTGCCTCTATATAACAGTGTAATCCTTAATACCTTCCAATCACTATCACTAACTCATTTTCACGGGCTGAGGCTAAGAGAATACAGATCTTTGCTTCAGGCATTTTGCCTCAGTCCTCCATAATGCTCTGACTAGGGGATCCTATGTGTTCTACCAGCTGCCCTATTTGAACCCTTCATACCCCTTGGAGAGAAAAGGGTAAGAGGCAAAGGAATGCTGAATGGCAAGGTAAGCCTTTGGCAAGATTGTGCAATAGGTGAAGTGTGTCTATGGCCCCCCCTCTGCTGCTTTTATCCACATCCTCTCCTACAACCCCTATGCCCTCCTTGTAGACCTAAGGCCCACTCGCTGTAATCCTCGTCCCTGGGTCTAGGCATGTTCCAACCTCCTAACTCTCATCAAAACTTGTCCTCTCCTGTGTCATATTTTCAGAGATACAATCCTCATAGACTGAGAGATTAACTAATAGTTTATTTTACAGATGAAGAAATTGAGTCCCATTGCCCTTCCCAAAGTTACTGTGCAATAGTGACTGGTAATGACTTGAGTAAGATAAACTCATCTATGCTAAAGTGTTACCCTTCCCAAATGTCATAATGCTTTGATGCAAAGAAAATTCCAAATGCTATATTAAGTCCCATATCAGATAAGTCAGAGGGGGAAGTATTGTTGATCATTGAAGAACATCAAGTCATGCTACTTAGGTAGGTTACCTACATCACTTAAATATATGCCATTCATATATGATTCTTTTGTTGCCAAATTCAATGGCCTTTTCACAATTCTCATCCTCCTTGACCTCTCCGCAGCTTTTGACACCATTAATTACCCTCTCCACCTTGACACTCTCTTCTCTATAGGCTTTTGGATAGGTCCTCCTACCTATCCAACCACTCCTTCTATGTCTCCTTTGCTGGATACCCCTCCAAGTTACACCCTCTAACTCACAGGTGTCCCTCAGAGCTCTCTCCTAGGCCCTCTTCCCCTCTTCTTCCTCTGTACTATTTCACTTGGTGATCTCATCAATTCCCATGGTTTTAATTACCATACTGACATGGTATTGTAATTGGCATTACTATGCTGACAATTCTCAAATTTTCCTATCCTGTCCCAACCTCTCTGCTGACCTCCAGTTTCCCATCTCCAGCTACCTTTGAGATATCTCAAACTGGATTCCAGTAAACAGTGCAGTAGACATCTTAAATTATGTTCAAAACTGAACTCATTATCTTTCTTTCTAAACCCTATCTCCCTCCTACTTTCTTTGTTACTGTTGAGGGCAATACCATCCTCCCAGTCCCTCAGGCTTGCAACCTAGGAGTCATCCTGGACTCCTCACTCTCTCTCACCACCCCCCAAACCCAATCTGTTGCCAAGGCCTGTCCATCTTACCTTTTGTAATACCTCTCAAATATGCCCCCTTCTCTCCTCTGACACTGCCACCACTCAAGTGCTGGCCCTTGTTACCTCACTCCTTGATTATTGCAATAGCCTGCTGCTGGTGGATCTGCCTGCCTGAAGTCTCTCCCCACTCTAATCTTTACTTCATTCAGCCACTAAATTAATTTTCCTAAAGTACAGATCTAATCATGTCACCCTCCCCTACTCAAATCCCAGTGAGTCTCTAATTGCCTCCAGGATCAAATACAAGATATTGTCATTCAAAGCCTTTCATGATCTAATCTTATCTACCTTTGCAATCTCCTTACACCTTACTGCCTGCCTCGAACTCTTCAACTTAGTGACACTGGCCTCCTGGCTGTTGCATAAACCAGACACTCCACCTCTTGACTCTCAGCATTTTCTCTGGCTCTTCCCCTATGCCCATGCTCTTCCTCCTCTGCTCTGACTACTGACCTCTCTGACTTCCTTTAAGTCCCAATTAAAATCTCACCTCCTACAGGAAGCCTTCCCCAACCCCTCTTGATTCCAGGGCTTTCCCTCTTTTGATTATTTCCTACTTATGCAAGATTTAGCTCATTTGTATATATTTGTTTGCATGTTGTCCCCCCAATTACATTGTGAATGCTTTAAGGTCTTTTGCCTCTTTTTGTATCCCCAGTTATTTTTAGCGCCTGGCACATGGTTGGCACTCAATAAATGCTGATTGATATAAACCTTCCAGGTAATATATGTTGTATACATTATGTGTAATAGAATCATAGATTTAGGGCTGGAAGAAACCTTAAAAAGTCATATAACCCATGGTCACACTTTTTATAAAGAAACTGAGGCCCAGAAAGATAAGTGACCCACCCGAGGTTAGCCAAGTCAAGTCAAGAAACATTTATTAAGCTCCTTGTATTTGCCAGACACTATCCTAAGTTCTGTGGACACAAAGAAAGAGGAAAAATACAGTCTCTGCTCTTAAGAAGTTCACAGCCCAACCTGCAAACAATCATGTACAGACAAGACAGATAGATACAAGATGACTTGGAGATAATGAAAAAAGGGAAGGAACTAAGCATGATTGGGGGGAGGGGGTCAGGAAAGGTTGCTCCTAAAAGGTAGGATTTTGCTGGGACTTGAAAGAAACCAGGACAATCTAGAGACAGAAATGAGACATAGGTAGTGATAAATCTGATATTTGAGCTCAGGTCCTGCAATAAGTATTTATGTATGCATGTGGTATATGCAATGTGTACATATATATGTGTGCACATGTGTGCATAGGTAGGTATATACACTAATATCCATATAGAGATGCGTACATGCACAGTCAAAATACACATGTTTATACTGTATGTATATGCATGTGTACATATAGCTACATATAGATATGTGTACACATATCTAAAACATGTATTCTATGCCATATATTGCAGTGGAGAAGGGATTTTGACCTGTGATTTCATCAGTGTTTGAAACCTAGTCTGTAAACTCCTTCCACTGATTCAAATCATCAATTTGCATATATCTTCTAGACTTAGAGAGTTGTTTTTGGATATCAATCAATAAACCGTTATTAAGCACCTACTATGTGCCAGGCAGCTTGCTAAGTGCTGCATACAAAAAGAGACAAAAGACAGTCCTTGCCCATAAGGAGCTTGCAGTCTAATGGGAGATATATCCAATTGCTTACCATCTGGGGGATAGGGAGAGAGGGGAGGGAAAGAAGGAGGGATAGAATTTGGAACTCAAAACTTTAAAAACTGTTAGAAATTGTTTTAACATGTAATTGAGGTGGGAACAAAATATATACTAGAGAAAAAACAATAATTGAGGGGGGGAATAAAATATTATATATTAGAGAAAAAAACAATCTAATGGGAGAGACAAGATGCAAACAAATATATACAAAACAAGCAATATATAGAATAAATTTGAAAATAATCCAGAGGGAAGGCCCTGGAATTAAGAGGGAATAGGGAAGACTACCTATAGAAGAGAGGATTTTATCTGGGATTTAAAGGAAGCCAGGGGGAAGTAGTCAGAGCATAGGAGGGAGAAAGTTCCAGGCATGGGGGACAGCCAGTGAAAATGCTTGGAACTGAGAGACTGAGTATCTAGTTCATGAAACAACCAGAAGACCACTGTCACTTGATTGAAGAGTATGGGGTGGGGAGGAAGGTGTAAGAAGCCTGAAAAGGTAGGAGGGGCCTATTAAGGCTATTAAAGCTAGGATTTATAAAGGGCTTTGAATGTCTGACAGAGCATTTTGTATTTGCTCCTGGGGGTAATAGGGAGGCACTGGAGTTTATTGAGGAGAAGGGTGACGTTGTTGGACCTTTGCTTTAGGAAAATCACTTGAGTAGTTGAATGGAGAATGGATCAGAGTGGGGAGAGACTTGAGGCAGACAGGCCCAAATCACGCAGCCAGTGTGTGTTAGAGGCAGGCTCTGAGTCCAGGTCTTTCTGAATCAAGCATGGTGCTTTATCTATTATTCCATTCTGCTTCTTAAATTGTTGTGCAGTCATTTCTCAGTTGTGTCTGACTCTTTGTGACCCTGTTAGGGGTTTTCTTGGCAAAGACACTGGAATAGTTTGCTATTTCCTTCTCCAGCTCATTTTTACAGATGAGAAACTGAGGCACAAAGGGCAAAGTGACTAGCCTGGGGTCACACAGCTAGTGAGTGTCTGGAGCCAAATTTGAACTCAGGTCTTCCTGACCCTAGCCCCGGCAGAGCTGTGCAAAGTCACCAGCTTTACTCTCTCCTCCCAAGTCAGTGGAGTCCAGTGATAAAACGTAGGTCAGGATGACCGGTGAAGGCCCAGTTTTCCAGACGGTAATAGTAGGAACAGACAGAAGATCGGGGACAGTGCATCATGGGGAAGCCTGATGTGGCAATATTTGAATAGTGAGTGGCCCAAATCTCGGTAGCAACCGACAGTAACAGCACCAAGATTAGGACAGTATAGTAAAAACCTCACAAAAGTGAAATAAGATGAAGCCAGATTCATTACATTTTTTGGTGGGTTTGTTAGATTGTCGGCCTGGACGCATGCTAGGATAAGCTATCCCTCTGAGTGGAAACCCAGCCAAGCTGCCCAAGGGCTTGAAAACCAGAATCTCTTTGCTTGGGGATCTTTAAGAGTAGTAGGGACACCCATCAGGCAGAAATTGTTTAGGGAAAACCAGCCTCAATGCAGGAGAATGGGCTAAATGGCCTCTCAATATTCTTTTGGGGTCTCTGATTTTATGGCCACTGGCCTGAATATTTTTCCCTCAGAAGTGTGCTTGACTAATACGTCTGGTAGACATAAGTGCTCTCCAGCCGTCCAAGCAAGCACCGCTATGAGAGGAGCAGTAGTTACCCTTGCCTCATTCTCCCAATATGCCTGAACTTTTATTTGCTCATCCTCTGAATCAGAGAACTGTCCTATGGGCGAGTCATTGGCCTCGGAGGGACTGCCAGCTGCAGCTCGGGTAGTTGGACTATGCAGCAGGCATTAGATGAACTGGCTATCAGACAGTCAGTGTGCTGGAATGAATGGCTTTCTTCCTTTTCGATCCAGGTAGAATCTTCTAGCTCATTTTCATAGCCCCCAAATGCACTGGGAATCTCTTCTCATTCAGTTGGTGCCTTCACTTTCTAAAACAAGTGTTTCTTCTCTCCAGTGCTATTTTTTTTCTACCACTTAGGCATTAAATACCTTCAGAGATTATGGAACTTAAAAAAAGCAAACCTTAGAGATCCTTTCAAACCCTCTTGGTATGCATCTAGGTGGTGCACTGGATAGAATGCTGGCCCCAGAGTCAGGAAGACCTGAGTTTAAATCCAACTTCAGACACTTATTAGCTGTGTGACCCTGGGCAAATCACTTAACCCTGTTTGCCTCAGTTTCCTCATCTATAAAATGAACTGGAGAAAGAAATGGCAGAAACTCCAGTATCTTTGCTAAGAAAACCCCAAATGGGGTTACATAGAGTTGGGCAGGACTGGACAGCAACAACAACCTTTTAGTGTTTCCAGGCCACATTCTAGCCCTCAAGAAACCAAATCCCACAGAATTAATATAGACTTGCCTGAGGTTACAGTTAGTGATGAAGCAGGGAATAGAAGTAGGGTCTTCTAACTCCCAGTCCAGTGTTCTTTCTATCACCCACCATGCTTCCTCCTTGGGAAGCATGGTAAACTTGATGTCTAGGTATTCTGGGGATTTTTTTCAAGCATTTTGAAGTAAAGAATGATAAAAAATTTAATTGCAAGAGGTGATAAATTACTAAGTAAGGTCCAGCATCATCTCTGCAGATGAGGCTGAAATGCCTCACATTTCTGTATCAGGTCACCACTTTTCTTCTGAATCAGAGGCACTTGTTAGACCCTTCCTGCTCAGTCAATCAACCAGTATTTTTTGATCACTGACAAGAGCCTGGAACTGTTTTAGGCCTATAGCTCTAAGATATAATCTTTTCATTCAACGAGCTTAAAGACAATGCCAACATTGTTCTAAAGCAGACCCACAACACTCCCAAGTGTGTGGAGCCAGATTAAAATGTAATTGGGAAATGTTTACCAAATAAATAAAAATCCAATAGAACATAATAATGTTAACCTTTTCTAAGTCAATATACACATGCAGGCTTGTGGCCCCCTTTCTCCGTCAATCTGACAACACTACTCTAAAGAATCCTTCAGTGGGTTTCTAAGATCCCTTTGCCCAACCAAAAGAACCTAGCCATTGGATGACAATCTCGGCTATCTCAGTTTTTAACACATTTATCTCTTAATGTTAGCATGTTCCTTTGTTGCATATGTAAAAGGAGGAAAATTGCTCCTATAATTCACATCATCACTAAATTTTCCATCTGTAGTTGCAAACCACCATGTAAGCCAACCCGCTGCATTGAATCCAATTGAGGTAGAGACATGGCGGTAGGAATCAAGGGAGGATTTATGGACCAGAGCTTCAACCCTATCCATATGCTAATTATATCATGGCACAATTTATGCATTCCATGTCATTTCCATCATCAGAACTCACCAACTTGCCAGCACTTAAATTTTTTTTTTGATGAAAACAAATGTGCATTTCATGTTTTGAATTTTTATTTTGAATATGTGACAGCTGTGAAAACGTAAACTTTGGCTGCTCCATCAGTCATGATCGTATGCTGCAACTAACGAGATATTTTGATAAAGACAATGATATAGCCTGTGACCCTCCCTGACTGCTCCCCAAAGATAACTACAAATTGCTTGTTTATCAGAGGCCGTGGAGAGATCTTTTCAGGAAATGAACATAGACATCACAGGTAGCAAAGACTTCAGACCACATCTGACTTTCCTGAAGCTATCCAAAGCACCTGCCCTGAGGAGAAAGGTAATTAAATTGATTCAAGCCTTTCTTCACTTTTCATTCTATTTTCTTCTTTTTAGTATAAAAGAGATTTTTCAAGTTATGTTATTCTTGGTTTGTGTGTGTGTTTGTATACACACATACACAGCCCCCCCCACATGTGTCTTGTGTGTGTGTGAATATATAAGTATATGTATATGTGTTTATTTTATTTTTTTTTTTATTTTTAAGATTGGGCTTCCCTCTTTCACTCTGTCTAGAAGTAGAATGGCTGCTCAAAGGCCTGAAGCCACCCACTGCTGATCTGTGACTTGTGTTTGCAACCTGCCCTTAGGCAGCCCTCTACCCTTCCTCCAGGGGGTTATCATATTAATGCAAGATTTAGGCTAGACACTAGACCTGTTCTAGGCCTACTCAGAACTCCCCAAATTCAAGAGACCCACCAACCTCAGCCTTCCAGTTGCAAAGACTACAGGTGTGTACTATGACACCTGACTTGTCCTTGATATATTAAAGATTATGTTCCCTGAGCCACCATCAATAGAACATGTTTTGAGTTGGTGTTCTAATAGTGGTAATGGATTGCACTGAGTCATCTACTGTCTTAAGCCCTATTCACACCATGACCTTATAATTATAGAAGCAGAAGTTCACGTTCTGGTGTGAATTTTGTGGCCATCAGAGAGTTGGACTCAGTTGGAAGTTAGCTGCTCCATGTAGAAAATAAACCTGTGATCCTGGACTCATTAATGTCATACCAAAACAACACCACCAATGGGGCCCTTCCCAGCAACCGGTAATATATTTAATCTCCTGACCTTGTGATGGCATCTCCTCATAAGATGAAGGTGAAAAGATTTCACTTCTTCAGATACAAAAGATACAAAGCATGTCCTTAATGTGTGTGGCTACAGCCTGCTTGGGACCTAATGTGATTCTATATTTGCTTTTGTGGTCGAGATTTCCTGTTGCATCATGATTGTGAGATCATTTACTCCCATGATCAGACAGGGATGGGGGAAAGCATTTAGCTTGAGTGAGGGAGAAGGGGAGAAAGAAAGAGGAGGGGGAGATTAATGTCATGTTGGAATCCAGACTGCAGAGTTTCTTTTACAATTATAAATATTATATGAAGTGCTGATGTAACCTTTACTGCAGTGTGACATGGGATTTGGCTGTTTTTATGACTTACACTTAAAGTAAGAAACAAGTCTCTGATTAGATTAGTCTTCTTCCCAGCAGACTATTGTCCTTCACATTTGCAAGAACACTCTCTTATTTATTGGATCAATCTAATACAAACCTACTCACCAAAATAAGATCTATCCAAACCAGAAAATGTGGTGCAGTAGGAAATTCCCTCATATTCTTGAACCATAAATATCTTTAAGCTTGGATATTGGCTTGGCTAAGCAATATACAAAGCACAAAGTGTTGAACCCCATATACTCGGTGCTATTGTCTTTACAAAATTTCAGTTCTGTTCATGTTGCAAAGAAAGGAGAAAGTAATGGGATTTTAATGACTTAAGTAGTTTGTTGGGATTGCAGATAGCTAAATACAGTAAACTAAGAGGCAAATTTAGCTCTAAGGAACAAAATTAGATTTTTTTTTTCTGTTTCCTATTCAGTAACATAATTATTTGTGAAACTTTTCAATTCAGTCATTTCTAGGGAATTGATCTAAGTTGCAGGGTTGGGGCATCACTGTCACCCTTTTTTTCTATCCTGTTCTGTTGTTGAGCAGCTTTGCAGACTGCAATCAATCATAGTGTATTACTTCTATTTGGGCACTTACACCTAACTTTTAAAAACTAATATCTTTAACATTCATTTAGAAATTAAAGAATGTCAATTTGCCTTTTAATGACTTTTATAACAGAGACACTTAATAGCAGGATTGTGAGGTTTAACCTTTTTTCAAAAAAAAAGTTAGTAACATCTGTCAGGTGAAAATTAAAAAGGAAAGCCTAAGTAGGGCTGAAAATTAAAATGGCCCATGGCTAAGAATCAAGTAAAGAGTCCATATACTGCAAGAGATATGATGTCAGGCAAATAAGGCACCAACATATTGTTCTAGCTATTATGATGCCATCTACTGGCTATAATTACATTTTGATACATTGAACCATCATTTCAATACAGTATGAGGGAGGATATTTAAGTCACCCATAGGCAAAGTCCTAATAGCTTGTTTTATTTTCAAGGCTGGACTCATGGGGTTCTGCCCTGAATGTCAGTCTTTGGAAGGGCACAGCTACATTCTCAGCTTTAGCCTACATTTTTTTAAAAAAACCTACCATGAATATAAAGGCCTTCCTTTAGATTTTATTTGTATTTGTAAGCCCAACGCTTTTTGTATCTGTTCACCAAAGACTCTGTGTGGTGGGTGGATATGAGGGTTACTGCTTCAACAGGTCCAATCCTTTTCACATGTGCCACAGTGTATTGACATCTGGATATGGTTTCTTTGTGATTGTACCTTAATACATTTTGCAAAAGCAGTCAGATTCCAGCTGCTCACCACATAGGATATGGGCAGGATGCCAAATGGCACGCTTCATACACTATTGAGTACCTTACAGACAGTCTCCATCTGCATTTCTGTGTTTAAGAATAATCGGCACTGGTGTCCAGCATAAATAGAACCCTCAGGGTTGAAGCAGGATTTGATTCTTCACATTCCACACCTGTAAATTTCAGCAGAATGGCTCTTTGAAGCAAAACTGTGTTAGTTTCTTGCATATGAATTGGGGAAGGACAGTATGGATTAAAATAGCACTGCCTTTGGATTTTATAATTGGGGGAAAATTAATGTCTATGGGCAGTTCCCCTAAAGTCACAGAGCTACAAATTTATCATATGGGTTTACTTTCAATTAAAAGATTAGAGTAGTAGCCAATGTGGCTCTTTTAAGTTGGTCATAAGAAGTATGCCAAGGCTTCCTACTTGTCATTTGAAAATAGAATCCACCAAAGGAGTGGAAAACCAAAGTGGCCCTTGTCTCTAGGTTACTGGGAGAGCACTCTGGTTAGCTGATTCACACTAGATTTCCTGATCTAGGACTGTTAATGAGAAGTCCAAGGGTAGCCTTCTAGGATGCAAGGGAATGGGGAGTCATTTCTCGTAAGTCAGGAAAATAGGCTCCAGTCAGTCTAGCAAAGAGGACCTCTCACATTGACAGGCAAAAGAAAAGATACCTTTCAGTGGTGAGGGATCAGGTGGTGGTAAGGGTGAGAGATTGCCATTTGGAAAAACACTGACTAGATAGGACAGGGAACCCATATCATGTTGGTTTAATTGATTATTTGCCATAACTGCTTTGCTTGCCCTTATGCACTGTCCTCACAAGAATATAGAAAAATGTAAGAAACGATCCACTTCAAATCGAGAAGGAATAAGGGAAAGAGAAAACATGCCTCCCCCCAAAAAAATCCAGACTACCAAATGCAAGCTGTGACAATGAATACATGGTTCTTAATTAAAATGGACCAAGTGAAAGAAATGAATATGTATTTTGGAAGCAGCCTTTGCATTCTGCACTACAAAGGGGATATCTCAAACTCTGGAAAGTGGTCATTCAGGGTGCCTGTAAGGCCAATTTTTAAAGTACTACATTTATAGACATACAGACCAAGCTTCAGCTCAGTCTTACTGCAGCTAATAATAAACTACTTTGGTGGTAATAACAAAACCTTAGATTTTATAACTTTCTTACAAAGCACTTTCACAGGATCAATGAGATTTTATACATGTATATACATGCACATATGTATATATATATATGTGTGTGTGTAAGTACATACCCACATATATACATATACTTATATGTATGGGTATTATATATGTGTGTGCATGTATGCACATATACACATGTAATACATATATAAGTGTATTATACATGTGGACATATAAATATACACACAAATATAGGTGTACACATATATACATACTTACCCACATATATACATATAACTATACATATACATGTGGTATATGCATATATACATCTATACATATATACTTATATAATCTCATTGATCCTATGAAAATGCTTTATAAGAAAGTTATAAGCTCCAAGGTTTTGTTATCACCACCAAAGTAGTATGTTATTGACTACCATTAAGACTGAGTTGAAGGTTGGTCTGTATGTCAATAAATATAGTACTTTAAAAATTGGCTTTACCTATCTATACACACATACAACCACCCCTCCTTACCCCTCCAACTCTCTGGGATAAGGAAGGATAGTGATGTTAATAGAATTAAGAAATTCTATTAGAAGAATTCTATTGTAGGGGATTAGGGCTTTTGGTTTTCCTTATCTATTGGGTATAAATTGATCGGCTTGGGCTGTTGTGGATCAATCAGGAGGTGAATTGGTTGCCTTGGACTATAGGGGGTCACAGCCACCCTTTTGTGTTGGTCTATATAGAAAGGACAGTCAGTTGCAGAGTTCCCATGTTTTTCTATGAGTTAAAACCATATTATTCCCCCAGTTCTACTGGTCTCAATTTGAATTCCAACCAAAGATCTATAGTTGATAGCACTAAAAAAAGATACTGCTCTGCCTCATGGATTTAGTCCTAGAAGAAAAGGTGATCTAGTACAACTGACTCGTTTTATAGATGAGGAAACTGAGACACTGGTCAGTTTAGTGACTTATACAAGGCTCCACAGGTGGTAGGTGGCAGAGTAGATTTTGAACCCATGGTTTCTGATTCCAAATCCATTGTTCTTCCCACTGCAGCATGGTTTAAAAGAGAATAGGACTTCCCTAACCAAAAGGAAAAATTCACGAATCCTTCTAATCATTACAACTTAGAGTCACTTTCAATCTTACTAATGTCATTTCTCATCAACCATGGCCTACCTTCACAAAATAAGATATAAATTCTCCCAAGAAACATTGAACTATTTCCAAGATTAAAAAGCACCAGGCTCCTTTCTCTCCCTTCTGGAAAAGTACAAGAAAAGCAGACCATGCCAAACCAGGAGGCAGATGCTATGGCACTGGGCAGTAAGAACTTGCTGCAAAGTCATAAGCTTTACTTCAATGATTGGGTCAGAGGGGAGGAACACAGATATCTGATAAAGAGTTGAAGTTTTCCAAGAAAAGAAGCCGCATACAATGGTAAACAATAAAAATGACTGGGATATTTGTGATTTTTTCCCTCTTCTGGATCAACTAGCAATTTTGACATTTTCCTTTTAGGTGAACCTTTCCCAGTTTTCAAGATGTTCCCAATGCAGATTTCTAACTGCCTAGTATCCTGAATATGACAAGAACCTATTTTCTCACTGAAAGGCTCTCTGTCATGTTTATTTCCTTTCATATAGTTTGATTGCAATATAATTTCATTTCAGAATCATCAAGTACTAAATAATGCCTTTAGATGTTATAACTGAGATTTCCTCTTTTCTCCCTTTTCTGCTTCTCAGTTGAATTCAGCAAACACGCCTAATGTATTGGACATTGTGCCTAGGCACTTGGGACGCAAAGACAAAACTGATAGACAGTCCCTGACCTTGTATTCTACTGGGGGGTGGGGAGAGGCACAATGGAGAGGAAGGAAGGGGAATATGACATGGACACAGATAAATCAATAAAAAGTAAATGGGAAGCAAATTGAGAAGGGAGAGAGAGTGTATGTGTTCTCTTCACAATTCACCTGGTTTGAATTTAATTTCCAGAGGGTTGATTACGTTATTGTTCAGTATATGCCAACTTCTAAGAACTTCATAATGAGTTTTACTCTGTAATTGGCCAATGTGTTTCATGGAGAGGAATTGTAGGAGTTTGCAGAAACAAAAATGCACACGTCTAGACAGTAAATATATGATCGGGTTTATTATACAGGTGATCAATTAATGGGAGGACACAAAGAATGTGATAATGGACAAAGACTTTTATCAGTTAATAAAAGTAGAGGTTTCTAATATATACTAGTATGTATCCTGGCTTCTACCAGTTCAAAATTATTAAAGTAGGCAATATATTTTTAAAAGGAGATGCAATTTTGTTTCTTATTTTAAATGGATGGCCATATACACACATACATATGTATGTATATATACACACATGTGGGTGCACATACACATATAGAAATACATACATATGTGTGTATATATACACACATGTGGGTGCACATACACACACACACACACACACATATATATATATATATATATACACACACATATATATATATATCTTATGTTAGGGCATAAGACCAATGCTATGTTTTAAAAATAACCATGTTTTTTCCTTTACTGGATCTGTGATTTCACCATCATAGGAATCTTCTGGAAAAGAATTCCTTATATCAAGTCAGATTGGCACCTTTAATGCAAATTCTATTCAGAGCAGGGGTCCTAAACCTATTTTTGTGTCTCAACCCCTTTGGCACTTTGGTGAAGCCTTTGAACCTCTTTTCATGGCTCTTCTTGAGAATTTTCATTCTGCATAGAACATATGATAGATAGATAGACAGATAGATTGAAAGTGACCCTGAGTTGTAATGATTAGAAAGAATCATGAATTTTTCCTTTTGATTAGGAAGTCCTATTCTCTTTTAAACCATACTATAGTGGGAAGAACAATGAATTTGGAATCAGAAACTATGGGTTCAAAATCTACTCTTATCAGTTACCACCTGTGGTTTTATTGATGTATACATATGTGTGTGTGTGTGTGTGTGTGTGTGTGTGTGTAGTCTAAATCCAGGTAAACATTTATTATATACAGTCTAAATCTTGGTATTAGTAGACCTTATTCTAGTAGGATTCTATAGTCTATGTTAATTTGTCCCTAAATTTAAAAAATTGTTAAATTGAAGAGATTATATAATCCTGGGGCCTATTCTGGTTCTGACTCAAGATTTACAGTTGCTCCAGAGACTCAAGCTATGCTGAGATGTACCTTGAAGGACCCTGGTAAGCATGGGAGTGCTTAAACCCAGACAATGTTTGACAGTGAGTTCTTAAAGCACAAGATAAGTTTAGGTGCCCTTTGGTGGAGGGGTTGAGGAGCAACTGACATTCAAACAACCCCATTCAGAATTAACATTTTCCTGATCATGTACTACTACTACCAGAGAACATATTGCTAATGAAGTTTAAACCCATGTTAATTGCCATGTAAGCTAGATACTGTTATTTTCTTTCCTAGTCACAGACCACCTGCCTAAATCCATCCAGCCCTTTTGTGGAATCAGCATAACCCAGCTGCACTATGAAAGGCACTTCCTTCTCTACTGACCTTGTTTAGTGGGTGTATCTTATTATGTAAATAATAGCACTGTTTGTATGTGTGCATATATATAAATATTTCTGTTTGTGTATATTAATACATCGCTTCTTCTAAACCCTAGAGTACCTAAGGAAAGGGCTTAGTTCTTCTCCTTTGGAATGTTGTATAGTACCTATTAATATGCTCAGCACTATGAGGAGTTTGGTAAATCCTATTAATTCACTAATTGATTTTATTAGCTCCTCAAAATCTCAGAAAGAGGACAAGCCTCAGAAACCAATTCCTGAGCAAGAATTCCCATTAGAAGATACCTGACAAGCAGTCATCTAGCCTTTGCTTGAAGACTTCCAAGAGAAGGGAAACCTACTAGCTTCAGGGACAGCCAACTCTTTCTACTTTGGGATGACTCCAATCATTAGGACGTTGTTTCTTACATCAAATCTAAACTTGGCCCATTGCAACTTTCACCCGGTCATTGCTCCTGGCTCAGCCTTTCATAGACAAGAAGAACAGGTATAATCCTTCTTCCACCTAATAGCACTTAAAATATTTGAAGATAGCTCTCATGTCCTCCATAAGTCTTCTCTCCTCTAAGCTAAACATCTGCAGTTCCTCAAGATTTCAAAGCCCAATCTAATTACCCTCAGTCAGTGAATCAACAAACATTAAGTACTTCCTAAGTTCTAGAAACTCAAAAGAAAAGGCAGCTTTCATTTGGACGGAGGAGATAGTATTCCAACAACTACATTCACATAAATATATATGTACAGAATAATGAGACATACTCTCAGAGGGAAAACACTAGCTGTTGGAAGAACTGGTAAAGGTCTCCTGCAGAAGATGGAATTTAAAGAAAACCAGGGAACCGGGAGGCAGAACTGAGTGGGGAAAGTGTTTTCTGCATGGAGGATAGGCAGTGAAAAGGCATGAAACAAGAGACAGAGCATTGTGTGCAAGGAACAGCAGGTTGGCCAGTATAAGCTACACTGGAGCATATGGTCTATGGAGAGAAATAAAGTGTGAGATGAATGGAAAGATAGGAATCCCCCAAGTTGTGAAGGGCTTTAAAAGCGAAATGGAGACTTATATTTGCTCCTAAAAGTAATGGGGAGACATTGGAGTTGAGTCAAGGTAAGGTGGTGACATATTCAGACTGTATACTATACTGAGATTCTGTGGAGCTAATAAAATAAATTAGTGAATTAATGGAATTTACCAAACTCCTCATTGCACTGAGCAATTTAATGGGTACTATACAACATTCCAAAGGAAAAAAGATAAGCCCTTTCCTTGGAGACTCCAGAGTTTAGAGGAAGAGATATACTAATGTACACAAACGGGAATATGTACACAGTTTCATAGAAAGTTTTAGCAACTGAATGTAGGAGCAGGGAGAAAAATGAGACAGAAAGACCAATAGAAGGTTAATGTGACTGCACAGGCATGAGGGCCTATACCAATATGGTGGCTGTGTAAGTGGAGAAGAGACATGTACAATAGGTGCTGTTGTAAAGATATAAATGATAAGATTTGACAACATTGGATTATTGAGTGAGTGTGAATGAGGAGTCAAGGATGACATAAAGGCTGTGAGCCTGAGTGAAGAGATGATCTTGGTGCCCACACCAATAATAGGAAAGTCGGGAAGATGGGAGGATTTGGGAGAAAGAGAGTGAGTGCCATTTTGGACATGTTGAGTTTGAGGTGCCTACATCCAATTCGAGTTGCATAAAAGGCTGCTGGTGACACAGGATTGGAGTTCAGGAAGGGAATTAGGACTGGACGTATAGATCTAAGAGTCATCCATCTAGAGATGGTAGTTAAATGCATGGTAGGGGATGATATCTGCAAGTAATATAGAAGGAGAAGATGAGGGCCCAGAACACTCAAGGTTAGTGGGCATGTCAGCCAAGGAAATGAGGAGTGCTTACAGGTGGAAGAGAATCAGGGGAGAACAGTGTTCCCAAAACCTAGAGAGAGAACATCCAGGAAGACATAGTGATCAGCAATGATCAAAGGCTGCAGGTCAAAAAGAATGAGATCAAGAAGAGCCCATTAGATTTTGCAAATGAGATGATGGGTAACTTTGGAAAGAACAGTTTAAGCTAAATAAGGAGACTCAAAGCCAGATTTCAGAAGGTTTAGGAGAGGAAAGGAAGTGGAGGCAAGCTTTGTGGTTCATGTGGATCTTTGTTAAACTGTGTTTTCACTGTTTGAGAAGCTTTTGTCCAACAAGAGCTGGAGTAGGCTGAAAACCATGTTTGCACAATTCAGGAAGCTGTCTCATCTGCTGCAGTCTCCAAAGTGGGTTGTACTGCAAGCAGGGGCAGGGGAAGCTGAGGGGCTGAAAGGGGCTGAGGCAGAGTAACCGGAGCAGTCCTCAGCTATTCTAGACACAGCCTTTCCCCGTAGGCGTCTCTGAAGGGTAATTATCTTGTGTACTGAACATCTGTTCAGTGTCAGATTGAAAATGTAGCACTCAAAATTGAAAACAAGATTGCTGATGTGGTCTGACCACAGTAGGGTACAGCAGGATACTGACCCCCTTTATCGTGGGTAATTAATTCAGCCTAAGATCTTATTAACTTTTTTGACTGCCACATCACACCATTGACTCATATTGAGCTATTAGCCCACTAAAACCTAGATTTTTATCAGATAAATGGCTATCTAGCCAAACTTACTTTATTTTCTACTGGTAAAGTCTTGGCATATATATATAGGACTTCACATTTTATTTCTATTAAACTTATACTTTTTAATATTCAGCCCAATATTTTAAATTATCAAGGACTTTGGGGATCCTCACTGTGTCATCTTCAAATTTGATAAGCATGACATTTCTACACTTTAATATAAAAATCATCAACAAAAATGTTGACCATCACAGAGGCAAAGATAGATCTTTGGTTCACTTCAATGAAGACCTCCTTCAAAGTTGACATTGCATAATAATTTTGTCATGGGTCCAGCAGTTCAATCGATTCTAGTTCCACTTATCAATCATCTAGGCCACATCTCCCCTTTCCTACAAGAATAATTACAACTACCTCATTACCCTGATCTGCTAGTATAATAACCCTATCCAAAAAAGAAAGTCCTTGGTTGAACATGACCCGTTTTTACTAAAGCTATGTGGGCTTTCTGTGACCACCACTTCCTTTCTTAAATGTTCACTAACTAACCCATGAATAATACATTCTAGAATTTTGCCACGAACTCAAGTCAAACTCGGTGGTCTATAGTTTACAGACTCCATTCTCTTCCCTTCCTTTTCTTTTCTTTTTTTTTTTAATTGGGATGTTTCTCCCTCTACAATCCTGTAGTAAGTACCTCTTTCCTTCACTTCATCCTTTCAGAAATCACTGATAATGGCTCTGCAATCACATCTGCCAGTTTTTCAATACCTTAGCATGTATCTGATCTGGGTCTATTCATTTGAACTTGTCAAGAGCAGCTAAATGCTCTCTTACTATCTCCCCCCTTTGCTTGGATATCAACTCCCTATTAGCCATTGTGGAACAAAGCTTTCCAGTCTGAAGACTCATTTTTGGCAGAGAAAACTGAGTGGAAGCAGCTCTGCTGTCTTCATTATCAGTTATCATCGTCCCATCCACCCTGAGCAATGATTTTACCCCTTCTTTGATTTTCCTTTATTCCCCAATATAACTTAAAAGATTTTTGTTGTTCTCTACTAGCGTGCCCTGCCAAATTCAGCACCTTCTGAGCTTCAGCACTTCTGACACTCCAACAGGACCATGACGCTTGCAAATTCATCTTCTGTTATTCGCTCTTGCTTTTATCTTCTCTGCATGCCTTTTAAACTTTGACAGGTTGGTTGATAAGTTCACTTTTTACTCACACGGGTTTCTTTAGTCTCCTTTTCTTTCTCATTGCAATTGTTTCTCTTCAGGGCTTGAGAATTTTATTTTTAGAACTTCCCATTCTTTCTGGATTGAATTCCCCTGCAAAATTGTGTTTTGTGTCCCAAGTCATTTACCCTCATTCATAGGGATACCGTGTACAAAACAACTAACCTGACCAGGTCTGGGCATCCTCCCGCTCCAGTGCTTCTCTTGAACAATAATGTTTCATTTCCTGGACCTTTACATATGACACTGATTGCTTCGTTTTTTTGTTTTTTGTTTGTTTGTTTGTTTTTTTAGGTGGGGAGAGGGGCATGGAAGGTGGACAATTAGTTAATTATAATTTTTAAAATTTAAACTTAATTATAACCTTTCTAACATTATTTAAGTCTTTCTAAATAGAAATGGGGCAGAATGTCAAAGTCATATGCACTCAATTTACTTCCTAGAAATATAACGCTAATTATTTTTTCTGCTTTTAGGGCTTTAGAAAGATCTATTCCAAATTATATAAAGAATATGAAGACTGCCCCTTTGGGACTGAAGTCTTTAGTCAAATTGATCTTTGCTCCATGCATAAAAAGAAGCAAGAATCTGGATACTATCACTGTGAGTGTACAATTTCAGTTGCTCCTACGAATACAAACGAGGCCCAGAAGCTACCCATGGAAATAGAGCATTTGGAAGAATTGCACGCTCACATCTCTCCTGACCCTTGCCCAGAAGCCGAAACCACTGACTGTTGCCATTGTATTTCTTGTGTAGCTGAAGATGACGAAAAACCCACTGAACATATAACCTCAACTGGGGCTGGACATGAGACAGCAGACTGTGAGACAGGTGTGCTAGTTTCAGAAGAGATCTCTACTATAGATGGAAAGGTCTTGCTTTAAGCCAGTTCCTGAGATGTTGCCAGCACAACCAGATGCAATGAAGAACATGATGAGGGATCAGAGAAAAAAAAAATGAAGCTGACAGATGGTAATTTGTAAAGAGTTGAATCAACAGAAATTGTATCTGATCAGCCTGCTTGCCCAGGCATAAGGTAGAACTTGTTCCAACGCTCAGCTAACTACAGGGATAGCCACAGTGCCAAGAGGTTCTATAAACTAACCCATAGGGTGTTCTCTGGACTGAGATGACAACACAGAAACTGAGATGTGCCGCTTCTTTTGAATGCCATCTGGAGAGCAAAGTACTTTGTAAGCCACATCAGAAATCATCTGTTTGTAAGTGAGGTAACAAAAACAAAAGTGAAACCCATCCAGGAATGTGGAGGGTCTTAACCAAAAACCAAGGAAACCCAGATGACAGAGTTCTGCTTTTGGCAACTTCAGAAGACAAAGCTGTCTAACTATCATCATCTATTAACTTGCCTGTATATTTGTGTGGACTGATTTCATGTCATTTTTTTTTTTAATTCAGGGCTTATTTTTCTGATTTTGGGAAAGCTGAATTTAAATCTTTTGGAATTGTATTTTATTCCAATAATTGAAATATCTTATTTCAGGAAGCCTTAGGATGAGCTCCCCAAAACTGAATGCCTCTGACCATTTAAGAGGACAAAATGCTACTATTAATGTCTCAGCGTGCCATAAACTGAACTGAAAAATATCTTCCTTAAAATATTTGGCTTCAGTTATTGAGAGGAATCTTTCTTGGGTGAAGAAGGGACTCAACGTTTCACATATAATTAAAAAAATACATTAACAAAATAAGCTGTGAAGACTTTTTGTCATTTTAATGGTAGTTTTTAATTTTTTGTCTCTTTCTCAGCAAAGAAAATTAAAGAATATTGAAACCAGGAGATGGTGCTAGTGAATACCAACTGTCCCTGAGATTTAGCCAGTGATGGAAATTATGGAAGGCTAAAGTTGCAGGCTAAAGATGATGGAGGGGAAAAAAAATCTATTACAATTAAGAAGCAGGAAAATGGATTTTGGAAGGAAGTAAAATCAGATATCCAAAGTGTCCTCTTTTCTCCCCCTTTTGAGTATTGAGCATTGGGTTATACTGGTCTTTATGAATCTGGAGGATTAGCATTTTATTAGTAGTAAGTGCATTAGAGACCAAGTTTCCATTAAAGGGTATTTTTTTCCAGACTTAAAACTTGCTTATCCATATTGGGAAGGCAGCAGGTGGTGGGACATACATCTGGCCCCGGCAGAGCACGGGTGGACTGACAGCTTTGCAGTTCATGCAAATCTTTATTAAACTTCTGTGTTTTCACTGATTGACGAGCCTTTGCCTGGCAGGCTCTGGAGTCGGCTGAGAACCATGTTTGCACTTTTCAGGAAGCCGTCTCATCCGTTGTAGTCACCAAGCCAAGCAGTTATGCTGTGAGCAGGGGAGGGTGCAGCTTGACTTGGGGGGGGGGGTAGGGAAAGGGGTTTGGGGTGGGGGGTGTCTGAAGCAGAACAGCTTGAGCAGTCCTTAGCTATTCTAGATACAGTCTCTCCCTGTAGCTGCCTCTGAAGGGTAATTATCTCGTGCACCCAAAATAGGAACAAAACGGAAAATTTTCACCTTTGTACAAAAGTGCAAGATTGTCTTTACTATTGGTGACAGTCTTGAACTTATTGCTTGAGCTCTAGCTTTGCTTATCCTGTGTAGTCTCTCTTTCTTTCTCTTCCCTCTCCAGATGAGCTCTATATTAAAAACAAGTGACTGAGGAACAATGATGGAGTGTTTAATAATTCATATCTGAGAGGGGTAAAAAATAGACAGCCACATCTTATTGTGATGAATACATCAAATGGATGATGTATTTTAGCACCCGGTACACGCTATCAAATTATGCTAGTGCTGAGGGGAAACGAAAATGTTTGTCTCCATATTGGTGGCTTTGGGGAGAGCCAAAAGCAAACTTAGGCTGTTGGGAGCCCTTTCTGTCCTGGAGGGGGTTGTTGACTTGGTAGCTTAAAATTAAGATTTAACTTGAATAGGGAAGGGGGCAAGGGGAGGGTGGAGGGAAGGAAGTTAGATCTGGGGACTTTAGAGGCTCTTTCCTTTTCTATCTGGAACCAAGAGGCACTCATTGGAACTTAGGCTAATGGAATAGAGAGGTTTTCCTTTGGGAAAGTGAGCTTCAGTGTGTAGCATCAACTGTGAACCAGAAGAGTGTATCCTCAGTGGCATTTCAGTGTGAAATGGTGGTTTTCATAACAACTTTGCATAATTCAGGCCCCCTATCCCCTTGGTGAAAATGTGCCGAGTCTACACTTGCTCTTTGAGGTTCTTTCAAGACAGAGATATGTGTCTCTTCAATCTTGGGATAACTGGAAAGAGCATTGGCCTGAGAGTCAGAAGATCTGAGTTTCTGGGGCAGCTAGGTAGCGCAGTGGATAGAGCACTAGCCCTGGAGTCAGGAGAACCTGAGTTCAAATCCGATCTCAGACACTTGACACTTACTAGCTCTGTGACCCTGGGCAAGTCACCTAAACCTTGCCTCGTTTAAAAAAAAAATCTGGGTTCCAGTCCCAGCCCTGTTGCTCTGTAGCTTTGTGACTATAAGCAAATCACCTAAACCTTCCTGAGCCTCAGTTTCTTCATCTGTAAAATACCCATCATTACTACAATCTCTATTCATTATCTGCAACTGAGCCATTTTATACATATACATATATACACACACATGTATATATAGGTAGGTGCATGTATATGTATATTTGTGTGTATATATATGCATGCATGTATGCATATATGTATGTATGTATGTATATGGTAAAAAGCAGTAATTGGTTCCAAAATGATGATAATCCCAGGGCACTGATTCTCCTTCCTGCATAGGTGAAATGTCACAGAACTTGATCAGCTATAAGATAGTAGATAAGATTTCTGTAGCAACTTTGAGGTATACAAAGTGCTTTACGCTCACACACACACACACTCACACCCTGTTGGAGTGTTCTTCCTATTTTATATATGAGGAAACAAAGTCAGAGAAGTTCAGTGAATTGACCACAGGCACCCAGCTCATCAGCGATGGAGTGGGGAATCTAGCCTGGGTCTTCAGACTCAGAAGAACCCCCTGCTGCTCATTCTTTTAGATTTAGAGTCAGATGGGACCTTGGCAGGACCTCACTGGCCATCTTGTGCAAAACCCTTCACTCTCCCTCACCCACTTACCTAATCAGTTGCTAAGTCTTGTTAATTCTATTTTTAAAAATCAAAGAGTATTTTTTTTTATTAGTAGTATTATTTGCCAGGCTAAGTGGTGCAGATAGGTGGTACAATGGATAGAACACCCTACTGGGAATCAGGAAGAATCATCTTCCTGAATTAAAATCTGACCTCAGACACTTATTAGCTTTATGATCCAGGGCAAGTCATTTACCCTGTTTGCTTCAGTTTCCTCATCTGTCAAATGAGTTCCAGAAGGAAATGGCAAACTACTCCAGTATCTCTGCCAAGAAAGCCCCAGATAGAGTCACAAAGAATCAGACACAACTGCAAATACTGAAAGCATCAAATGAGATAACATATGTAATACCCTTTGCAAACCTTAAAGTGTTACAGAAATGTTAACTATTATTACCAATAGATATTTCTACTAAGTCGTCTGTAGTAGGGCCCTAGCAGGGAAGTAAAACCTGCTTCTCACAGAGAATATAGAGTTCCCAGCCCATTTATTCTCCAGACTGCACTGACTCCTCAGCAGCCTTTTCTCCGTGTGAGTACCCTGCCATCCCTGCTTTCCGGTTCCCCTTTCTGTGTTGTCTTCCACTGTTAAAATGTAAACTCCTTGAGAGTAGGGACTGTCTTTTCTCTTGATTTTATATCTCTAGGCTGAGCACAATTCCTGGCATGTAGTAAGTGCTTAGTATGTTATCTATGTATATCTATATCCATGTCTATATATCTGTATCTGATTTGGAGCTGAAAGGGACAATAGAGATGATTCTGTCCAACCTCCTCTCTTTACATATGAAGAAAATAAGGCCCAGAGAAGAAAGTGATATACTTTCCACCTAGGAATACTAGATAAAGAGATTAAAGTAAAGAACTTTTTCCTTTTGCAGAAGGTTTTACCACGTCACTACTCTGATAAGAACGAATTCCCACCATCTGTAAGGGGAGAGCTGCCCCAGAAATCCATTGATGGGATCATGGTTTAGGCACGAAAGTATTCTCTAACCGTACCATTATCCATCATGGCCTAGTGGACAGAGATGGCCTCAGAGTCTGGAACACTCATATTTGAGTCCCACCTCAAACACATACTGGCTACAAGGGTTACACAGTGACCTTTCAGTGTCTTGGAAGATTGGAAGCTGCAGAGTAGGTGCTAATTTGCATTGATATAAGGACTTTCTCACTTTGAGTTCTTTACATTAATGAAATCACAGGTCTGGTAAAAAAAAATTTTTTTTTAAATAATCTTTTCCACCACCTACATAACAAAAAGCAAAGCATGATGGCAGGGGGAGGCTTTCTGCCCTTAGGGATTCTTTAAGTGATTAAAAAGAATTCCTTACTCTGTCTAGATTTTCTTGTAGTTAGTCTCAAGCTTCCCTAAATACCAGCCACTGAGTAATTATGATTGATAGACCAACTAATAGGGAGTCTTGCCAGGAGTTTCCTGGCTTGCATTTGGTAGGTAGGACTGCTTGCTCTAGCAGCCTTGTTTCTCCCACCTCCTCACTGCTATTTGGGGTGATGATAATCTTGGCTGAAAGGTGTTGCTGACACTATTACTTCTTCAAAGAGACTGAAGAACCAGAATCTCACCATATTTGGGAAGTGTCCCATTTTTTTGCTCCCTCCTTTCATGTTGCCAGCAATCTGTGAACTTCTGAGGACTGAGAGGAGAGTCATAATCTACTGAAAATATGTCTCCTTTCAATAAAAGATGCCCTTGTTGTCAAGGTAGAATGTGCAGCTTGTAAACAGAGAGGTCGGCAGACAGTAAAGCTATCTTAAAGGCTCTGCCAATACTCACCCTTTCATTGCTCACAGCAGAAATTGAGGCTTAAAATATTTGTTTCTTATCAGAGAAGTAATTGGATTTTGCCAGAGAGGACCAGTTTGTCTGATCGATCTACGCCAAATAACATATTTACAATATTTCCCTCCTAGACTTGATTAGCGAATGCCAGATTTTTGTTTGGATCACACATGAAATATGGGAAATGTTCCCTGATGGTGAATAATCATTTCAACACAAAGAGGAAATGGGTTACAGAAGTAGTGGCAGCAAATACGTACACAAGCTTTAAAATTTTGTCTGTCTCCATTTCTTCCTCCACTTTTTCCCATTCCACTTATAAAAACCTTTCTCCTCCTTGAGTCTCTACATGGAAAGGACACTGCATTAGGAGGGTGCTGAGTGACATTAGATTGGTCAGTTGATCTCTCTGAGCCTTGGTCCCAGCCTCTGTAAAATGGGGTAGGTGATGTAGTGCTTGGAGTGCTGGACATAAAGTCAGCAAACCTGGCTCAAGTCCTGCCTCAGATTGTAAATGTGCAATCCTGGGCAAGCCACTTGACCATTCCGAGGCTCAGTTTCCTCATTTTTAAAATGAGAGGATTGAACTCAGTGTCCTTTAAGGCCCCTTCCAGATCCAAATCTATGATCTCATGAGATAATAATACTTGATCTACCTACTTCATGGGGTTATTGTGAAGAAACAGATTTTTAAACTGAAGCACTGTATAAATTATTATCATTGTCACTGGCATTGATAATATTAGTTCCAGAAGCTATAATTTCAACTATATGACTACTCCTCCACTAATACAGATAGCAACCCTTCTAGAAATAACTTAAGGATTCATTTTTCCAAGTCACTGTGGCTGAAATAATTCACTTAAGGAGCCTCTCCAAATTTAATTAGTTGGCTCTTCAGATGACAGGCATAAGTCCATCACTGGATCCCAAACTAAAGTCTTCCTAGCTTGGCTTCTCTAAGGAATGGTGGGGCTCAGAGAAAACATGGGAGATTTTAAATAAATATTTTAAATAGAATAATTTTTGTTATATTTTAGATTTTGCTGTTGTTGAGCTGTGGCTGACTCTTTATTCTTGGCAGAAATACTAGGATGGTTTGTCATTTCCTTCTCCAGCTCATTTTACAGATGAGCAAACTGAGAAAACAAGGTTAAGTGACTTGCCCACAGTCACACAGCTAGTAAGTGTCTGAGACTAGATTTGAACTCGGGAAGATGAGTCAGGAAGATCCTAGGCCCGTCACTCTATCCGCTGAGCCAACTAAATAAAATGTGAACTATGCAATGCTGAGGGGTTGTGGCCATGGGACATAGTCTACTCCCAGGTAGTCTGAATACCCTGGTGAGAACAACAGGGGATACTGCACCCATTGAGAATAACCCAGCAAGGACAATGAATGCTCCCTGAGGAAGTCACTGGGCCGGTGGCCTGAAGATGCC
This sequence comes from Vombatus ursinus, assembly GCF_900497805.2. Classification (NCBI taxonomy): domain Eukaryota; kingdom Metazoa; phylum Chordata; class Mammalia; order Diprotodontia; family Vombatidae; genus Vombatus; species Vombatus ursinus. Next base: position 43,128,086 of record NW_020954590.1, on the reverse strand, counting down.
ACCATCTGGTGGCCAAAATATGTACTACATTCCTTGGCCCGTCAGTTAATGAATTAATGGACAGCCTTCCTTTCTGTAGACTGCAAAAAGCCAGGGAAGGTATGGCTACAGCTCCTGCGCACATTTACTTCACTTTGCCCATCACTGAAGAATCAGAAGATCATTGATTTAGAAGACATCTTAGAGATCATCCAATCTACCCCTTTCTTTCTTTCTTATTTTTTTTTTAGGATTGTTTTTTATTTTGGGAGGCAACTGGGGTTAAGTGACTTGTCCAGAGTCACACAGCTAGGAAGTATCTAAGATTGGATTTGAACTCAGCTCCTCCTGACTCCAGGTCCAGGGCTTTATCCACTACACCACTTAGAAGCCCCTCCCAACCCTTTCATTTTACAGAGGAGGAAACTGAGGCTCAGAGAGATGAAATGACTGCCAAAAGATAGATGCTAAGTGGCAGAGCTCACATTTTGAACTCAGGGCCTCTAACTCAAAATCCACCATTCTCTTCGCTTCACCAGGCTGCAGGCATTTAATACCTATATGTTGAATTGAATTTACTTTATACATATTATGGCTCTAAAGTATTAAAATTGATTCTAAGAGTCACACACAAATCAGTCTCAGGACCTTATTATCACATTTTTACAAGATCCTCAACCACACTTCTACATACTCTCATCCTCATATAGACTCTTAATTTAATCACTGATTGATAATAATGTTGCATTTAAAATCATCCTGAGAGGGCCATATTAATCTATGAATACTTTTGGGTTTTGTGACTGCTATGTTATTTGCCCATAGGGTGATTGGGGAGGGAAAGGAATAAGCATTTATTAAGTACCTACTAAGTGCCAGGGAGTGTACTAATATATTTTAAAAATATTATTTCATTTAATCCTCACAACAACCCTGCAAGGTAGGTGCTGTAATTATCCCCATTTCACAGTTGAGGAAACTGAGACATACAGATTAAATGACTTGCCCAGGGTCACATAGCTAAAAAGTGTCTGAGGCTAGACTTGATTGAATTCAGGTTTTCCTGATTCCAGGTCCCGCATGCTATCCATGGTGCTGCCTCAATGCCCCTAATTAGGAAAGTAATTATAGCTCACACTTACACAACACTTTAAAGTTTACAAAGTTGTGTGTGTGTGTGTGCATTATTGCACTTGATACTCACAACCACAAGATAGATGCTATTATTATTATTCCTATTTTATAGATGAGGAAACTGAGGCTCAGAGGCTAAACTTGCCCAGATTTGCATAGGCAATAAATATCTGAAGTAAGATGTGAGCCCAGGTCTTTATGATGCCAAATCTCACACCCTATACATTCTGTTTTATTACCTCATCAGTATTTGTGTTTAGAGGCAGAATTGTCCCTAGAGTACAGTGGACCATCAGGATTTTTCAGGAGGATTCCCTGTAATATGTTTTATAGGTGATGACAAAAATAGCCTGAAATGTCTCCCTGACAAATTACATACAGATCCAGAACCTGAACTAGTGGTAGGCAAAGCAGGCAACTGCCCAAAGTGAAACCAAGTTGAGGTCTAGGGGAATGGTGGCAGGGAGACTGCCATTTAATAAGATTTTTTTTATGAATATATCTGTTGTGATGCATAGATATTGATTTATGGCTAGTCAAATAAACTAGGAAGCCTCCCTTGGACGCAAGTGGAGCCAAGAGGAAGATTTGAAAACTCTGACTGGGGCATAACTGCCTTATCTTGACTCTACTCTTCTTCGAAACCTATTGCAACCATATGTTTGCTTCTGTAAGGTGAACAAGTGCCCAAAATGCTATTTGAGTTGCGTCTATTTTTATCTTTCTCCTTATGAATCAGGTCTGTCCTGCTAACCCAGTAGGGAGAAGGCAAAGTAAGTGCCAGAACCTGATGAACTGCATGAATTTGCAGGTTAATTAATGCATTCATGTTGAAATTTTCTATCAGATCTGTATCCTTCAAGGTCAAAAGAACTTCAGATATCTTGGCCCAGATACGTAAGTAGCCAATGGCTCCCTGTCGCCTTCAAGATCAAGCCCAAAATATTCTCTTTGGCATTTGAAGCCCTTTATAACCTAGTCCCCTCCTACCTTTCCAGGCTTTTTACACTTCACGTCCCAGTAACTACTCTTTGATTCGGGGATACTGGCCTCCTGGCTGTTCCAGGAACCAGATACTCCATCAGTCGGCTCCAGACATTTTCTCTGGCTGTCCCTCATAGATGGAATGCATGACTCTTGATGTTCCTGGCCTCCTTTAGGTCTCAGCTAAAATCCCGAGTTTTTTAGGAAGCCTTTCGTAACCTCTCTGTTACTTATTCCCAGTTCATCCTGTAAATAACTTGCTTTGTATGTATTTGTTTGCATGCTGTCTCTCCCTTCAGATTATAAACTCTGAGGGGTGAAACTATCTTTTGCCTCTTTTGTGAATCTTCAGCCCTTAACATGGTGCCTGCACGTAGTAGGCACTTAATTAATGTTCATTGATTGAAAGAAGGAAGTAACTAGATAGAGTCCTATCCTGTTTGCAGTAATGCTAAGGGACTATGTAAATTCTTCTGTTATACTGGAATTTTGTTACATAAAATTTTATCTAAAATGAGTCATTTTCTGAGGCTTGAAAATACATTTTTTTTTAAATCTGTGGAGATTTTCACAGTACAACCAAAGCTTTGTTATCTAGCACAGTGGGAGATAAGGGGGAGAGTGGCAATTGGGCTAATATTCTGATTAATTAGAAGTTAAGTCATATTGGTCTCCCCTTTCATTTATTCCCTTTCTTTCTTTCCCAAGACTAATCAAAGAGTAATGAGAACCAGATACCCTGTGATTATTCATTGAACAAGAATTTATTGAAGATTTACTCTATTAATTATTTAATTGCTGTTGTAAGATTTAATAGCTTAAAACTATACTAAGACTTTTGGGATGTCCTAGAGATGTCATCCTGCTGAGGGGGTTGCAAAAGAAGTACAAAATATGATTCCCTTCCTCCAAGAATTTCCCATCCAGTTGACCAGATAATATATCCTCCTACAAAACCATTAAGTAGGAATATAGATTCACATATAATTAAGTGCTCTCAGAGTACTATAGGTGACTGCTCTATTCTCAAGCCAAATTGGACTGCTTTCTCTGTCTTGAACATAACCAGTGTTTTCTAGCCTTCATGCCATGGCTTATGCTGTTCTCTGCACCTTCCTTCTTTTCACCTGTTCAATCCCAACCAATATCTCTAATATCCCCCTACTAGAATATAAAAGTCATAAAAGGCCTGGTATCTGTGTTATCTTATTTTGACACATAACAAGATTCCTGCACCTAATAGATACTTAACAAGCTTATTCAATTGAATAAGAGATTATTGCCTGTTAATTCAGTGGGAAAAGACCTCTTAGGATGAGAGTTAGGCCCTGGACAAGTAGGCAAACTTTGAAAACAATGGGAACGAGGTCATGGTGGCAGGAATGGACAGGATATTGTCCACATAGAGTGAGAAAACTGGTATAATAGTGTAGTGGTTCATAAGCCATGGAATGACTTGATAAAATTAGTGTTTTAGAGATGCCTAAGTGGTCTCTGCATGGGGCACATTTGTGTGAGGAGAATTTAGCAGTGGGCAGACCAGCCTGGACACTGTTGTTGAAATTTGGAGACACTGAAATGGAGAGAGATTGACATGTTTTGGGAAATCACAGTTGAAAAGAGAAGTCCTTTATCTTGAAAGGATAATGAATACAGAAAGTTTTCAAGGTTAGAATGCAATATAGTACCACAGACTGAGAGATGGAAAGGATTTTAGAGGTGCCCAACCCCCTCAATTTGCAGGTGAGGAAACTGTGGTCTAGAGAAGTAATAGGAGTAGCTAGGTAGTTCAGGGGTTGGAGTGCCAGGCCCGGAGTCAGGGAAACTCATCTTCCTGAGTTCAAATCAAGTCTCAAATACTTACTAGTTGGGTGACCCCCCCACCCCCCGGCAAGCTACTTAATCCTAGTTGTCTCAGTTTCCTCATCTGTAAAAAGAGCTAGAGAAGGAAATGACAAACCACCCCATTGCCTTTGCCAAGAAAATCCAAAACGAGGTCGTGAAGAGTCAGACCAAACTGTGAGAGAAATTATTTTACTATTATATTAATAACCAATTATTAAATTAAGATCCAGGCTTCTTCTCCTCTGTTTCTTCATTAAGGCCCAGCTCCTGTGGAAGGTCAGCCTCTAAAGGCTGATTGAGACTAACCCAAACCCTCAGGGAACATGATTTTGGTCCGGGCCTCACCCAACTAGGAGACTTTACTTCTATTTAAAATGTAAGTAGAAGAGCAACTAGGTGACGCTGGCCCTGGAGTCAGGAGGACCTGAGTTCAAATCCAGTCTCAGATCAGACATTTGCTATTTACTTAGTTGTGTGACCCTGAGCAAGTCACTTAATCTCAATTGCCTTGAGTTCAAATCCAGCCTCAGACCACACACTTGGTACTTAGCTGTGCGAAGCAGGGCAAGTCATTTAATCGAAATTGCCTAAAAAAAAAAAAAATGTAAACAGAATCCAATTTAGGCAAGCTTTTACCCTAAAGAAATGAGCCCCTGTCCTTGTACCCCTCCATTAGAGTTTAGGTTAGGGTTACTCAGTTCATGAAGGAGAAAACTAATCAGAGTGGTCTGGATGGAGATGAATTCCCCTGTCCAGATTACTGGAGGTGGCTGAGACTCAAGATCAAGCCATGTTCTCAGCGGGAGGAACTGAAGACTAAAATGTCCACCTCTCAGGGTGGATTTCCACTTGTCAGGAGCATTCCCTTTTACAGAGGTATTTAAGGCATTCAGTGTCTCTATGGGGGGCAGAGTGGGGGGAGGTCTTTGGTTGCCTAGAGAAACCTGACCATCAATTTCTTGATTATTAGCTAGCCTAATTAGTAAACTGATTATTGATTACCAGTGTTAATTATCAGCGTTTTTCATCCATCACAACTGAAACTATGGAACAACAGCAAGAAAAGGTAAGTGATTTGCCCAAGATTACATCTTAGAAAAGCCCTAACATACAACAGAAGCTACTTGATATTTGAACTTGAATTGTCAAACCCTAACAATTCTAAGATATAGAGGATTGGGTGGGGGGGAAGCTTTGTAGCAAAAAAATTAACTTTGTGAGTATGAAAAATGAACCTCTGAGACTTGAGATGCTTTTCAAGGTAAGACAAGGTGACAATTATGCTTACAACAGTATCGAGTTAGCCATTAGGCTCCTTGAACAGAGTGAGATTTTCATCACCAAAGTAGCATTTATAGGTGATAAATAGCAATGAATCCATCAACAAGCATGTATTCATCCCCTAAAGCACTGGGGGATACAAAAGCAAAATGAAATAGTTCCTGCTCTCAAAGAGTTTATGTTCTATCCACAGGGAAATGATAAGTGCATGTGTTTGTTTATACAAAATATATTCAAGATACTATAAATACAAAATATATACAAACAAATACAAGGCAAATACAGAGTAATCTTAAGGGCACGAAGAGCTGGGGAATTCAGGAAAAATCAAATAGGAGGTAGCCCTTGAGCTGAGCTTTGATGGGAGGTAGAGAGTCTAAGGGGAAAAGGGAATGAATTTCAGACATGAGGTAGGCTGGAGACTGGTTGTAAAGATCATTGGTTGTTGTCCTTCCTTCTTGAAGAGGACCAAAATAACATCATTATGCTAGAATCAAGTTACAGTGCATCTGACTGACTGATCGAACCAATAAGAACTGGAAATGCTCTGCCACAAGTCAGGCACAAATAGTCCATGTGAACATTTGGGGCAGATTCTCTAAATCTGTACATCTTGTGTTTCTTTTGAGCTTCAATTCTGCTTTGCTTGTAGAGCACAGCACCTTCTCTGATGAGGGCATGCCATGATAGGCAATCCTGTAAAGATCATTAAATGCCAAACAGAAGAGTTTGGGCTTAAACCCGGACCTCCCACTGGTTAGTGAGCAAGGGAATGATATCATCAGACCTGGGCTTTGGCAATATCATTTTGAGAGCTAAGTTACTGCCTAATAGCTCTATGTAATAGATAACACAAATAGGGACAGCTCCATTTTACTAAAAAGGAAACTGAGACTCAGAAAGGTTAAGTGACTTCCTTAGTCATTTTTTGAGTAAGTGGCAGAGCTTGAATGTGAACCCAAGTACTTTGTTTATCAAAATGAATTAATCTATAATTATTGGATCTTGGAGGTGATATTTTGAGGGCAGGTAAGAGATTTCCCTCTGTCACTCAAGTATTAATTGTTATCAATTAAAATTAACTTAAATTGTTTCAACAATAGTTTTACATTTCACTGTAAGGTTCACAAGGCACACCCATTATCCCATTTAAACATCACTACAGCTCTTTGAGATGGGTACCACACACATCATTATCCCCATTTTATAGATGGGGAAACTGAGGTTTTAAGTGCCCAAGATCACCTAGCTTAAAAAGTGTTAGCGACCAGATTTGAAACCAGGTTTTCTCCTAACTCTAAAGCCAACACTCTATTCACTTTACCACAATGCTCCCTGGCCTAAGTGTGAAGGTAATGTATGTGAATACCTAGTTTGGCATCCAAAGACCATGGAATGAAAAATGAATTTAAAAGCATTTATTAAGTGCTTACTATAGGAGAAGTGCTCTGCTAAGTGCTGGGGAAACACATAGAAAACCTGAGATAGTCCCTGCTCTCAAGGAGATTACAGTCTAATGGGGTGGGATACCACATAAAAGGAAGTTCAGCTGGAGGGCAGATGGTAAGACCTAAAAGTCCCAAGGGTCTACCTACAGATAAAGTCTACCTGCAAGGTCACTCTTTTCTCTTTCTGAAGTCTATAGCAGACCTCTTGGTGACAAGAAGGGAACGTAGAGAGGTATCATTGCAGAATGGCTAGTCTAAGCCATAATGCAGTGAGGATTTTAGAACCGAATCATTTCCATAGCTGTCCCTGGAAATCAAAGTGCTCAAACTTGCAGCGTTTAATGTCAAATTAATGGGGGGAGAAAAAAACCATCATGTTGAAAAGCTTCCCACTAAAGCTAGTTCAAGGAATTTTTGTGAGAAGTTGCTTGGTTAGAGATAAGCATTTTTGCAGGCAGCTGGGATCATTGTTGATGAGAGTTTGTGCTGAGGTTCACATTCTCACAGCAAAAAGGTAGGCAAATGGGGACCCCAAAACATCACTTCTGGAATGTGATGCACTGCTCTGTTTGAGGGTCCTGTGAATGGAAGACATAGCATATACATTTATGTGTGTATGTATGTATGTATGAATGTATATGTATCTAAAATATATTTGTGTTTGTGGCTACCTTAAAATCTGCCTAATAGGGTAGGATCTTGGACAGGAATGATGACAAATAATAATAATAGCTTACACTTACATGGTACTTTGAAATTTGAAAAAAATATTTATACATTGCACTATCTGAGCTACTCACAAAAGAAATAAGGAACATATTGATGTAAGTTATGTTGCCTGGGGATTAGAAAAAAGGAAAAGGAAAAGAACTGAGGCCAATGGCTTCAGGATTTGTCTTTGTTTTCCTTTAAGACAAAGGAAAAAACATTGAAAAAAACAGGTTATAAAATGGACTGAGCTGAGAGGAAGAATTTTCACCTAAAGGAGCACACATAACTGTTTAGCAGTAGGGGGAGCAAGATGTAGGCAAATCTCAAGGCTCAGGACACAGAACACAAAAGCATAAGAATATATGTGAGTTACCTAGGGCTGAAGCCACGCGAACATGTCCCAGAGTGAACCCATTATCTTTCTTCCCAAACCCTCGCTTTGTCCTAGCTTCCCTCTTACTGCTGAGGGTACCACCCTCATCCGCCCAGTCACTCACGCTCGAGACACGTAGGTCAGCCTCGGCTCCTCATTCAAACTCACCTCAAATATCCAATCTGTGGCCAAGTCCTGTCATTTCTACCTTCTTTTCTTGTCTGTGTCCCCAGATATCTTCTGACACCACCACCACCCTGGTGTGCCTGCAATATTGCAGTAGCCTTCCAGTCTGTCTCCCTCCCTTGAGTCTTTCCCTACTGTAGTCCATAGTCCATTCAGCTGCCAAATATTTCTCGTTAAAGTGCAGTTCTGACCACATAACCTCTCCCCTCCATTCAATAAACTCCAGTATATTCCTATTATTTTCAAATATGAAATCCTCTGTCTTTTAAAGACCTTCATAACCTGGCTTCTTCCTACCTTTCAGTCATCTTACACTTTATTCCCCTCATTTATTTTATACTCTCTGATCCAATGGCTTCTTGGCTGTTCCTTGACTGGGCAGATGGTGGTACCCTCAGCAGCAAGCAGAAAGCTAAGACAAGGGGAGGGTTTGGGAAGAAAGATAATGGGTTCAGTCTGGGACATGTTTGTATGGCTTCAACCCTAGATAACTCACATATATTCTTATGCTTTTGTGTTCTGTGTCCTGAGCCTTGAGATTTGCCTACATCTTGCTCCCCCTACTGCTAGATAGATGTGTGTGTGTGTGTGTGTGTGTGTGTGTGTGTGTGTGGCTATCTCAGAACCTGACTAATAAGGAAGGATCTTCATGAGGTCCAAAAGAGTAGTGACGTGAATGATAAATAATTCATTCTCTCTCTCTCTTTCTCTCTCTCTCCTTTCTTCTTGTCTCTGTCTCTTTCCTTTCTGTCTCTGTCTCTCTGTCTCCCTTTCTCTCTCCCTCTCTCTGTCTCTCCTCTCTCCTCTCCTCTCTATCTCCATTTCTCTCCTCCCTTCTGTCTCTGTCTCTTTTTTCTTTCTCTCTTTCTGTTTCTCTGTCTCTCTCTCTCTATCTCTGTCTCTCTCCCTGTCTCTCTCTCTCTCTCTCTTTCTTCCCCCCTTCCTCTCCCTCTCCATCTCCCTCTTCCTCTCCTTTTCCCTCCCTCCATCTCCTTCCTCTGGTCATTTTCACTGACTCTCTTCATGCCTGAAATTTTCTCCTTCCTTGCCTCCTAGTTTCTCTCCCTTCAAATCTCAGCCAAAGTCCCACCTTCTGCCTGAAATCTTTCCCAGTCCTTTTTAATCATAGTACCTTCTCTCTGAGATTATCTCTAGTTTCTCCAGGATATATCTTGTTGGTAAATACCCCCAATTGGAATGTGTGCTCCTTGAGAACAGGGACTGGTTTTTGCCCTTTTTTGTATTTCCAGCACTTAGCACAATGCCTGGCAAATAGTAAGCACTTAGTAATTTGTCGACTTATTGAAATGTCCTGTGGCATCTGATCTATTTAGCTTGAAATTAGGGGTAAAAGAAATGAATTAGCAATGACTAACACTTTTATAGATGATCTAAGGTTTACATAATATTTTTCTTCACAGTTTTGCCAAGACCACTCAGTTGGTGAGTGTTAGCACCACAATTCAAATCCACATCTCTTTAGTCTCCTGTTTGAGAACTCTTAACTATACTAAACTATGGACCACCTGGACCATCTCTGAATCATGTAATTAGAGTCTAAAAAAATCCTGGTTATATAAATTGACTAGTTTTCCAGCATCTTAAAACCTTCCATTTCTTTATTCACTCAATCTTTGTAAATATAGACTGTAATCGACTGCTCTACCTAAAAAAATATGAATTGGTGTGAAGTATTATTTGGGAGTAGCTAGGTGACTCAGTGGATAGAGTGTCAGGCTTGGAGTCAGGAAGACTCATCTTCCTGAATTCAAATCCAGCCCCAGACACTTACTAGGTGAGTGATCCTGAGTAAGTTACTGAACCCTGTTTGCCTCAGTTTCCTCTATAAAATAAGCTGAAGAAGAAAATGACAAACCACTCTAGTATTTTTGTCAAGAAAACCTCAAATAGGGTCACAAAGAGTGGTATGTGATTGAAAATGACTGAACAACAATAAATCATTTTGAGACCAAATTCTCGATCAGTTACCAGCCATTTTGAATGGTTGTACTCATTTCCCTCTCAGAGAACTTGGCAAATCTCAATAAGCCATGGGCAAAGCTCAGTTATTTTACAAATGTCATAACCATAAGAATATATGTGACTGATGCTCAGTAAATATACTCAATGGTAATCATCCTAGGCCCTTTGGGATGACAGCTGAGCTGAGCTGTGGGGACTGCCTGGGAAGTTTATCAATGGGCCTTTTCCTTTAGCTGTATAGCATAAGATCTGAGCTAGTTCCAGTCTATGATCTGACAGTAAGTATGTAATGATACATAGAAGTGATGTCTGACAGGTAGCATGGTGTGACAGAGATAGCCCTGGAGTAGAAATCTGAAACCTTGATCCTTAGTCTCAGCTTCACTAAGTGTTAGCTGTGTGACCTTGGACAACTTACTTCACCTGTCCTGACCTCATCTATAAAAGGCTGGAGGTTGAACCAGATAAAATGTAAGGACCTTCCTAGAAATAATAATAGCTAATATTTTCATAGCATCTGCTATATGCCTCACTGCATGGGTCGTGCCTGCAGTCTTAGCTGACTTTGGACCACATTACAATATACATGTTTAATTCCTCCAATAGAATGTTAGCAACTGGAAGACAATACAGTTATCCCTTCCACGTCACAACTTTCCCCATCATGATTTTAATATATCATGGGTCAGCATGAGAAATTAAATAGAAATTTTTGCAGAAGCCACAGATGACACTTGAGGGCCAGCAGACGACACAGAAAAAGTTTAGAAACTCAGAAATGCATAAAGTATATGTATTATATAATATCCACCCACATTTTACAATAAGGTAATGTAAACACCCTATGAAAGAAAAAGAAAAATCAGATGTCTCTGGTACAAAGCGAGGACCAAAAAGATTTATGTGGATTTTTCCAGATTGTGGAAGCATGTGCCCCTAATCCCCACAATGTGGAATGGATAACTGTAATTGTTTTGACTGTGTCTTTGTATCCCCAATGCCTTGACACATAGTAGACACTTAATAAGTGCTTTTTTTGATTGATTACCATCCTACTGGCATATGTGACACCTTAGTCTTATCTGCATAAGGTAGGTTTATATATATATATTATATATATATATGTGTGTGTGTGTATATATATATATATATATATATCATAATTCTTCTGAAAAATCTGTGATTTTATCAGAGCAAGGAACTCTCTCTACCAAGGCAAACTTCAACCCATCAAAGACTTAAATAAATCCCAGGGAGTTACCTGAGGCCCTTAGAGTGACTTACCAAGGGTCACACATTACTAAGGGTCACAGAGTATTAAGTGTCAGCAACAGAATCTGAATCCAGGTTTTCCTGACTCCACGTACAACATTTTATCCACCATACCACTCTGTCTCTAAATATGTTACTTGCTCCTAAATGATTTTTGTGTGTCCTGCCAGTGTGTGTTTACAGAGCATATAGTAAAGTGGACTGAGGAAGGAAATAATTTGCATGGGAAAGAAATTGAGCATGCAGTAAAGTGGGCATGAGGGAGGATATGTACTCTCTGTCATTTGACCCCTTCACAAACAAGAAAAATCAGAGGATTTAGAGCTGGAAGGAGTCATCATGTCTATCCCCTAGGTTCATATCCTTTGACCATTTATCAATTGAGGAATGGCTCTTATTTCTATAAATTTAACTCAGTTTTCTACATATTTGAAAAATGAGGTCTTTACAGAGAAATTTGCTAGAAATTTTTTTCACAGTCATGATTACTATGTATTTCTCTTTATCCTATTTTTCCTTTTTATCCTATTTTCTCTCTCCTTTCACCTTGTCCATTCTCAAAAGTGTGTTGCTTCTGATTACTGCTTCCCCAATCCACCCTCCCTTCTATCACTGCCCCCTTGTTTTATCCCCTTCCCCTTCTATTTTCCTATAGGGTAAGATTTCTATACTGAATTACATTATTCCCTCTTCAAGCCAAGTCCAATGAGAGTAAGGTTCACATGTTTCCCACCTCCCCCATTTTCCCCTTCACTGTAAGAGCTCTTTTGCACCTCTTTTATGTCAGATAATTTACCCCATTCTACCACTTCTCCTTTTCCCCTTCTCCCAATGCATTCTTCTTTCTCACCCTTTAATTTTTTTTTTTTAGATGATCATCCCATCATATTCAACTTACATCCATGCCTTCTGTCTATGTATACTCCTTCTAACTGCCCTAATAATGAGAAACGTTTTAGGAGTTACAAGTATTATCTTTCCATATAAGAATATAAACAATTTAACCTTATTGACTTCTTTATGATTTCTCTTTCCTGTTCACCTTTTTATGCTTCTTTTGAGTCTTTCATTTGAAAGTCAAATTTTCTATTCAGTTCTGGTCTTCTCATCAGGAATGCATGAAATTTCTCTATCTTGTTGAATTTCCATTTTTCCTCTTGAAGGATGATACTCAGTTTGTTGAGTAGGTGATTGTTGATTGTAATCCTAGCTCTTTTGCCCTCCAGAATATAATATTCCCAGCTCTCTGATCCTCAAAGGTAGAAACTGCTAAATCTTGTATTATCCTGACTGTGGCTCCATGATATTTGAATTGTTTCTTTTTTGACTGCTTGCAACATTTTCTCCTTGATCTGGGAGCTCTGGAATTTGGCTGTAATATTCCTGGAAGTTTTCATCTTGGGAACTCTTTCAGAAAGTGATCAGTGGCTTCTTTCAGTTCCTATTTTACCCTCTGGTTCAAGAATATTAGGGCAGTTTTTCTTGATAATTTCTTGAAAGATGATATTTAGGCTATTTTTTTTTTTTATCATGGCTTTCACGTAGTCCAATAATTCTTCAATTATCTCTCCTGGATCTGTTTCCCAGGCAAGTTATTTTTCCAATGAGATATTTCACATTTTCTTCTGGCTTTTTTTCCCCATTCTTTTGATTCCATTGTATTGTTTCTTGATGTCTCATAAAGTCATTAGCTTCCACTTGCGCAATTCTACTTTGTAAGAAAGTATATCTTCAGTGAGCTTTTATACCTCCTTGGCCAATTCTACTTTTTAAGGAATTCATTTCTTCAGTGAATTTTTCTATCTCTTTTTCCACTTGGTCAATTCTGCTTTTCAAGACATACTTCTCTTCATTGGATATTTGTACCTCTTTTACCATTTGTCCTTTTCTATTTTTTAAAAGGTTGTTTTCTCTGGTATTTTTTTTTGTGCCTCCTTTACCAAGCTCTTGACTCTTTTTTCATGATTTTTGAATCACTATCATTTTTCTTCCCAATTTTTCCTCTAACTCTTTTACTTGATTTTTAAAATCTTTCTTGAACTGTTCCATGGCCTGGTACCAATATATAAATGTGTGTGTGTGAGTGTGTGTGTGTGTGTGTGTATGTGTGTGTGTGTGTGTGTGTGTGTGTGTGTGTGTGTGTGGCTTTGGATGTAGTAGTTTTGACTTTATTGTCTTCTTCTAAGTTTATGTTTTGATCTTCCCTGTTGCCATAGTAACTTTCTATAGTCAAAATCTTTTTCTGCTGTTTGCTCATTTCCCCAGCCTACTTCTTGACTTTTAACTCTATGAAAAAGTGGGGCTCTGCTTCTGGAGTAGAGGGGGCACTGTCTCAAGCTTGAGGCTTTTTTGTGCAGTTGTTTTCAGAGATAGTTCTAGGGACCTATAAATTTTCAGTTCTTCCAAGGTGGTATGATTTAGGGAGAGGTGTGTTACCATTCTCCTGGCCTGTGCTCTGGTCTGTGAGTGACCACAAGCACTCTTTTCCTCCCTGGAACTGTGATCAGGATCCCAACTCTCCTGTGGCCACAAGCTCTGGTGTGCTAGTGCTCCTCCTCTCCCTGGGACTGAGACCCAGGAATACTACCTAAATCCTAGTATGAGCCATGCATCAGAGTCCTGCCCCAAGTGCCAGTAAGGCGACTCCTGTAATCTTCTGACCTCCTTACCATCTGTGGGCTGAGAGCTCCAGAAACCATCACTGATTCAGTCATCACCAAGGCCTACTGCTGGTTTGCTGGGATGGGGACATGCACTAGACTCTTACCCCAGTGCAACAGGCCTTCCTCCTACTCCCTCAGGTTCACAACCTAGAGGTTAAGTGACTCATCCAGAGTCACATAGCTAGCATGACTCAGAAGAGGTTCATGATCCCAGGTCTTCCAGACTCAAGAGACTGACACCCTACTGACACAGTACACCCTCCATATAGTAGTCACTTAATAAATGTTTGTTCATTTGGTGTGGATCAAATCCCCTGCTCCACTTTAAAGCTGTTGTGTTTTTTTTTTTAAAGGTGGATTTTTATTTTTGATCTTTAGAACTATTCTTATACTGGGATGCTATTAGTTGTTTAATTGAACTGCTGGAACCACAGTGTTGACAGCTAAAGGCTTGAGATCACTGGTAACTTTGGAGAAAGCAGTTTCAGGTCAAAGATGAAGTTTGAAGACAGGCTTCAGAATGTTTGGGAGAAGATGAGGAGAGAGGAAGTGGAGGCACCCATTTGATACATACCCTGGACTTCTTCAAGGAACTTAGTTCAGAAAAGGAGGACAAATATATGACTATTACTAGTGAAGATGGTCAGAGCAAGCGAAGGTTTTTAAGGATCAAAGATCAGCTGGTTTGAATTTGCAGGCAAAGATCACTTGTGCAACTGTTTGGTGGCATAGGTCATAGGAGAGAAAAGGTAAGCATTTATTAAGCACCTTCTATATGCCAGGCATCATGCTAAGGGCTTTACAAATATGATCTCTTTTGATCCTCACAACATCTCTGGGAAGTAGGTACTAGCATGATCTCCATTTTTCAGATGAGGAAACTGAGGGAAACAGAAGTTAAATGACTTGCCCAGGATCATACAATTAGTAAGTATCAGAGGTTGGATTTGAACTCATATCTTCCTGACTGCAGACCCAGGGCTCTGTTCACTGAGCCACCTGAGCCATCTCCAATAGGAGGAACTCAATAAATCTTTATGCAATGGAATTGAGTTGTTTCCTTTAAATAATATGTTACTTTGCTGCCATAGCTCAGAAACTGCAACTTTGGGACTATTCACAAATGTGTATTCACAAGTACACAATTCACAAATGATTGTGTAGATGTCTAGGATGAGACTCATTTGTCTCAGACACTGTAGGAAGTAGCTTAATTAATATTCTCCAGGAATATATCACTTTCACATGGCAATGCGAATGAATGAAAAGTTACTTATTAAGCACTTACTATTTGCAAAGCACTGAGTTACAAAATCATGCCTGTAGATGACATCAAGGAACTGAAATTCGTTATAATAGGAGTCAATATTCCCACAGACATTTCTCACCATGTGAATTTCAGTACCAATTTGGATTACTTTTGCTTATTGTCTTTGTTATATCTGAAAGGATGTCTCCTCTCTTTATCATATCTATTTCTATTGTCTGTCTTTTCCCATGATCTAAAACTTCCTTTAAAGACAAATCATGGTGTGCAGTTTTGCCAGGTGGCTCTGTTCAATTTGTTTTTAATTATTACATTTAATTGCCATTGACTTGATCAGAGCTCACAACTGGCATTTGTTCAGACAGAGATAGCATGACCAAAGCACCTTTTCATTCACCTTACATTAAAACAAACTCTGAAAAGCATTCACAACAATATTAGTGACTTTGTCAGGAGACAGTCTATAAATTTAAGGATGTTTCCATTGTTTGGCATTCTTATAATTTAGGAATCCAAGAGGCTCCAAACATGGACTTAAATTGCACTGAAATTTTTCAGTTACATGTGTTTCCAGGAGATACCATCCAATTTATTATCTATTGGATGGGAAATGCATTTAAAAAAGAAGGGAAAATTTAGGAAATAAATAATGACCATGTTATTGGTAAAATAATTTAAATTACTTTTTCTCCTAATACCTCACAGTTGTTGATGCTGTTGTTTTAAATAGAAATGCATTTTGTCCAAAAATAGTCATAATTAAAGGGACTAATAAAATCTCAAGAATAAAGCTGAAATGAAATTAGGAATGTAAATGGAAAAAAACTGTACAATCAAGGTCTCAAGACTCTAAGGCAATGGAGTCTTCTCCCATGCTCCAAACAGTCCTTTCGTGAGACTGGTTACATAAACTCTGAAGGATTAGCATATAGGTCACTGAATTAGCCTTTTCAATTCTCTTACTTTTTCAAGTATTCTATTTGCCTTCCCAAAATGCCAGATTTACCAGAGAACTTTATCATCCTAACATTTTCAATTTTAAAGCTTCTTACCAGTAAATATATCTTCATGGAGGATTTACTTAGTGATTCTGGCAATAATATCTGCAATAAATAATGTCTTTTGGATTTAATCTATAGGGACAAATTGAGATTTTATTTCCTTCAAAAATTTCCCTTCAATTAAAGGAAAAACGGTTAAACTCTCTGTCAGCCTGTGTCAACATATCCAGGGGAAAGTGGAGAATATAGGCAAACATCTGAGTATTTCATCACTTTTCTTGTAATTTAACTAGAGGAAAATATACAGGCTTGTGGAGAAAAGATTCTTGGCCTAACTTTTCCAGATAAGTAACTCAACTACCTCCCCACCACCACCAACATCACCTTCCCCTGCCCCAAATCCCCACCCTTCCTGCAGATTAAGCTATTTTTTCTTTGAAAGGTATTGAGATATCCCTAGATATCTCAATTGGGCTCAGATTGTTGATATTAGATTCACTTCCTCCTTCCCTGAGTACAAAAGCAGCCTGGGTAGGATGGAGGAGGTGGGTGGGTTTGGCCAATGGATCACTTTGGGCAACTCAGACTGGGGAGCTTCATTCACTAAATCAACTCTAGGTGTCCTCAATGTCTTGTTGAAATCCTCGTTAAATGTCCTTCTAATTATGGCTAAGTAAATCCCTTTTTGTTAACAACAAGATAACCTAAAGACTCTTATTTTCTTCCAACATATTCAAGCCCAGCCCAGAACAGAGGTCAAAGAGACTAAATAAGTTGGTTAAAGTCACATACAGCTGTAGTGGCACACCCAAAACCAGGATCTGTATCTCCTGATACCCTTTCTAGTGGACTTTCTACTCGCTACCTTTTAGTTTGGCTGGTTGTCATCAGTGAATTTTCTGAAATGCCTCATTCAGAGATCATAAGGCTGCCTCATTCCTCCTGTGTTACTTTATAAAGGACAAATTTCAATTTCAAAGGAAGGTATGGGCCTCAAATTACCTTTCCTTTTGATACAAAAAAATGTGGAAAACAAAACGGGATCAGAATACATATGAGGAAAGATGAGAAGGTTGAGCCCTAATCTGAATTATGTTGCTGATTATTGAAATCTGTGAACATATCTGAAAAATGGAGCAGAGTCAGGAAAAATCATTCCTGAAATTCACCCTTCCAGTTTTCCCTATCTCTTGGTATTAGCACAAGATTATCAAACATGTGATTCATCCTTCTTTCACTGTTCCAGGCCTCCTCATGGGTTCCGCTGTGTGATATTGTTGTTCAGTGGTTTCAGTTGTGTCCTACTCTTCGTGACCCTATTTGGAGTTTTTTTGGCAGAGAGACTGGAGTGGTTTGCCATTTCCTTCTCATTTTACAGATGAGGAAACTGAGGCAAACAGGATTAAGTGACTTGCCCAGGATCACACAACAACTAAGTGTCTGAGACCAGATTTGAACTCCTGAAGATGAGTCTTCCTGATTCCAAAACCAGTGCTCTATCCACTGCACCGCCTAGCTGCTCCTCTGGGTGTTACCACAGCACTATTGAACATGATTCATCCTTCTTTCACTGTTCCAGTACTCCCTACCTGCCCCCTCTGCACGATACAGATGTTAGAAAATTGAAGTTAAGACCTGAGTATTGTAGCAATCAATCACTATCAACCATGTATAAGGTACCTATTATCACTTCCAGGCTTTTGTGAAATACAAAGTTTTAAATTGGGCTTGGTCTTTGTTTTTGTTGGGAAATTTCTCAGCCTGTACTCCTTGAGAGCCTAGGGAGATTCATAGGACCAAAGAAAGACTTGGGAAAAATAAAGTGAGTGGCCAAGCTGAAAGGGAAAGAAAGGTATTCACACAATAAGGAAGACTTCTTGCTGGAAGCGTCTTCTGCTTCCTACATCCCAGATTGGGTTTTTATAGCTTTTTAGGCCATCTTACAGTCCATAACCAATCAGTAGCATCCTGTGGCAATTTAAGATAGATAAGTTAAAAAAAAAGACAGCAAAAAGATAGATACAAAAAAAGAAATAGTGGTAGAGAAAGGGAGACTCATTCAAAGTAGCAAAGGGGAAGGTTCTGGGGGGTGTTTATTTGGAATGCAGCTGACAAGATCTGTTGTCAGGATGAAAAACAGGGGAGACGGGCAACTGAATACTTTTACAACTCTTAAAGAAATCCTTTTGATTTATGACATCAGGGATGATGTAACCATTAAGAGAAAAGTTACAGGCATCTCTCATCTAAGGATAACAAATAGTTTTTTCTCTGCTTTGCCATATCCTTGTATAATTTGTTGTATTTTGTTTCTCCATCTTTATGACATTTATTTATTTATATTTCATCTCCCCTATTGGAATGTAAGTTCCTAAACTGTTTTAGCCTTTTTTTGTATCTCTAGTGCTCAGCACAACGTCAGGTATATGATAAGGGCTTAAAAAATACTTATTAACTCACTGACATAGTCAAATGGAAAGCTATGACGTGAAGACAGATAACTACAATCTGCCATATTACATGATCAGTACATGAGGTGATTAAAACAAAATGTTATTTGAAATCTGAGATCATTACCATGGAAGAAGGAGTTCAGAGACAACTTCATGGAAGAAGTGGCATTTGAATTGAGTTTTAAAAGATGAGGAAGAATTCAACAGATGAAGATATTTCCCAGAGGGCAAAAGGACAGAATATTTCTTAGGGTTGGATGGAGGAAGAGGGAAGCATGGAGGGGAAAGAGAGCAAAAGCAAAAAGATGCCTAGTTTGACTAGACTATACAGTATATACAGAGGAAAGTGAAATAAGATGAGGTCAGATTACAAAGGCTCTTGAATGTGAGACAAAGGAAATTCAATTTATTTTGTAGGCAATAGGAAGCCACAGAGGATTCTTGAGCAGAAGGGTGAAGTAACTGGATTCATACATAAGAAAGACTATTCTGATAGTGGCATAGAAGATGGATTATAGGGGGGAAACATGTAAACAATCTTCAAATATCTTTATTTCTCCTTTCTGATCAAAAGGTAGCTTAAATTTAATGAACATATATCACAGATTTTTGTGTTATGATTGTTTTGAATTTCTCATTACAAAGGTAACCAGTATTCTATGACACTGTGCCACCTACGTACACTGTTAATGAAGGACATGTTGTGGGTGAACCACAGTCGTAATACATAGTTTGCTTCCATTTTTAAAAATCTACATTTCAAATGTGTTTCTTCCACATATTAAAGGGAATTTTAAAAATCCAAACTGCCCTTGAGTCAGATTACTACCATGTTTTATATTTAACACATTCTCTATTCCCATCTGGAGCAGTTGGGGTCAGGGAAATATTTTGAGGTCAAAGTTCGGAATTTCTTGTTTTGTATGTACGTATGCATGCATGTATGTATGTATGCGCTACATTGAGCTTTTAAACTGCCTATATTGAAAAGTTTCAATGGATATGAAAAATATTAACAGGACTTTGTGGCTAAAACTAAAAGGAGGTTATTAAAGACCTTCAGGTGTTGTAGGAGTGATTCCTGACCCAGATAGATAAGATCAGGTGACCTCTGAAGTCTTTTCCAACAGATTCTAAGCAGTGTTGTGTCTATTTAACCCGAACTGCAATTAATTTACTCCACCACTAGGTGGAATTGTAAGTCACTTAGAGTGAATTGAGACCATGAGCAAAGTTCTAGTTGGGACCGATTCCTTTTCTGTATATACACAAGCCTACCCATGAAGAAATCAGAGGATGTCCACAGTGGCAGTGTTGTTGGAGAAGTATTTCCCAGGTTATGGCTTTCCACCAGGATCCAATCTGATCAGGATTGCAATTTTGAAAGCCATTTATGCCAAGAAGTACTTGACTTGGTAGGAATTAAGAAATGCAGGACTACACTTTAGCATCCTCAAGGAAAACCCCAGCTAGAACCTTTCAACTGAACCCAGTTATATATATAGGGAATACTGAGGTGAGAGACAAAAGAAACAGCATGTGACCTTGTCAGCACGTGCTTACAATATTACTGGTAATAATGCCACAGGATTTCTACTGATATTTGTCACTGTTTCAGTGAATGCTCTGGCTATCCACAGACCTGTTCTTTGGAGTATTGGAAGATAGCACAGACCAGAAGCCCACCATTGGTATGTCCCTAGACTGGGAGAATGACTGAGCAAATCATACTAGGACGTTATAATCTCAGCATAAAACACTGAGAAGAGCCCTAGCAAGTAGAGAGTGCCATATTAAACAATCTTGTCATAGAAAAACAGTTTGAAGACTTGGATTAATTGTATGACTAATTCAGGCAAAACCAGCATGATCACAATAGCCTTCCATTTAAGCAAAATCATGTCATGGATTGCAATGTCTAGATTAATCAAATTTATTCTCCATTTGCTAGCCATGTGACCTTGGACAAATCATTTAGCTGCTATAAGCCTCAGTTTGGTTATCTATAAAACAGGGATAATTATCATATAATAATATCTGCTTTGTGTACCCCATAGAGCTGTGGTTCAAATGAGACAATGTACAGGAAATAACTTTGTGAATGGCATCTTACAGTAATAGTATATGAGATAATGTCTTTAAAGTGCTTTGCAAAGTAAGTACTATCAAAACACAGTTATTATTATTGTCTCATTCTCCTCATCTTTGTTTGATGGCATTAAGATAGAAAGAGTTCTGGGAAAAGTCAGTATTTTGCTATTATTCTTTTATGTTTAATGTTCCATAAACTAATGAGAAGGTGAATAAAATGATTACTTTTATAGTTATCATAGGACCTCCTGTCCCTTCTCCCTCTCACTGATGGATCCCCCCCCCCAACGCTGAGTCAGCATTCATGTCAGGTTCATGGAAACTTGCGGCATATATGCATGATGGAGAGGCCTTCCCCCACCAACCACTTCAAAGATATCCTCTGACTGATTCCTATTGGCCATGATGGCTAAGTGATTTATATGAAGTGGAACTCTCTGGATACAATAAAGGGGTGATATGTGTCCTTAAGAATTCTTTTTCCTGCTAGCCCTTAAGTTTAAGAATGGTTCTCTGAATTGCAGATGGTCAGGTTGAGGGAGGGGAGGAGAAATGCCCTTTCCCCCAATCACCCAGGAGCACCTGGCCACCTATGTAAGCCAGCATCTGCAATGAGACTAGTTCCCCTTTGTGTCTTCTTTCCTTTAGTATAGAGCCTTAAGAGGTCTTGAAATGTAGCTGGTGTCTTCTCCTTACTGAGAACTTGAACTGCAGGGTGGCTACCAGAGCAGTTTGGGTGGCAATAGCAGCAGAGATAGATGGACTGAAAGGAAAAATGTCACACACAGAAGCCACCAGAAAGAAAGAGCCCACTGGGCTGGACCTAGTAGAGGGGAAATGTGAAATGGCTAATTACCAGTCCTTACAAAGAAACTGTTTTGCAAATGTCCCAACAAGGTTCCTCTACCACTTCTTATTTTTTTACTACCTTTTTTACTTATTTATCTTAAATTGCCACAAAATGCTACTTATTGGTTATGGACTCTAAACTGGCCTAAAAGTTATAAAAACCCAATCTGTGACCTAGGAAGCAGAAGACACTTCCAGCAAGAAGTCTTCCTTCTTGTGTTAATAAATTTCTTTCCCTTTCAGCTTGTCTACTCAACTTTCTTTTATCAACGCTCTTTCTTTGGCTCTATGATTCTTCCTGGGGTCTCAAGGAATAAAGACTGAGAAATTTCCCAGTAAAAACAAAGGCCAAGTCTAATTTAAAACTTTGTATTTCACCAAGAGCTTGGACACTTTGCCTCCAAAGGTGCCTAATACATGTTTGATGTTGGTTGATTGCTGTAATACTCAGGGATTAACTTCAATTTTCTAGCATCTGCGTCATGTATACTAGGCTTAGAAATAGGAAGACTCATCTTCATGAGTTCAAATCTGGCCTTTATCACTTAGCATTATATATATACATCTATACATGCAGATATATACACACACATATATACATATACATATATATGTGTGTGTATGTGTATATATACATATATGTATACATACATATACATACACACACATATATCTATATCTATATATATATATACACACTTAGCATTCCCTTTAATCTATAGGAATAAAATTGACTCTTCCAATCTAATTCATATTTGTATTCTGGGAACCTTTTTTAACTTCCTTTTGTAGTTGTTGAATCATTTCAGTTGTGTCTGATTCTCTGTGACCCTATTTAGGGTTTTCTTAGCAAAGATACTGGAGTGGTTTGCCATTTCCTTCTCTAACTCATTTTACAGATGAGGACAGTGAGGCAGACAGGTTTAAGTGACTTGCCCAGGGTTACACAGGTAGTAAGTGTCTGAGGCCAGATTTGAACTCAGGTCCTCATGATTTCCAGGGCTAGCACTCTCTATATACACTGCACCACCTAGCTGCCCTGTGACTAGCTTCTACTTAGACTAGAACCAAAAATAGAATTGTTCCTCAGGAATCTGGGGGGGGAGGTGGGAATTTAATAGTAATAATAATAATAACTATTATTATTATCATAGCTAACATTTATATAGCATTGTAAGGTTTGCAAAGTGCTTTACAATGTTATCTCATTTGATCCTCGCAAAAACCCTAGGAGGTAGATGCTATTATTATCCCCATTTTATAGTTGAGGAAACTGAGGTTGTTAGACATTAAGTGTCTTGCCCGGGGTCCAGGGCTAGCAAGTTTCTGTGGCAAGATTTGAATTCAGGTCTTCCTGACTCCAGGTTCAGTGCTCTGTGTATTGTGCCACCTAGTTGCCTCTGGTCAAAACTCTGGGAAGACTACTAGTGAGAAGTTGGGTGATGTCAAAGCAATGAACCTAGGGCAAAGTAAGAGGGCAGCTAAAGAACAAGAAATGGTGAAAGTCTCCAGCCCCTTTGGCCTTAGGCTAGTGAAGCCTGGCCAGCCACTGTACCAATGATCATGGTGGTTGCCATCATCATTGTTATTGTCATACAGTTGTAATATATTATTATCATCTCTCCATTTTCCCTTGTGTGTACAGACATAAAATGAGGCTTCTTAAATTTCTCTTTATAAAGATAACTCTTCAAGTCAATACCAATATACTCTTTATACTAGTGAGCCATATTAAATATTTCACAACAGATTATTATCAAATGAATTTGCATTGTCAATAGTGTGACATTATTGTTGAATTTCTTCATTATATAAAAGTTTGGAGCAAATTCTTTATTAGTCATGCATTGACTTAAAGAATATATATGTTTTTTTCAAAATAACAAAATTCACGGTTGTTTTTTATTTAAAAAAATCAATACCAAATGGTCTATATTGAAAGAAAAATAAGAATTTTGAAACATATAGGGATTTGGGGCATTGAGATAGTAGGACTTTTGAGCACCTCCTGTGTCATCCTTCCTTGCCTAAATTCTTACCTGGAGTACCCTGACCTTGTCGCTTTTCACCTTTCTGCCAGGTTTCATTGCTCTTCCTTTGTCACTAGTCCATTTTTTTTCCTTTCTGTTCTTTAATCCTCCCTCTGGATTCTTGGATTTGGAACACAAAATGGCAATTAGAAGTAGTAGCTTCAGTGATCATCAGCCATTCTCTGTCAAGAACTGACATGTTTAAAAAAGAAATGCATAAGCATCCTGGCTAGTATATATCTACAGACTTTGTAACACTCCAGATGTATACAGTTAATTTAGTCTTTTGATCTGGACTCTACATAAGAAGAAATAAAATATCATCTTATCCTAACATGATGATACATCAACAAAAAATTCATGATTCAAGACCATTCCCAAGCAGGATGATGCCACAGGCTAAATTGCCATGGAAGGAGGAGATTAGAGGATTTTAAAGTATGAGTAAGGATTTGTTCCCAGATGTTAGTTAAGCTTTCACACAATGTACATGAACAATCCCAATGCAAATGAAATGGATTCACTCTGCTTCCTTGCTGTAACTAAGAGCACAATGTTACGCTCTCCATTCAAACTGACCTACCCTTATGTAATGTCCCCTGTAACGCACAGAATTGTTTGTCTTTGCAGATGGGGACTATGCCTGGCCTCTTGGGAGATGGCTTAAAAGGTCTATGGAGTACCATATGGTGATTGGGACTAAAGTCCTGCTCCAAGCTCAAATCGATAGAGCCCACATGATTTTTATATTCATTTTCTCTGATAGATAGATGATAGCTGAAAATTTTAAAAATCACTGGGATTTTCGGAAAGTCACTGGGGTTTTGGCATCCAGCTGTTTAACTGGATCTATTAATAATGATTGGAACATCAGCTGGAGACAGTTGGACATAACATGCTGCTTTCAGACACGTAAAATGGTTCTCCTTTCTCCTTCCCAAGCCAGGGAAAATACCTATTCAGGATTATTTTATTTAAAAGGGAAAAAATTAAACAAGTCTTGGGAAGACTTCCCGAGTTCTTCATCCAAAAAGACACTCTCAAACCATAGACCAAATAAACCATGGCACTGGGCTACGCAAAGAACCTCCAAGTCTCATCTGTTCTTCTTCTAGTTGTCTGTTTCACATCTTTAAAAAACCAACAGAAAAAAAAAAAAAGCCGTGCAAGAGAAGATTTGAATTACAAATCACTCAGCTTTAATGTGCTCTTCATATTTTGACCAAACGAGAAAAAGAAAATACTAATTTTCTTGTGAGAGCATTAATACTTTTAAAAATGTTAATCTGTAATGGGGGGGAAGCAAATGAATTTTTTCAAATAAACATATCCCAGTTGTCTGAAAAGGAGAAGAGTAGAAGAGTCCTTCATTTTGATGATTTAAATAAATTAAAATGGAACCCATTTTCACTTCCAGGAATGTCATTTACTTTTTTTTAATCTGGTCCATTTCTGGGAGAATAAGGAACTATAGTGTCTTATGCTTTGCATAGCCTTGTTGTTGTTCAGTGATTTTTTCAGTCCTGTCTAACTCTCCATGACCCCATTTGAGGTTTTCTTGACAGAGATACTGGAGTGGTTTGTCATTTCCTTCTCCAGTTCATTTTACAGATGAGGAAACTGAGGCAAACAGGGTTCAGTGACTTGCCCAGAGTCACCCTCTAGGCCCAAGACCCTATCCCCGTGCCACCTAGCTGACCTTACTGATACAGTAAACCTCAGTAAATGGAACTTTAGACAACTAAACTGAAGTAAAAACCATCTGTACAATAATTCATTTCAGTATAATATTATGTTGGTAATGTTATAACATCTATCTATATCTGTCTCTAGTTATTTTCCTCTACATAAATGCCTTACCAACATGGCAGGCTGGACATTTTATCTCTGTGACTGAAGAAGAAAATTAAAATCTAATTATGTCCCTCATATATCTAATTGTGAATACCTTGCAGCCTTCCAGTAGGTTTATGGTTGTCCCCATTAAGTGAGCAATAAACATAACCTGCTAATTGACTCCTTGAATTTTTGCCTTAACTCCATTTTATTTAGCTCAAGATACAGGTGCTTTGGGTACTGGAAAGATCTCATTTTTAAAAAATCTTTCTCTGTCAGCAGCTTGTACTATCTCAATGCTTATCGAGTATTACCATTGATTAAAAAAAAAAACAAATCTCTGGTGCTATTTGCTGCGATGTCACCAACACCGAGTCTCCAGCTGTAGCCCAAGGTAGAGCCCTGTAGGCTTGAAGGCAACAGGGCACTAGAGGTTTTCTTCTACTTCAGAGCCCATTAGATTTAGGTCTTGTGTTCAGTTTGAGGACAGAACTGTTCTTATCACTCTAGCTATTGACCTGTAGTCATGAGTTCATTAGGGAAGCTAGGTGGTGCAGTGGAGCCTAGAGTCAGGAAGACCTGAGTTCAAATCTGGCCTCAGGCTCTTACAAGCTGTATGACCCTGGGCAAGTCACTTAACCCTGTTTCCCTCAGTTTCCTCAATTGTAATATGAGCTGGAAAAGGAAATGGCAAACCTCTCCAGTATCTTTGCTAAGAAAACCCCAAATGGGGTCACAAAGAGTCAGACACAACAGAAACGACTGAACAACACCGCATGAGTTCATTGGATCATAGACTTAAAGCTACAAAGGACCTCATCAGTCATATAGCCCAACTCCCTCAATTTTTACAGGGAAGGAAACTGAGGTCAAAGAGATTTAAGTGCCTGACTCAAGATCGTGTAATAATCAGGGACAGGGCCATGATTTGAACCCAGGTCCTCTGACTCTAAATCTAGTGCGCTTTCTGTTGCAAGATACTTCCTTTTCGAACCTGTCTCTCACATAAAGGCAAAGAAGTCGTACAACAGGGAGTTAGGGCCCAGTGCTTTATTTCTTAGAAATGCTGGACTCAGCTTGTATCCATGCTTTGCCAACATGCTCCGGTAGGCCTACATACCTTTAGGGAAGCGAGCGGCACATGCACAGCTGTTATGTTGCCCTAGAGGGAAGGGCTGTGAATTAGACAGTCTTGAAACAACCTACAAAAGGCTCCCAGAGAGGGTTACTAAAAGCACAAATTTCCAACCTCTGAAGAATAACGGTGGACTTCAGCTTGATTGTCAAGGAGCTGTCCAGTCAAACTGCTCACATGGAAATCAGGTCATAGTTGATATGTAGGCTAGCAAATAAGCAGTCATTCTCACATCATCCCAATGTGACCATGTCTACACAGAACAGTGTGAGCTGAAATTTGGCAACAAATCACATACATGTCTAATCTGACCAGTGCACATGGCCAGTGTGGGGAATTCTAGCCACATTGAGGCTATTAAATTTCCAAACTGTTCAGGGGGAAAATATCATTTCAGCTTTTTCAGGCATAGAAACTAAAATACATGATCAGTTCCAGGTTACACAAGTTGTCTGTTGAATAGGAATTGAACCAAACCTTTTATTTAGTCTCTGAGAGCAGTGTTCTAGCTACTAGACTATGTTTTTCCTTTAAAAATGAGTCATCAGACTCTTTGGTGCCTGAATTATTCTAGGGGAAAAAAATACCAGTGCAAATTGAAGGTCTTTAGAAGTGAGTTAAACCAATTTGGATTGTTGAGATTTACCACAATCTGTTGGTATCATTAGTGTTTGTAGCTCTTACTAATGAAAGCTCACTTTGGCTATAATGAACACAACCAAACAAGTAATTGAGCTGCCCCAAAGTGACTTTTTATCCTATACATGCCTGGTCTGGGAGTAATGTTGGCATCATCAAGGCCATCATAGGGACTGGACTTATGATTTCCTTAGAGTATGAAACTCCAGGAGGAGGAAACTCTCTCTACTTGTGCAGACCTTTGCCACAAATTATAGGTTTAACATTGCCTAGAACACTGAGAGGTTACGTGCTCACCCACCATCAAACAACCAGCGGGTTTCAGAGGCAGGACTCTTGTAAGCTCTGGTCCTCTTGTCCTAAGCCAACTGGATACCTTCTGTGCTATGTAACCTCTCTTGATTGTTTTTGTAATACACTCAATGGAACAGTTCCGAGGAATGATTCTCTCTTTTCCAGCCTGTAAAGTTTTATCTATATACAAAAATGTATTTGACTGAATTCATTTGGTGGGAGGAAGCAAAGGAGAGGAAACTGAATTCACTCAAACCACTTGTTCTGGTCCATATGACAAGTATTCATTAGGTGCCTACTATGTTTAAAGCAATGTGTCGACTGCAGTGTGATTTCATAGACTGTTAGACCTGGAAAGTCAGGTTGAACATTTATGGCTGTAAATGTTAAGGAAGTTGAGACTGGATAAAGCTAACTGCCCAAGGTATCACTTTTTTTTTTAGTAGTAGAGCCTGGATATTCTGAATGCTGATCCCACCTTTCCACTGTACCATATACCTTTCACAGATGTATTCTGTATTTTCCAAATGGCCTAAAGAAAGAAATGAGACCCCTTGGATTCCCAAGGAAGTTCACTTTGATTTATTTGTAAATTAGTTATATTGTACTTGGAAATTAATTCCAAACACTTTAATAAATAAAAATAACTAGATGGCTAAATTACTTAAACCTCATCTTTTGACCCTATTATGATGTATAAAATAAAAATTTTAAGAATCAGTAAGTCTTTGTCTCTGATGTGTACTTGTTATATTATTATGAATAAAACTTACAGATGAGTTTCTGATTTCTATTTGTGAAAGAAAGGGTGTTTTCTTGCCAAGAGTGACTCACACAGATAAAACCACAGGTCCGCACCAAGCTCTCAACCAAAATGGTTGTAGAATGAAAGCTCCTTGAGGGTAAGGACTGTTTCATATTTGTCTTTGTATCTTGGTACAAAGCAGTCCTGGTATGTGATAGGCGCTTACTAAATGCTTATTAAATGAAGTCATTTCTGCTTTCAGTACTCAGGTAACTTCTCACAACTATGATTTACAGTTGTCTTTCTGCATTAAAACCCCTCCAGGATTAAATAACATAGCAGTACAAAAAAACATAATATTGATGCAGTGTATTCAAATCATGGCCAAAAGAAATTAAAAATTAAGTGACAAATCTAATAGTGGAAAAAAGAAAAGTTTGCTTTTCCGTGACAAAAATTGCTACTTAACTGTAACATATCTTAATTACTCTTCTTCCATAGGTAAGATAAGGGGAACTCCCAAATGATCTTTATAGTCCACCGTTTTGCTGTGTATTGTCAGGATAATTTTAATACCCTTATCCAATTTAATCAGCAGGTGATAAATATGGATAGATGCTGCATGATACAGTGAGAAAAAGACAGGTTCTAAACCCAGACGCCAAGGATTCAAATACTGACTCTGAAGGTAACGGTGGGACCTTGGACAAGCAATTTTTGCCCCTGAGCCTCAGTTTCTTAATCTGTAAGAAGAAAGGTTTGGACTAGATGAACTTAGAACTTTCCAGTTCTAAATCTATAATCCTAGGTTAAATTGATTTAGTAGTATATTCCTTGAATCTTGGAAAACTAAATGATAATTATCAAAACAAGATCAGGAAGAACTTTAGACTTCTTGTTCAGTTGTTTTATAGTTTTG
Source organism: Vombatus ursinus (assembly GCF_900497805.2). Classification (NCBI taxonomy): domain Eukaryota; kingdom Metazoa; phylum Chordata; class Mammalia; order Diprotodontia; family Vombatidae; genus Vombatus; species Vombatus ursinus. The sequence goes on along the minus strand of NW_020954590.1, from coordinate 43,098,968 downwards.
TCCAAGTCTTTGTGACCTCATTTGGGGTTTTCTTGGCAAAGATGCTGGAGATGTTTGCCGTTTTCTTCTCCAACTCATTTTCTAGATGAGGAACTGAGGCAAACAGGGTTAAATGACTTGCTCAGGGTCACACACCTAGTGTCTGAGGCCAGATTTGAACCCAGGAAGATGCATCTTCCTGACTCAGGACCCTATCCATTGCACCACCTAGCTGCCCTGTGTGTACTACTACAGGGGAATATTTGAGAAGTAAATTCCAGTTATGTATCACTTTTTGTCACAGAAAGGCAAACTTTTCCTTTTTCCTCTGTTAGATTTGTCACTTAATTTTTAATTTCTGAGGCCATAATTTGAATTCATTGCATCAATATTTTTTTTGTACTGCCTTGTGATTTAATCATTACAAATGGTTGTTTTTCACTAAAGTTCACTAATTCAAAGGCAAAATTAAGTAACTTATGTTAACCCTCTTTTGTTTATAAACATTTATTAAAAAGGTTAAGATTAATGCTACTGTCAATACATGTGCAATAATACTCAGCAAATCATCTTGTCCTTAATATCTTGAATTTAGAAATGTAACAATCCAAACAGATCCCAGCTTTGACCAATCCTGACACTGTAGGGGGAAAAGAATCAAATATCTTTTTTTTAAGGGAGGAAAAAGGAGAAGGTAGATGGGTGAGGTTGGAGAGATGGGGGCAAGGTAATTGTTTCTAATCGATTTTATTGAAGTGCTTGCTCATGCTTTTGGCCCTGAAAACACTTAGCAAGATCAGTTTTTAGAGAACTGAGGAAAAACCCCTTGCTACTCTTATGCAGGAAAGGAGGAAAGAACTTGTCGTTTTCAAGTAATTTTTGACAGAACCAGTGGTGGAGTAAACAGGTTATGCAATTGAGGGACTCAAATCAAAAGTTGGAATAAAGTGCACAGTTATTGTCAAAAATATATTAATTTGATCCTAAGAAAATTAGGAATATTACTAATTACTAGATTGCTGATGTTTTAATACGTTTTGGTTTTCATGGAACATACAATCACAATCGGACATAGAGGGTTGTTTGCATTTTTTTTTTTTTAAATTGCTTGGAGCTATCTACAGTAATTCTGTGAACTCAATTCAAGGAAAACTGCCCTGCAGCTCTTTGGATTTGGACTGGTTCCCTCGGTTAGATCCACAGAGAAAAAGGGAAATGGAGATTCCATGATTGGAGTGGGCGGCTCCCTCTTTCTTTTGGTCTCTCTTCGCGTCTCTGTTGACCTCTTTTTCTAAAGGCCTGTATTTTCCAATTCTCCATCCTCCATCCCTATGGCATGAGACCGGGAGATCATGATGAGTTTCTCTTTTTTTGTAAACTGCCTCTGAACTGGCCGCGGTTGCTCGACCGCCTGCTGGCCTTTGCCGGTGCCCCCCTGGGGGCTCTCCTCCCTGGTCGGGTCCTCTGCACAGTCCTGGGGGTTACTGGCTGGTGTGTCAATGATGGACTCCAAGGAGGTGCCCGCCTCCTCCAGGGGGGTGTAACCCTTATTGCTGCTGGATTGATCCGACTGGGAGCTCTGAGAGGCTCTCCTGGTCGCCTGCGCCAAGACGGGAGGAGAGGCCCCCAGGGGAAGCGGGGGTGCGGTAGAGGCTTCCGCCAAAACGGCCACGTCCACGTCCGTCACGCTGGGGGTGGGTGAGGGCTCTGGGGATGCGGCTCTCCTGCAGTCCAGGAGACCGCTTGTGCTCTGGCGCCTCAAGGCCAAGTATTTGCCGGTCCTGGGCAGACGGCCGCCCTGCCCCCTGGTGGTGACCGTGAGCGCTGCAGCCGCTGCAGCCGCCACCGCCGCCGCTTCCTCGTCCTCCGACTCGCGGGGCTCCCGGCGCCTGCGGCCACAGAGGCCGGCCCCCCCGCTGAGATCCGTCAAACTCAACTCAAACTCCCCCAGAGGGATCTCCTGGGAGCCCCTCTCTCCGGGAGGGCGCTGCCAGCTGCAGCTGGCGCCCTCTCCGTCCCCATCCCCGTCCCCGACCCGGTCCCCGTCTCCTTGCAAGGGCAGCAGGGCGAAGGCGCTGAGGGACGAGCCCACAATGGAGCTGGCCGTGCTCTGCCGCCCCCAGCTCTCCGGGGGGCTGCACGGTGGGGGGCTGCTGCTGCTGGCTGCCGCGGCGGCGGCGGCTGCAGCCACGGCGGCTGCGGCCGCGGCGGCGGCCCGTCTGCGACCCGCCAGCACCGAGCGTTCCCGATAGATGCTGTACACCGCCTCGGCCAGGCTGGGGGGCTCCCGCTGGCAGCGGGGGGACGAAGCCAAGTCGGGCGGGGACACGGGGCCCCTGGCGCCGTCGCCCCCTCCCCCCAGCGCCGGGGAGTGCCAGGAGCCTTTGGCCAGCATCGCAGCCGCGCCGTAGGCATCTCCCGGGCTGCTGCCGCCGGGCTTGAGCTCTAGGCCCCGGGACTGCACGTAGCTGATGAAACCGTTAAGGGGGGATGCTGCTGGGGCGCCCGAGGTGGCGGCCGAAGAGGACGAGGCGGCCGCAGCCGCGGCCGCGGCGGCAGCGGCCAGGTCTTTGGCTCGGAGGCTGTGCACGTCGATGACGGTGGAATAGAGGTCCCGCAAGTTGATGATCTTGGTCTTCTTGTCCCTGTTCTCGTGGAGCACGGCGTTGGCGCAGATGAAGAGGAAGATGCCTATGCCCATGATGAGGGGCCCGAAGACTTTGAGCTTGTCAGAATGCAAGTAACCGGAGAAGAGTTGGAAGAGGAAACCTACAGAAGTGGAAGAAGAGGAAGAGGAGGAGGAGGAGGTGGAGGAAGAAGGGGCGGCCGCCCGGGTCGGGGGCGCGCTCTTAGTGGCAAAGATGGAGCTCGAGTTGGACTCTGTGCTGGCTAGACTGGGAGTCCCCGAGTGGTCCCTCGACGGGTGCTTGTTACTGCTGTTGCTGCTGCTGGCTCTGGCACTGCTGCTGGCGGTAGCCGGGGCCCGATGACCACTCCCCTCTGGGGACAGCTGCTTGGCGCCCTCCCGATGGGTCCCACTGGCTTTGGGCCAGTAGCCCACCACGGCCATGGCTATGCCTACTAGCAGTACCAGGATCCCGCAGAGGGCGATCAGGCCCGAGATGGAGCAGAGCTTCAACTTGCCCTTCACCACCACCACGTCGTTCTTGCGCTTCTTTTTGGCTTTCCTCTTACGCTTGGGTACCTGGCTCTGCGGGCGAAGAGGATCTTGCTTTCTAGCGGAGATCCTAAGGAGGCCCCCTGTGGCGATCATCGCGGGCCCCTGGACTGCGGGGCAGTTGCAGGGGGAAGGTGTGCCTAAGGTGGGGAGTTAGCTTCGACACCACCGCCTGCAGCAAAGAGAAAGACTGTCAGACAGCAGGGGTTGGAGCAGTAACGCTTCTAACTTGCAAAATCCTCCCGCCCCGACCCCCCCCCCCCCCCCACGGCCGTCCCAGCCCCCTTCACCAGAGAGTGACCTTAGTCTGGCATTGGGAGAGGGTTGACTAAAGGCACTAATATTAGAAAAGGATAAATCTATGTAGGAAAATCCACCACCAACTCCCATAGCCAAAGGTATCTCAGGTAGTAATCCTGCCTTACTCATTTTCAACAAATTAAGAACAAGCGCTGTGTTCCCAAAACTTGCCAAGGACTTTGCCAGCAGGAACCCTTCGTCAGGGCTAGGGAGACACAGAAGATCTGAGCCCTCCCAAGGACTTTCATCTGAAGGATCTGAGGAGCTTCTGAACCCCAACTGACTATTGACTTAAAATCCCTGGAACAAGAGCGAGGTTTATTTCATTAATTCAAATGGCTGGAATTTAAAGTGGATATACATCAGGAGTCATCAGGCCAAGAGTATTTACTTCAGACAGACAATTAATTGCTGGGGAAACAGCAAGGCTTACTTAGTTAGATATGTGGTATATCCAACTAAGTACATCCCTTTTAAAAGTTTTTCCCCCCACTCATTATTTTATCTACAAGGAAAAACAAGCATATCTTCCTCACAACCAACCCCCTCCCTTTGCAATGAAACATCTGGACAGTTGCCTCATCTGGAATATGTAGTTTTAGGTAATGGGTTATGTAACTGAGCCCTTCCTTCTCTCTGTCTCTCTCCCCCAAAAGGAGGTACCTTGGAGATAACAGTGTCAGGCCTTATTAGTGGATGAGAGTACTCCCCTGGACTTAAAGGGGAAAGATGTTTTGCTGTGTAAGGAAAATGACAATCCCCTCCCTTTTAAAAATGTCATTAGAAACAGCTATTCATCCCCTTATTACTGTGCCATCAACATTCATGATCCCAGGATTCAAAAGAGAGGGTGATTAGCTATGTAAGGAGCAGTCCACAGAAGAATGATGGTTTGTGTAATCAGCCATCCATATTGCTGATGAAGGATATTTTTCTCATCCTTTTTCCTTCATCCCCTCCCCCTCCCTCATTTCCCAAGGTTCAGGGGGTCATTTATAGAAAAAGAACACAACAGCAATCAATAGTCCACTCCTATAAAATACTATACAAAGTTCAATTATTTACTTCAAAGCTTTGTTAAGTAACCACATAGATGCACATTTGGGGTCATTGGTTCCTAGAAAATTGCACACCTGCTGGCCCTCCAGAGTGAATAATTTGTTGTTCAATGTGGTGTAGAGATGTTTTCATATAAAATGGGGAGGCTAGAATATATGATATTTTATGGAGCTGAGAAAGGGTTAAGACCTTTTGTATTTTATCCTGTTTAAGAAATAATTCTTTATTTTTAGAATGATTTAGTATTACAAATGTGTTACTGACATGGTAGAATTTTGCTCTTTTGCTCTTAATTCCCTCCATTATATCAATATCAATACCATCCTTTTCCAAAGGAAAGGAAAAGCAAGTAGGTGGTAATCAGACTTATAAAATGTTTGCAAATCAATGTCTCCTTGGTACTTAGTCGGTTTTCAATAAAAAGAAACATAAGGTAGGTTACAGAAGGGACTAGTAAGGGAATAGAAGACTTATCTTTAAGCCATTTACAGTATTGTTTTAGGAAGAGAGAGGTCAGAATCAATCCATGAGTTAAAAACAGGTTGCAGAACACTACTTAGCTTATTACAGGTACGTAGTTATTTGCTGTTTTGGTTTTTTTTTTAAAGTATACCTGTTACCTAGTTGTAACATATTGAGGACTATTTAAGTAACCTCCAGAGGATCTTTAATGTAGTAACCAGGAGATTAATGGAGCTTTTAAGATTTGGGGAATCAGATTTTTTAAGAGGAGCTACCCCAATTGGACACTGAAGGATGTATTTCTGGGATTGAAGAGGGGTAAACAAACATTTGGTTTACTAGAGGTTATCAGTGGGCAATAAGATATGGGAAGAAGGGATATGAATTTCTCTTCAACAAGATACCTTCAGCTCTGTGTTGGATGTATGAAGTGTAATAAAACAGATAACCACGGAATTTTTTAAAAAGCTCTGACAATTCTTTTAATTTTGTAGATTTTTTTTTTTTTTTGTATTGCAGTTTTTGCCGCACGGAGTGGATTCTTAGATGGGGGAGGGTGCTGGTAGAAGAAAAGAAGTGTCTAAAAATACAACTGCTTCCAAGTGAGACATTGAGCTTTTCCCCTCTTGATGGATTAGGTCCCACAGTGTGCTCTATGACTCGCTAGAGCTTAAGGTCTAAGACATTCACGTCTTACCGGAGATCCAACATAAGCTATCGCCCGGTTCTTAAATCATTACTTAACATTAGTGAGAAGTGAGCCGCCCCCCTCCCCCCGCCTCATTATCCCTACCCCCTCCGCGCGCTTCTTTTAATTGAGTCTTTATGTTTGAGTCACATGAGTGCAGCAGATGTTTTGTCCGCCTCTGGAAAGAAACAAGAGAACCGAATTTCTCCTAAGCATCCCCCTCTTTGTAGACACAACAAGGGAGCTGCCCTCCCCCAACGAGATGCCAGGGGAGGAAAGGGGTTCGAGGGGGAGGGGAGGATGGGGAGACGAGGGAGGCAAAGCTTTAGGGCTGAGAAGTGAACTACTTGTTCAAAATGGCAGCACTATAAGCAAACACCAGAGCCTCACTCACCGAGGAAGACTGGGGGAGTCTAAGGTTGCAGGAAGAGAGCTCCGACGACGACACAAAGGAACCATGGAGAAACTTTTCAGCCCGAGTAGACAGTTGCGCGAAGATGTAGCCTCCCCGCATCCCTCATCTCTCCGCGGCTCAGAATCCCGGGAGAGCCCGGGGGAGAGGTCGCCCCAATGATATTCTCAGACCCCTGCCGCGGAGCTTGTGGCAGGAGCCATGGCGAGGAGTTTCCAAGAAGTGTTATGCCCTCCCCATCCTTCATCCTTCCTCCCTTTCCCCCTTCTTCTCTTTCTCTTTCTCTTCCTTCTCTTCTCTCCTCTGCTCCCGGCCCCCTCGTTCTTTCTCTCTTTGCTCCTCTGGGTCCCTGCCTTCGCGGGCGGGACGCGGGCGGTGGTCTCAGGTCTTTGCCTGATCTTGGGTTTGCAGCCGCCGCCGCCGCCGCCGCTGCTGCGGGCTTGTGCCGCTCCGGCTCTGGCTCCCGGGAGTGGAGTTGAGCCCGCGGCGGCGGCGGCTGCTGCTGCTGCTGCTGCTGCTGCTGCCGCCGCTGCTGCTGCTGCCGCCGCTGCTGCTGCTGCTGCCGCCGCTGCCGCCGCCGCCGCTCTGCTGGCCGGACTCAGTGCTGTTGCTAAGATACCGGAGCCATGACACAGGGAAATTGCTGCAGGATGGCAATCATTACCCTTCCTAACTCTCCTCTTTAGGAGCGTGCCCATCCCCCCCTCATTACTAACCTCCCCTTCCACCCCCTTGCAGCACCCTTCCCTCCTCCCCTCCCACCCTTCCTCTTGTCTTCCTCAGTCCTGCTCCTCCTTCTCTTTCTCCTCCTCCTACCCCACTTCCTCTTCTGCCTGCTGCCGGGTCCCTCCAGTCGACCCCGAGAGCAACAAGGTGAGGAAGAGGAGAAAGAGGGGGAGGAGAGAGCTTGGCAGTTCTAGTGCCCTGTACAAGGTGGGGGGCTAGGGTGTGGAGGGGAGGCACCAAGGAAGAAGGAGGATGGGGAAAGAGAGAGCGGATGGAAAGGGGGTAAAACTGAATGGAGGGTGGCATGTTGGCATTGCCTACCCCAGTCTCCTAGCGTGGCAGAACCGCTTCCCTCCCTTGTTTGGGCGCTTTGCTCTTTTCCTACAAACTACCTGTCTGATCCGCAGGGCTGGAGAGGGTAAGCAGAAAGCCAAAGAAGATGCACCTAAGGGTCTCCCTCTGTCTCTGTCTCTGACTGTCTCTGTCTCTGTTTCTCTCTCCCCTCCTTTTTCTATCTCTTTCTCTGCTTGTAGGATCGACCCTGTGACACACACTTTCCCCCCTTTTCCCAACTGTGTTTGAGCTGTGGATGAACACGGTAAGTTTTTCTTAAACAAGCCCAAACCTCGGTCTCTGCAGAGCAGCAATCTTTTAGGTAAGCTTATCTGCCTCACTCTGAATTGAAGCCTCTGTCTGATGTTATCGCAGGGGTTCAGCGAAGCAGGGCATTATGACCCGCTTTTATCGAGAGGGCAGTGTCTCCCTCGGACGCAGGCTGCTGCTGTTCACCATAGCTTAGAACCGCCGCCGAGGAATCTCTTTGGGAGTCCCTCCTCCCCTGACCACCAGAGTGAAAATCATCAGATCATCGTAAACCAAAACAAAGAAACAAAAAACCTCTTCAATTTCCCACGATGGGGAGTTAGGGAAGGAGAAGATTTCAAACTCATTATGTCGTAAATGAGAGGTTTGTTTCCCAATTTGTTCCCTGTTCTGCAAGCAAACAGAAATAAAAGGGGAGATTCCATAGTGGCATTTCCCCCTCCCTCCATGAAGTGCGGAGAAAGTAAGAAAGATTTAAATTATGTAATGATGAAAATAAATTAAAAGGGGGAAAAATAAGGTACAGAGAAAGCAGCAGAGATGCAAGTAAAGCATCATGTCCAAGATTTGAAATCCATCTGAAATATATCATGTGTTTTGTTTAGGGTTCAATGGTAAAACACATACAAGTGGCTCTTACCTGCCATATTGGGGGCTTTACTCAAAAGAGATAAAAAGGGGTAGGTTAAAGAAAGGGGTGGAATAAAAAAAGATGCCATTTTTTACTGGTGCGTGGAGGGGGAAGGGGAAGTGGAAGATGAGGAAACAGTTCCTGAAGAGAGACTCTGCACCTGCCTTGTTGAAAGGTGGCCTTGGCCCTCTAGTCAAGCAGATTATGAAATTGGACTCTGATCAAATGGTGTTGTTTCCACCTCCTTCCACCTCAGCCTATTGTGGTGCAGGTTGTGAGACTGCCAGGAACTGTGGGATAATAAAATGAAGTTTCAGGTGTCCTAATTGGATTGGTTTTTCTTTTAAATAAAGAAATCACCCAGAGCTGCAACTACTCCAGGGCTGATTGTCATTTCCTGCAGATTTGGGTCTCTGAGATTTCAGATTTCTCAAATTCCAGTAATAGCCTGGCAGTGGCTGGTGCAAAGATTGGACCTGAATACTAACATACATTTCACAACTGGCTCTCTGAATAACTCTGAACAAGTCCTTTCCTTCATGGGTCTGTGTTTGCTCAGCTGTAAAAAGTAGGAAAGAATGTTGCTTTACTTCATTAGGGTATTAGGTGAATTAAGTAGTTAATAGTTTCAGATTGCTGCATAAATGTCCATTATCATCATTATAATATGTTCATTTGAAACTCATTTGAGGGATTTGGTTGGAGGGGAAAGAATTCTGTGTGGATAACAAACCCTGAAATATAACTAAGGATTTCTTAGGAAGATGACTGCAAGAACAATGAAGACTTATTATTCAAATGCGGGGTTGTTTTGGACTTTTCTGTTAAATCTGAGCATTAAGATACTTAGTAGTTTGCTTTGTTTTCAGTTCAGAAGTCAGAAGAAACCAAACATATAGTATCTGTTTCCATCTCAATAATGCAGCATCTGACCAGATGTCCCAGGACTCCAGAGTTGCAGAGTTTTTTTTTTTGTTTGTTTGTTTTTTGGTGAGGCAATTGGGGTTAAGTGACTTGACCACAGTCACACAGCTATTAAGTGTTATGTGTCTGAGGCTGGATTTGAACTCAGGTGGTCCTGACTCCAGGGCCAGTGCTTTATCCACTGCGCCACCTAGCTGCCCCAACTATATCTTCTTTTTGTGAAATGAACATTTCTTCTGTAGCGTGATAAAGACAAAATGTTGTGTTCAAGAAACACACCTAGCGGGGCAGCTAGGTGGCACAGTGGGTAGAGCACTGGCCCTATTTTTCATTGATATCACCAAGATTCAGAGTTCAGCTCTACACTGGCCATGGAATTGAAAACAAATGTTAAAACTAGGGGAATAATGAAGCTCTGGGGACAAAAAAAAATAGTAGAGGAGTGAAGGGATCCCTCGCTTAATTGAATTAAACTAACCTACAACCTCTCACTCCACTAATACTGGTTTTTTAAAAGAGAATCTTTATTTAATTTCTTCATTTTCATCATTTGTTCACAGCCCATTCACTGTGCCAAATTTTTTTTTCATTCATTTCATTTGGCAACCTAGCACAACTTATGTAAATAAATTCTTAGGTTTGCCTACTCATTATCCTAGAGTATTAAGAGGAGATATTAGTGACATGACAAAGCCTACTTTGCCCCTTCTGTGGATAATAATGGATTAATACCCTCCTAGAACCTTCAGGCACCCAAATCTTAGCTTACCTTCTCTTTTTTGGTTGAATTAGCTTTCGACAGCCTGGAGATGAAGAGTCTTTCCTAGAAAGTTACCAGCAATGTCTCAAGAGGGACATGGAAACTGGGTGTGTCTATTTACCCTCTTCTCTTATTTTCTACCTAGTCCTGAAACTTGTGATTTTTCAGAGGATCTCTGTTCCCCTTTAAAACCTGATATATCATAGAGTCTTGATGTTCAGCTACTTCCCCCCTAAATTTTGGGTAAGTGGACCAAAGCTCCAGGTTGAAGTTAGAGAACAGTCTTCACTCTGAATCCCAAGCTTCAGCTTTGGCAGAACCACATCCATAAAACCCATATTATCTGCTGGGGAGGGGAGGGATTTAGGTGAATTGCTTTGCTTGTGCGTATACTTAGGGACAATACTAGGGACCACATTGGTTGACTTAGCTCAGTTGGTGGAAGCATTCAGTCAGAAAAGCAGAGCTTGCTTCTTCTGTCTACTGTCTTACTCTAAATTCCTCAGTCAGATTTGGTAAATGGTGCTAGTCCCAACATCATCGAGTTCTAGTCTCCAAAAATTTCCTTCATCCCTTACTTCCCTCCATTCCTAACACTCTCTTCTCTCAAGCTTTCAAGTTCTTTTCTTTCCTCTTTCCTCCCAGCAGATGAACCTCCTCTTCTCACTATTTACTGAGAAATTTCAGGTGTTCAGACATGAACTTCCTCAACTCCTGTCCTCTGAGCATTACCTCCTCAATTCTGTTTCCTCTAGTGACAGCTAGGTGTTGCAATGGGTAAAGCACTAGGCCCGGAGTCAGGAAGACCTTAGTTCAAATCCAGCTCAACACTTTCTAGCATAGTTGTGTGACCCTAGGCAAGTCATTTATCCAGTTGCCTAAGTTTCCTCAATCATAAAGTGGGGATAGTAACAATACTAACGTCCCAGGGTAGTTGTGAGGATCAAATGAGATAAGATTTGTAAAGTGCTTAATACATAACAAACATTATATTAGTGCTTATTCCCTCCCCCCTGGGCCTCTACACCTTTGATTGTCCTTAACCTTACTATCCAGTCCCAGAAGAAGTGGCACTTCTCCTAATTGAGGTTAAAAGCACTTTCTATATGCCCCATCCCATTTCCTAGAATCCCATATTCCTTCATAAATTTGCTTAATTAAGCCTCCCCCCCTTTTTTTTGGCTAGGCAATGGGGTTAAGTGACTTGCCCAGGGTCACACAGCTAGTAAGTGTCAAGTGTCTGAGGCCAGATTTGAACTCAGGTCCTCCTGACTCCCAGGTCAGTGTTCTATCCACTGAGCCACTTAGCTGTCCCACCTCCCCTTTTTTGAAGGCGTGTATTTCCCCTTCATCTTTAGTAGCCTCCTTTCTGTGATTCCTTCCTCTTAGCCTGTGAAGATGCTAAAAAATCTCCTACCCTAAAAACAAAACAAAACAAAACAAAACTTGCCTTGATCCCACTACCCCTCAAGCTCTTTCCTACATTACTGCTTAAAAAAAAAGTAATCTACATTCTTTGGCTTCACCTCCTCCTCATCCCCTTGCAGCATCACTTCCTTACTCATCACTCTACTGGAAGAGCTCTCCAAAGTCACCAATGACTTTTTCATTGCTTAATTCAATACTCTCTTTTTCTTCCCTAACCCTCCTCCATTTCTCTGTAACATTTGACGCTGTTGTCTATTCCTCCTTTCTTGTTCCCTTTTTCATCTTCTACCAGAACAACAAACATTTATCAAGCACTTACTCTGAGCCAGGCACTGTACTAAGAGCTGGTTCCATTGCACTCATGTTTCTCCTCCCTCTTTGATTGTTTCTTCTTTATGTCCTTTGTGGGCTTACCCTGTTCTTGCTCCCTATGTTTCACTCAAGGTTAAGCTAGCATAGATTTAGAGCTACAAGGGACCTGTCTTATTCATGACCCTCATTTTACACAAAAGGAAACTAAGACTCACATTAGGGACTTGCCCAATATCCCAAAGCTGGCAGGTATCAGAAGTGCTGATTTCCTCTGTCTACTTTCTGAGCTCTCTCTATATTCTCTTTGGTAAACCCATCCACTCCCTTAGCTTCAATCATCACCTTTATTCTGATGACTCCCAACTACATAAACCACGTGCAACATTTTTCTGGAGCTCCATTCCTAGATTTCCAATTATTTGCTGGGTATGTCTCCCAACACCTCAAACACAACATGTTCAAAACTGAGTTTCCATCTTTAATCTAAAACTTGCCCTTCCTCCTCACATCTTTACTTCCATCAATAGTAACCCATATTCATAATCTCAGAATTATCTTTGACACTTCCCCCTCCATCACCCCCCTTCCCTCATCCCAGTTAATTGTAAAGTCCAGTCAGTTCTATCTCTGCAATATCCCATATGTTTGTCTCTTCCCTTTCATCTCCACTGTAGCCACCCTAGTTTGGGCCTTTATCTCTTCTAGGTGGTGCTGTGGATAGAGTGATGGACCTGGAGTCATGAAGCTCTGAGTTCAGATCCAGCTTCAGATACTTACCAGTTGTGTGATACTGGGCAAGTCATTTAACTTCTGTTTAACTCAATTTCCTCAACTGTAAAATGGAGATCATAATAGCTCCTAACTTCAAGGGTAATTGTGCAAATCAAATGAGATATCTGTAAAATACTTAGCACAGCATCTTGCACGTAGTAGGTAAATCATAAATGCTTGGTTTCCCTTCCTTCTTCCCCTTCCCTTTTCATCTAGACTATTGTCATAGCCTCCTAACAGGTCTTCCTGTTCTAATCTAACTCCTCTTCAATCCATCCTTCACACCCCTGTGCAAGTAACATTCCTAATGTGCTGCTCTGGTCTCATCACTCCTCTTCTCAAAATCATTCAGTGACTCCTCCCTGTATACTAAGTAAAATAGAAATTTCTGATGCTGACCTCCACAATTTGGCATCAACTTTCCTTTCCAGCCATGTCTTATACTACTCCCATTCACATGCTTTAAATTTCAAGCCAAACCACAAACAACTGGACAATAAGGGGGTACCCATCAATTGGGGAATGCCTCTGTAAAATATGGCATAGAAATGTAATGGAATCCTGTTGTGCCATAAGAAATGATGAAAAAGGATGGTTTTGGAGAAGCCTGGGAAGACTTTTATGAACTCATGCTGAATGAAGTGAGCAGAATCAGGAGAGCAATTTATAACATACAAAAACAATGTAAAGGCAAACAACTTTGAAAAACTAAGAACTCTAATCAATGCAATGACCAGCCACAATTCCAAAGGACTGATGATAAGGAATGCTACCACACTCCTGACAAAGAGTTGATAGACTCAAGATACAGAATGAGACATTCATGTTTGAACATGACCAGTGTGGGAATTTGTTTTGCTTGACAATGCATAATCTATTTTCCTCCAGCAGGGGGAAAGGAAAGAGGGAGATAAAATTAATGCCTGTTGGGGGAAAAAATTTCAGCTGAACTGACCAATTCAGCGTCTCTCATTTTCATTCTATTCTATCATCCCTTAATCTCCATCTTTTAACATCCTTCCCTTTAAGGTCCAGCTGGAGTGACACTTCCATGAAGGTCTTCCTGACCTATCCTCCATTTGAAAGTGATTTCTGAAGCCTTGGATTTCTCAGTATACATTACCTTAACCTCTTTTTCGAAACAGTCACACTCTCATTTGTAAGATATTTGTGCACATTTCTTATCCTCCTCCATTAGAAGAATTTAGAATATGAATAGGCATTGAGGCGAAAGAAGGGAAAGGCTCATAGGCAGAAAGAATGTGGAGAGAGATGAGAAAGTGGGCAAGGAGATCCCACCTCTATGCACTAGCTACTTTTGTGTACTTATTATCCTAGAACTATTCCTAGTATCTAGCAAGTAGATACTTAGTAAGTGTTTAATTGAATTGCTTTTGGACTCTGTCTAAATAATGCTACCTGACTGACTGATTAGACTGAATTGTCTGCTATCAGTTGACACATAGGCATAGATATAAGGAAGAAAATGCTTTCTTTTCATTGGAAATTTGTTTATTTTATAATGAATAATATATTCCTTTTTGAAATATTTCCTTGGGCATTTAGAGTAAAAACAGGCAGAAGGCAAAGAGAAGACTTGAGTTCAAACCCCACATACTGTGTAACCTTTGCCAATTCACCTCTCTTCTAAACCTCAATTTCCTTATCTGTAAAGTGAGGGGATTAGACTAGATTATCTTTAATAACTCTTCTGACTTTAAATTCCATGATCTTTAGAGAATGATCTTGCACAAATTTAATTACAGAAATGGCCCACAAAGCCATAGAAAGGCCCTCCCTCACAGGAAAGCCTTATTGAAATTGGTTTATAAACTAAAAGGTATTATTTTCCCCAAGTTAAGATTAGAATACATATTTCATTCTCTTTCTGTCTTTGTCTCTGTCTCTTCTTTTCTTTGTCATTTCCTACACTCTCCCCCCCCCCAAAAAAATCTCTCCCCAAGTCACATGCTAGATATTACAAACTTTGGTCTCATTCTCCCAGGTTTATTTCTTAGTATCTGTAAAGAATAGAAGAGTTTGGTAACAAGAGAAAGGTCAAAACAGAGAAGAATGTTGAAACTGTGTCAGATTTCATTTGGAAAGGGTAGAGAGTAGTAAAAGCAAACACTCGGAAAACCTTAGACCAAGACAGCAGAGCTGTGGCTTGTTAGCTTGGCTGAGTAGAGAGCCTTGGGGCTTCACATAGTTAGATGGCTTGCTATGTAGTCACTGCTTCTATTTTCCCCTGTAGAATAGTACAATACTGAAGGGACACTTAGCTCCAACAGCATTCCCCAGGGTCCCATAAACAAACCTCTTAAATGATAGACCTCAGCATCAATTTTAAGAGTCCAAGTTTTAAAACCAAGGTTGTACTAAGAGAAGTGTTAGGGTCACAGACAAGCCCATGTTCTATAATCCTGGAGGAGATCAAAGAGCTTAAACAGGGACCCTTTTGCTATGAAGTTCAGTAAAAAACGATGACATAGAGGCTCAAGAGAATTCTTTAGAACCCAGATCTTGGAGAGTCCTGCTCTTTTTAGAATAGGGCTTCTGCCTCTCCAAATTGAATGGCATCTGTGAGAGGGAGCTTTCTTTTTTGCCTTCAGCCACACTCATTTTAAAAGATTTTTAAAGCAACCTGGTCCTTAATTAGAGAACTACCAACTGTTATTTTCTTGATAAGTAGGGTTTTTTAATGCAATTTTTCTTTTAGTCAGAATTCTCTTCTATTTTCTATGCATACTATCAAAGCCAGATTGTATGCCTTCCAAGACAATTGGCCAGGCTCTGATAGATGCAACATTCATAAATTAGGGATGGGTTGGTGTGCCTGAAAACAGAGCAAAGCTGGTGGTGGTAAATGCTGTGTAGGAACATCTCTCCATCATGAAAATAACAGCCAAGAGCTTCTCAGCCAATGTTGCCTCATGTTCCTAAAACATATCCAAGATTTCCCAGACTTGCATGGTTGATATTATTTCTCACAATCTACAAGCACTGTGAAGAGATGATTTGTCCCACTGAGAGCTAGTAGTAACTCCCATGTCTGATCTCATTTCAGAATTAATTGTGGTGTGGGCTGCTGCGAGGGCTCAGTTGGAAAGAGGAAACACAGAGACACAAAGCAGAATTTTCAAAGTGGGAAAAAAGCCTACATAAGATTTGGAGAGCATGAAGGCAACAGAAATGATGGTCCCTCTGACTTGTTCAAGAAGCATGGACAGATCACTTGCCGTGTGTGTCCAGCACCATGCTAATGCCATTCAGCTTCTAAAAGAATGATTACATTTGGACTTCTTGAGGTCTTCTAACTACATGTGGAAGTTAACAGAAGGTACAGCATGTATACGTATAAATATACACATATAGAACTATAGACTATACATCTATACTATCCCTTTTGTTGTTGTTTAGTCATTTTTCAGTCATGTCCAACTCTTCATGACCCCTTTTGGGGTTTTCTTGGCAAAGATACCCAAGTGGTTTGCCATTTTCTTCTCCAGCTCATTTGTAAAGTGAGGAAACTGAAACAAACAGGGTTATGTGACTTGCCCAGGGTCACACAACTAGTAAGTATCTGAGGTCATATTTGGACATGGGAAGAGGAGTCTTCCTGACCCCAGGCCTGGCATTCTATCCACTGAGCCACCTAGCTGCCCTAAGCTATGGACAGACATATCTATGTCTATAAAGAGAAGTATAGGGTAAAGAAAAAAGGTGCTATAGTGAATCAGAGAAAGAAAAACTCACAATGATCTGGCATTAGTCTGAGAAGGTGGTTGTATGGAGGCCAGTCTCTTAAATGACTCCTTATTACCTAGCAAAATAAAAAGCAGATTTATTTTCCTGGCATTCAAGGCCCTTCATAGTCTAAACCTAGCCAAATGAGATTACTTGCTTATATTCAATGCACATCCTGCAGTTTTCCACCTGGGCTCACAATGTTTAGGATTTCCAATTAGAATGTAGGCACCTTGAGGGCAGAAAATTATTTTTGTCTTTATATCCCCAGGATCTAGCTTAATGCCTTGTACAAAGTAGGAACTCAATAAATATTTGGCTGAATTGAATTGATTTGAATTAGAATGCCCTTCCTCTTTTTTCACACTGCACACACACACACACACACACACACACACACACACACACACACACACAAAGGTACCTAATGAATTTCTTACCTGCCCGCAAAATCACAGACTATTAGAAATTAAAGGAACCTTCAAGTCCATCTTGTCCAATCCCTCATTTTGAAGAAAGAGAGGCCAGGGAGGTCAAGTAGCTTGCCCAGGCTACACAAATAGTGAATAGCACATCTGGAATGAAAGTCTAGGTAAGGAGTGGGGAATCTGCGGCCTTAAGGCCACATGTGGCCTTCTAAGTCCTTGCACTGAATCAAAATTTGGTCCAAAAGGCCACACTTAAGGACCTAGAAGGCCACATGTAGCCTTAAGGCCACAGATTCCCCACCCTGGTCTAGCTTTTCTGACTTCTTTAAAACTGAATCCATATGCTACTTCCTCTGGGAAGCCTCATTTCCTACTCCCCAACCCCATTGGTAGTGTGACCTTTGTTCTTTTGGTACTTAAACAATTCTTCGCACTTCTTTTATGTCCCTATTGTGTATTATTTTGTATTATAATTATTGTGTATGAATCCTGTTTCCCTTAAAATAGAAGCTCCATAACTAGGTTAGTATGAGTCATGAGAAGAATGGCAAGGAGACTGACCAGACATGCATGGAGCATCCTGGTTGGAGAGATATAAGAAATAAAATTGGTTAGTCAGGATGAGATCAGTTAGAGAGCCATCGATACCATTTGCTCCTTTGTTTTTGGTTTCTGTGCTTTATGATATATGTGTGTGCATATTCATGTGTCTATGGGCATACATATATATACATATATATAACTGGTTGTATGTGTGTATGTGCCTACATGTGTAAAAGAGATTATATTAAAATTAATTAATCAAAAAGTAATTAAAATATTATTTATATATAAATAAATATATAAATAAAATATTTTTAAATAAAAAATTAAATTAAAAAGAGATTATATATTAAAATGTATATTACATATAATGATGCAAAAGGTTTATGGTGTGTTTTCTATCTTAGAAAAAAACATTTTTTGGAATAATACAAAGATTAGTGGACAGTTAGCAATTATTTGATAAATTTGGCAAGTAGATATAGATAGTTTGGAAATTAATCCTTAAATAGACTTTGTTTCTTCTTATTTTAGTGAGGAAGAGAGGTAGGGAAGAAGACTGAATTATCCAATTATTTACAGAGGTCAAGTTCACTAGATCGTTCCTCTATTTTTTCCTTTGCTTTGTCTACGTAGCTATATGGCAGCTACGAAGTATGGATTATCTATGATTGACAGGGAAAAAATATTTTTGTAGTCTTCCAAAAGCCCTTAAGGAGGCCCTGGCTATCTGCAAGAATCCCTAGCCTGCAGAGGATGAAGGTCCTTTTCATCCTCCTGAAGCAGTGGGGAATTAACATGGGGTCAAGCAGTTAGGTGGTGGGTGCAGTGGATAAAATGCTGAGCCTGAAGTCCGAAAGACGTCTTCCTCAGTTCAAATCCACCTCAGGCACTAGCTGTGTGACCCTGGGCAAGTGACATCACCCAGTTTGCCTCAGTTTTCTCATCTGTAAAATGAGCTGGAGAAGGAAATGGCAAACCACTCCAGTGTCTTTGACAAGTAAACTCCAAAATGGCATCATGAAGAGTCAGACATGACTGAAAACGACTCAACAACAACAATAATAACAACAACAACAACTTCAGTCCCATGCCCAGATCCCTGGGATGCCCCTAGAACAATTCTCCCATTTGGACTGTTAGGCGGTCTGTCATCCAGTCCACTGGATGTGTCTCAGTAGCACCCTTGAACATAGTACTTGCTATGGAGGGCTCAAATATATTGAAGGAATATAGTATGGAGGTGGATCCCAAAATTTGTGTGGCTAACATTCCCAAAGTGGCCTAACCAAGGCTTTTCAGTAAAAGTAGAAGGTCTGAAGGATCCTCTGCATAGTGATGATTTTCATCTCAAGCTCTTCTTGGTTTGTAAGGGCATGTGTGTGTGTGTGTGTGTGTGTGTGTGTGTGTTCTAGTGCCAGCCAGCTCACTGTTTGGGGAATGGCTACAGAGGCATCTGCATGTAAGGGGATATCATTGTGTTACAAGAAAAGATGAACATGATGAATGCAGAGAAGCACAGGGAGACTTACATGAATTGATTCATGAGAAGTAAGCAGAGCCAGTGAAACAACATACATGATTATCACAACATGGAAACTGGAAAGAACAACAAAACAGCCAAAATTTAATATTTTGGAATTATGCTTTTTTTTGCAAGGCAATTGGGGTTAAGTGACTTGCCCAGGATCACACAGCTAGTAAGTGTCAAGTGTCTGGTCTGAGACCAGATTTGAACTCAGCTCCTCCTGACACCAAGGCCAGTGCTCTATCCACTGCACCACCTAGCTGCCCCTATTATGAAATTATAAAGGGCAAACTTGGCCCCAAAGAAAAGATACAGTAAGATACTTTCCTCTTCCTCCATTTTTTGCAGTGCTTGGGGTCCATGAGTGTGAAATTTTCATATAACAATAGACTTTTTTCAATGTATTGATCAGTATGACTGAATTTTTTTCTTTCTCTTTTTCTTATTTAGAAAAAATTATTTTAAGAGATAGTTCTCTGGGACAGAAGGAGAAAGATATAAGGGGAAACCTTGATGATATAAAAACAAACTATATGAATAAAAATCTACTTAAAGAATGTTAGCCAGAGTCCACAAAATCTCAAAATGATCCATTGGTAGTATAGTATATTTTGCTATTTCTGTTCTGTGTGACTGGTCTTTGCTATAACCTTTTGAGGTAGTGAGCTCCCTTTCCCTAGAAGTGTTGGAGCAGATGGTAGATGTCGTATGTCAGAGATGTCATAAAGGGGATTTATTTTTTTCATTAAAGGGACCAACTAGATTATCTTTGAGGGCCTTTTCAAATCCAAGATTCTATGTCTTTCTATAAATATATCATGCCAATGAATCACAAAACTGCCTTCCCCACCTCATCAGTCACACATAAACACATTGATAAATCAATAAATCAGGCCTAAATGCTTTCCTTTTTTGTCAGAAATCATTTTGATCTTGGAAACAAAGGGCATCTTAAATCTCACAACATTTTGAGAAATAGCATGGTAGTGTGGAGGACCTTCATTCAAATCCTGTCACAGATACTTAATAGTTGTGTTCCCTGGGCAAGTTAATCGACCTTCCTGGGTCTAAATTTCCTCATCTGCAAAATGGGCTGGGGGGTTGACTTGGAGGCCCCCTTCAACTCTCAATCTCTGCTCCTGTGCATGTGGACATGGGGAGGGCTGTATTTCTTTAAACTGCTCTCGAAGGGAAGAAAGGAAACCTAATGTTTCTCATTGCTATTAAATTGAATTTCTATAAAGTCCAGTGACTGAAAAATCTAAGGACAAAGGAAGGTGCCATTATAACAAAAACATGTCCTAATTCCTTCTTTCCTGGTATGGAAGACAGCAACACTTTCTTAAAGAGGCAAAGACAAGTTATGAGGATCCTTTCTCCAGATGTAGTGTAGACACTTGGTCAAGTAGACATCCCACATAGTGAGAAATAGTGTGCTGTCTTTTACATATGGAAAGGCGATGAATCGATGTTCAAACCATTGATTTTGATTTTTAAAATATTTCACAGCCACTTCCACTGAAGATCTGTATTTGGCTAGGGAATGGGCTAAAGGAAAACCATTGGACACTTAACGCAAATCTCCTACCAGCTTAAAGTGTTCACATTTTTAAAAAGGTGAGCCAAAGTCTCTGATTTTCCTCCAAGGGCCTCAGAATCACTGACACCCTCAGGCTTTTGATGAGATCAATATTAATGCCCTGATAAAAATTAGACTTAATGGAAATGTGATGCCAATCAGTATATAGCTCCAGGCGATCTTTTTTTCTCAAAAGAGATGATTTTCCTCATTTACAGAGATAAATACATGTCTGATTGAGATTGGAAAGCCAGCATCCAAGGGAGGGAGGTTAGAGGAAAAAAGGTAATTGGAATGGTTGTTTTAAGATGATATTCACTCATGTGTGTACAGGTGTCTCAGACCCCATTTGACTAATTTGAGAACTGAAAGAGAGGTTTTATCCTAGGCTCCCAGAGCATAACTCAGTAACAGAAGCATCTGCTGGGATGGCCTTGCCTATCAGAAGCTTCAGTCCAGTGCCCTGCCAAGGCTTGTGGGTGGATTTGACAGGGAGCCTGTAACTGTGCCATGCCTTGGCAAATGAAAGCATTTCTAAAACCTTAAAGACATAAAGTTCCATATGGCTTTATGAGTGTAACAAATGCCTTCCACATTTTTTTCCTGTCCTAATTAAATGGGTATGATTAGAGAATTCCTTCCATTCACTCTATGTTGCAGCCAGATTGGTCCACTAATGTCTGAACTTAAGCTTCCGGTTTTTTTTGCCCAGGCCATTTGTTCCCTATTCCTAGAATGAACTCACTCACACCTAGGTTTTGTCTCAGAACTCCTCCTCCTCCTCCTTGCCTGTCACCTTGTCCCAGTGTGGGTGCCCTATCCTCCTTTTCTTCTTACCTTTATGTGCTGTCTTCCTCCATTGGAATGTAAGCTTCTTGAGGTGAGGAACTATCTTGTTTACTTATATTTATATCACCTGTGCCTGGCATAGAAACTAACCTACACAGAGTAGTACCTAGGGTAGGATAACTGGAACTTTGGCCAGGGCACCAAAAATTAGAAGGCACTTAAAGCTCCATCTCAGAACTTACATTCTCTTACCCACAGTGGCTTTATCTCCATACCCTAGAACCTCTTCCACCACACTTCTCTAGCAGGAGCCATTACTTCAACAACCCATCAGAAAACTCATAATATCTCAGTGAATAATGCTTCCCCCTACAAGCTATACCCCAGATAAGCTTCTTATCTTCCCTCTGCTTTCCTCTCCCCATTTCCCCGGGTCTATAAATTTCTAGTTATGTCTCTGCTCCTATGCAAAGTCTTTCATGACATTTACCACCTCTCCTTCAAAAGAAAGTAATTTTGAGTCTCCTTTTTGTACTTATATAACAAATAATATAAATATTATGTATAGTTTATATTTGTTCATAATTTGATAATATACATTATATAATTATATAGTATAACTTATTTATTTATAATATAAACATAAAATAAAATTTTGTATTTGTATAATGAAATATACAATATAAATATTATCTATACTTTCTACTTATTCATAATCTAATATTATGAATACATATTTTATTATTATATAGTATAACTCATTTGTTTATAATTTGTATTTATAATGAGAATATTATTTATAATAGAATAAAAATTATTTTGTCCTTCCTAAAATTATTTGGTATTTATCTATGGGTCAAATCCCACCAAAGAGAATGTATGATTCTTGAGGGCAAGAACTGCTCTGCTTTTATCTTTGAATCTATAGTACCTAACATAGGACCTTGCACATAATAAATGTAGTTACTTAGCATATGTTTCCTGAAATGAATTTGTAGCTTAGGAGTCTGAGGGACAAAGGGTAAGTTAGATCGTTTTCCCTCGAATGGAAGAAATTAGATAGGTTACTGAAGTTTCTGCTAGTCAGACTCTTATGAGCCCGTGACGGGGCACAACTGAGGTTAGAGAAATATAGTTATAGAAATTTTAATATTCAAAAGATCACCTGGTATTCTAACTTTCATATTATCATGCATATGAGTTCCTTCAAGTTCATGGCATAATCACAGCCAGAATGCACTGCAAAGGCATTGATTGCACTTAGGGTTATTACATTTCAATGGATGCTGCCTTGCTACTTCCTGGCTATGAGATTTTCAGAACTAAGCATCTCTCTTTGTGAGGCACAGCTTCTGCATTTGCAACCTAAATTCATACTGACCTATAAACTCCTATCTCATTTCTTGCTCCCTCTTCCTTCTGGTCTCTTCTGGCAGTGCTGCTTTTCAGGTTTCCCTCTGGTTAATTACCTCGTTTCTATGAGCCTTTCCCCAGGGGGAGTTAGTTAGGACTCTTTCCAATCTAGTCAAATTTTCTTTTCATATCTATATTCTTCAGCCAGAAAATCCTTTAGTGGAATTTATCCATCCTTATAGGTGTCTGTGATACCTTTTAATTTAGTATTCCCATTAATGTGCTGTTTACTCCTTCCTCAAGATCATTAGGAAACTTGCAATACTCTGGGGACCATAGTGGGAATTTCTCATCTAATCATGTGTATTTAAGATCTTACTGCATTCTTGGTTACTTTACTGCTAATACCTCTCTTTTTGAATCTTTTTCTCCATGCTATAGCCCCCTCCCCAACCTTTTACTCTTCATAAGATTTCTAGGGAGCTCATTCATCCATCTATATACTGAATAGAGATTTATTGAGCAACTGTGGTTTGCAAGACACCATGCTAAGCATTAAAAGAGGTCCAACGATACAAGCCCTATCCTCAAGGAATCCTATAGTGAAATCAAAAGTACTTCCAGCTTAAGGATGAGATCAGAAAAACCTGAGGTAGATTTAAAAAAATAAAACTAAAAAAAATTATAACTGGTGGTCTAGTACCCCACACTTTGGGCATATATGAACAGAGTACGTTCTTCAGGACTATTCCTCCAAAACCACTCTTTCTTTAGCTCATTTTCTCACAAGTTTATTCTGGAAGAATTACTGAATACAACCTATCTCTGAGCATTCACTGATGTGAGTAAAAGGGCCTCCCAATCTCTTGCAAGTATTCAAGATAACAATACAAATATTAGGAAAAGGACAGCCTTTATCCAACTGCACAGAATATGCAAAATACATAAAAAGACTCAGAGGAGACCATCAACAATACAGAAAGCACATAAAGTGTTCATGATAGTCCACAAGCGTAACTATAATTTGCCTCCTTATCTGGTGAATTATAATTTCCTCCAGGATTCTGTAGCACCACCTTGAGGTCTGGACTTCCCTCAAAAAGGAAAGAAAATGAGAGTTGCTAGACAGGAAATGGGCAGCTAGATGGTGCAGTGGATAGAGCACTGGGCTCTATCAGTACAGGAAGACTCATCTTTAGGAGTTCAAATCCTGCCTCAGACACTTACTAGCAGTGTGAGCCTGGACAAGTCACTTAACCCTCTTTGCCTCAGTTTCCTCATCTGTAAAGTAATCTGGAGAAAGAAATGGCAAATCACTCCAGTATCTTTGCCAAGAAAACCCCTAATGGAGTCATGAAGAGTTGGACGTGATTTGAACAACAACATGAAGACAGGCAAAACACAGACATTCTAGTGAGTCCTATTTTTACTCCCAGAAATCTTTTGGACTCCTCTGGAAGGGAAACACTTCCCTTAAGGAAGTGGGGCTTGGAAAGGAATTTCCAAGAGAGTCTTAGGGCTCCCAGATAGATACTTACCGTCACCATCCAAATAATTCATAGTAATGAGTTTGTACTGGAGTACAGAACTTTGTTCTGGAGTACAAAGTTCAGTTATCTCACTCCTTCATATCATATCTTTAGTCCTTTGTAGCTGTTTCTCCCAGGAATCAGAGGCAGAATGAATGATCCTCATTTCCAGTTAAGAGGTGTGTGCCTTGCAGGAAATTCCCCCTTTCCTCAACTCTAAAACTTTTTTGTTAGTAACGAAACAAACTTTAAGACTGGAACTGCTCAAGAAATCCCCTTTTCTCTGGCTAAAAGGCAAGATCCTGGGATCATGTGGCCCAGGAAATTCCCCTCCTCTGACTAAAGGGACAGATTCAGGGTCGCAAACTTAAGTTACTAAAGTAGCAACCCTCAGGAACCGCTTCCACTTGGCCACATGGTTCCATTCTTCATGACTGCCACGTGTTTGAGAATTTATGACTCTGACCATCAAAGACTGGGGTCAGGAACTCAACTTCAATTCCTTTTAGTCCACCTGAGTGGACTGAAGTCCTTGGGTAGTTTCCATGTACTTCCATTCCAAGGCTGCTATGAACAACTCAAGGTGTCTCTGGGAAAAAGAAGGAAGGGAAAAAAGATTGGTATGATATATAATCTCTCTTTTATAGGTTAGCACAAAAGGCAGGGTCCTCCTCAAAGAGTCTCATGACATCTTGAGATCATCCCCTATTATGAAACTCTATAGGAACAAAAGGAAATATTCTTACTCTTCAAAGGGAAATACAGACCAAATGTCCCAACCAAATGCTTCCCAACCCTGTAAGATCATCAGGTTGATCAGATACCTTCCTTGATCATTGTGACAGATAGGTACAAGACAGACAGGTAGGTACAAGAACCTTCATTTCCCCTTTCCTCTCTCCATACCTTTATAAGAGGGGCAGGGAGGAGGAAGGAATCATAAAGAACATGTGGAATATGCTTTGGAAGGCATGATATTAGTAGATTAAAAAACTGCTGTGACTGAAAGCCATAGGACAGAGAGTACCGAATGGGGTATGGAGGTAGATATTCAAGACAGTGTGTTGTGTGAGCTATCTGAAACTGTGGGGCTCTGTCTAAATCTCTAGATAAATACATAGCAAGGGAGGTAGTTGGAAATCAATTCCTAAACTCTTGACTATTGTATAAGATTTGCTAAATGGGACAAAGTCCATCATTGAGAAAGGATGAACTGTGGACTTTCAGAGGACTTTCAGAGAAGGAGATACCCTCCTCTTTGACCAGCACCCTGTGCCTCTTCTGAAATAACAGGTTGTATTCATTATTATCTTAAACATAAAACCTATGCTCTGACTTCACAGGTACAAGGGGTATTGTATTGTTTGCCTTCTCAATGTTTGGGAGAGGGGCTTAAAGGAGCTTAACATTTTTAAAAGTTTAAGATAAATAAATTTTTTTAAAAAAAGAAAACAAAAACAAAAACCTATGACCCAAACCCTTAGAAATTTTGGGTTGTTTGCAGGAAATGAAATCTAATTCCTATAGGTCTGAGGGATGAGATGATTAACAGGATTTAGGAGGCTCAGATTCTAAAATGAGGACTGGTCCTGAACAAAATTTAGATGAACTTGGACTCCCCCACTTCCACTGTTTTTAATTTCCTCCTCCATCTCTTTGGCATAGAAAGTTACCAGCACTATAGCTATCATCCCCTATTCAAGATATCAACTAGCTAGTCAAACTGACCTGTGTCCTTGGGATATGATTAAAGGGCTGCTCCCTAGTACTGTTTATACATTTTAACAGTGGTCTTAGCACAGTACCTGGCCCATGGTAGGCACCACATAAATACTAGCTATTATTATTAGTATCCTCTACTGATCATTGTTCCATTTACTCTGAGAAATGGACTTGTCCTTCCACTTTTTTAGAGCCTACTCTTGTTCTAACATAATTTCAAAATTAAAAAAAAAGAAAACTATTTTTGTTCCCTTAGCATTCACCTCCAGCTTCTACTCTTTCTGCACTTTTGTACTCCCAAAAGTAGGATGTTCTCGTAGGATGGTATCACCCTAACTCATGTTTTTATTTAAATTTCAAAGGCATTTTCCTCAGAACCCATCTGGGCCACAGAAATACTTGAAGATCATCTGTCAAGTCATAGAGTAATCATGGTCCACATGGGTAGAGAAAATACTCAAACCAAGGAAATAATGGATTTTTGAATTATTAATGCCCTTGCAAAGCACTGGTCTAGAGAAGCAGTATGGTGTATTAGAAAGAGCACTGGACTAGAAGTTCAGGCTTGCCTGAACTCTTGCCTGTGTTCAAATTCGGTCTCCAACTTGCTACTGTGGGACCATGTCACAAAACCTCACTGAGCTTGAGTTTTCTTGTCTGTAAAATGGGGCTGATGATACCTGAATTGACTGTCTCCAAGGATTGTGAAGATCAATTGAGATAATGTATGTAAAACACTTTTAAAATCTTAGAATACTATCTGTGTGTCAGATATTCTTATTATAAGCTCCAAAGATACAGATAAATTGAATACAGGTGCCACTCTCTGGGCTGTTATGATATAATGGAAAAAAAGGAAGACACATACACAAAGAGTAATTATACAAAGACAGCAAAGAATCTTAGGAATTGAAAGAAGCCTCAGATGCTTTTTCATCCAACTCATATCGAAAGATGAATCCCCTCTTCAACATGCCTGTCAAGTAGTTATGAAGCTTTTGCTCAAACACCTCAAGTGAAGAGGAACCACTATCTCCCAAGGTAGCCTGTTCCACTTTTTGAATTGCTCTAGTTGTGTCAAGCCTCTATTTACATCTTTGCAACTTCAACTTGTCCTCTATCTGAAGCAAAAGAACTGTGGGTGTACCTCAAGGTCCTATCTTCTTCTCTTACTCTATATTCTTTCTTGATGATCTCAAAAGATGGATTTAGGTATTATATATACATATATATATGTATGTGTATGTATGTATGTGTGTGTGTGTGTGTGTGTGTTGATGACTCCCCAATCTAGGTATCATATATGTGTGTGTGTGTGTGTGTGTCTGTTGATGACTCCCCAATCTAGGTATCATATAAATGTGTGTGTATGTATGTATGTATGTATGTATATATGTGTGTATATATATGTATATATATGTATGTATGTGTATGTGTATGTGTATATGTATATGTATATGTATATGTATATGTATATGTTGATGACTCCCCAATCTATATATCCAACCCTGGTCCCAACCCTGAACTCCATTTCTGTATCTGTTGTTCAGTTGTTCAGTCATATCCAACTCTTTGTGACCCTGTGAACCAGATCACACCATACCCTTCTATCATCCACTATTTCTCAAAGACTATCCAAGTTCATGTTTATTGTTTCCATGACACTGTCCATCCATCTTATCTTCTGCCATCCCCCTTTCCTTTTGCTTTCAGTTTTTCCCAACATCAGGGTCTCTGCCTGTTGAACATTTTGAACAGGATTCCTGTAGGTATCTCAGACTCAACATGTACAAAACAGAATTCATTATCTCTTCCATAAACCTATACTTCTTTCCAGGCTAACTTTCGTATTTCTGTCTAGGGAACCACCATCCTTATAGTCTTCCAGGTTTGAGATCTCAGTGGTACCTAACCACACCTGGCCTCATTTCACATAGCCAGCTGGTTCCCATTTGTGTTGATTCTTCTTCCAGAACATCTCTCACATCTATCCACATCTCTCTTCTCACGTAATTGCAGCACTAATTCAAGCCCTGAACTATTTTAGTAGCCTCTTAGCTATTCTCCTTGCCTCAAGCCTCTCTCCTGTCTAATGCTCCACACAGCTGCCCAAAGGATATTCCTAAAGTGCATATTTGAGTATGGCACTCCCCAATTCAGTAAACTCTAATAGCTCCCTATGACTTTTAGCATCAAATGCAAACTCCTACTTGGAATTTAAAGATTTTCCCAATCTTTCTTCAGCCTACCTTTCCATGTTTTATACATTATTCCCCTTCATTCATTCTATGGGTTATCCAGTGCACTACCCAGCTGCTTTGTTACTTCTCTACTGGCCCTGAGCAGTGTATTTCTCATTAATGAAGACTAAGATTAATCTTGCCTTAGCTTCTGTGGCTGCCATATCACACTGTTAGCTTCTATGAAGTTTGAAGTCCATTAAAACCTCCAGTTCTTGTGCCAGGCTTCCTGCATATTGTGCTTATAAAGTTGTTTTTTTAGGCCCAATTGGGAGACTTTCTATTTATCCCTATTAAATTTCATCTTACTAGATTCAGTCCAACATTCTAGCCTGTGAAGATATTTTTGGATTCTGACTCTCCCATTCAAAGTATTGGCTATCTCTCCTAGCTTTGTCACCTGAAAATATGATGAGTATGCCTTCTCACCATTGTCCAAGTCACGAATAAAGATGTTAAACAGCATGGGACCCAAAACAGATCCCTGGAGTCTTCCACTAGTAACATCCCAAGTTGGTGCTGTATCATTAATGACAATTCTTATGGTCCACCCATTCAATCACTTCTGACTCCACTGGATTGTACTATCATCTCACATATACTGTTCACTAAAATATTGTTTTATATGGAGATTTAGGTAAACTTGTTGTTCAGTCATTTTCAGTCATGTCCAACTTTTTGCGACCCCATTTGGAGTTTTCTTGGCAAAAATACTGGAGTGGTTTGCCATTTCCTTCTCCAGCTCATTTTATAGATGAGAAAACCAAGGCAAACAGTGTTAAGTGACTTGCCCAGTGTCACACAACTAGTAAGTGTCTGAGGCCAGATTTGTACTCAGGAAGATGCATCTTCCTGATTCTAGGCCCAGCACTCTAAACTCTGAACTTCCATTTCAAAATCTCTGTCAAAAAGAGAAAGGGTGTCTGACGTGACCCATTCTTTTGTTTTGTTTTTGCTTTGCTAGGACATAGGGTTAAGTGACTTGCCCAGGGTCACACAGCTAGTAAGTGTCAAGTGTCTGAGGCCAGATTTGAACTCAGGTCCTCCTGACTCCAGTGCCAGTGCTCTATCCACTGCACCACCTAGCTGCCCTGGCATGACCCATTCTTGAAGAAAATAAACTAGTTCTCTGTGGTCACCACTTCCTTTCTTGATGTTCACTAACCATCTCTTTAATAACACATTCTAGTATTTTTCCAGGAAATGAGGGTGAGTTCATTGGCATGTAGTCTTCAGACTCCATCACCTTCTCCCTTTTTGAAAGTTGGGGTATTTCTGCAGTCTTGAAGTATCTCCAATTTTCCAAAATCTTTCTTTTCAAAAAATAGATTTTTATTTATAACAGCCAATTTTACAGCACCTAGATTTCCCCCTGTATCCTTCTCTTTCTCCTTTTTAGAGAGCAATTCTTATGTACAAAGAATTTTTGAAAAAAAGAAAAGAGGAAGAAGTGAAAAACTTCAGGAAAACCAATTAAAATCTGACTTTATATATGTAATGTTCAACTCCTATAGACCCTCCCACTTCTTCAAGGGATTGAGGGGTCTTCTCATATAGCAAAACTTGCTCTTTGTAATTTTGAAATATTATTTTTCAACAGTTTTGTGGTAGCCATTCTTTCCATTTGCATTGTTGTAATCATTGTGTATATTTGTTTTCTTGGCTCTATTTACTTAATTTTGCATCAATTCATATAAATCTCTCCATCCTTCTCTGTCTGTATCATTCTCATCATTTCTTACAGAATAGTAACTAATATTACATTAATGTACCATAATTTGTTTGTCCATTCCTAAATTAGTGGGCATCTCCTTTGGTTTAACAATTCTTGACTTGTCTATACCAAAAATGCTGTTATAAATATTTCTGTATATAGACTCTTTCTTTTTTGTCAGTGAGTTCCTTGCGATATATGCGCAGCAGTGGAATCTCTGACTCTAAGCCTATGGACATTTCAGCCATTTTATTTGCATAATTCCAAATTGCTTTCCAGAATGGATATTCTAATTTACAGCTTCACCAACAATGTATTCCTGTGTTTTTATTTTCACAACCCCAACAAAACTGACCATTCCAATTATTGACGTCTTTGCCTATTAGCTAGGTACTAGGGAGAAACCTCAGGTTTGTTTAAATTGTCATTTATCTTATGATTAATGATTTAGAGCATTCTTTCATATAGTTAATAGTTTATAATTATTTTGAGAACTATTTGTTTATATTATTTGGCCACTTGTCCATTGAGGATTGGCTTCTGGTATTAAATATTTCTGTTGTCTAGATATCTTCAATATCAATCCCTTGTTAGAGATATTTGAACCAGTCAGTTCAGGCACTATGCTAAGCACTGGAGATACAAAAGAGAAGCAAATTAACAGTTTCTGCTCTCAAGGAACTCATGATCTAATGGGAGAGACAATATGGGAACAATTACGTACAAGCTTGGTATGTACCAACTAAATTGGAGGTAGTCTCAGAAGGTATTAAGATTAAGGAAATCTGGGAAAGACTTGAAGAAAGCTTAGGAAACCAGGAGGCAGAGATGAGAAAGGAGACACAAAACTTTTTTTTTTCACAGTCAACACTTCCCTTCTTATTCTTTCTGCTTAAATTTGATTGTGCAGTGGTATTTCAATTTCATGTGATTGAAATTATTATTATTTTTTTGCAATTGCCTCTAGCCTTTGTTTGGTAAAGAACACATCTCCTTCCCATTGCTGTGCAAAGAATAATTCTCTGCTTCTTTTATAATTTTTTTTTAATGTCATGATCTTTAGTTTCAGGTCAAGTATACATTTAGACTGTATTATAGATGATGGTATAACTGTGTTGATCTAAACTTAATTTCTGCTAGACTGCTTTCTAGTTTTCCCAGTAGTTCATATCAAATAGGGAATTCTTTCCTAGGTGATTTATGTTTTCAGGTTCATGGAACAATGGGTTATTGAGTTCCCTTGTTTCTGATTCTCCTTTATATTAGTCTGTTTCATTGATCTACTTTTCAATTTTTTAACCAATAACAAATGCTTGGATGATTGCTTTGAAGCATGGAAATGTTATTTTTCCTTTATCCTTCCTTTTTCATTATTTCCCTTTATATCTTGGATCTTTTTATATCTAAATTAATTTTTTTATTTTATCTGTCTTTGTACAATATCTCTTTGGTAGTTTGTTAGAGTAAACAAAGTGTAATTCAACTTTGGTGGTATTTTCATTTATATTATAGTGGCTTAGCTTCACTATGAGCATTGGCTATTCCTCTAGTGATTTAAGTTGCTCATTATATTTTTAAGGAGAATTTTGAAATTGAATATATATTTATGTGTGTATGTGTGTGTGTGTGTGTGTGTGTGTGCATGCTTGTGAGCATTCATGTGCTATGGTGGACTGACTCAAATTTTTGTGCTTTTAATAGTTATTTTGAATGAGATTTCCTATTCTTATATGGTCTCATGCATTTATTATCATCATTATATAAAAAGCTGCTGATTTTTGTGGATTTATTTTGTAGCCTACACCTTTGTTGAAGCTATTGTCTTAATTTGTTTCTTTGCTAAGTTCCTATGATTCCCTAAGTAAAACATTATGTCATTAGCAAATAGGCATAGGTTTGTCTCATCTCTGCCTATCTTTATGCCTTTGATTTTTCTCTTGAGTATTATTGCTTTAGCTAGCATTTCTTTTTTTTTTCTTTTTTAGGCAACGGTTAAGTGACTTGCCCAGGGTCACACAGCTAGTAAGTGTCAGGTGTTTGGTCTGAGGCTGGATTTGAACTCAGGTCCTCCTGACTTCAGGGCCAGTGCTCTACTCACTGCACCGCCTAGCTGCCCCTAGCATTTCTACAATTAGATCAAATACTAGTGAGAGTGGGCATCTTTGTTTTACTCCTCTATTTATTGTAAAAGCTTCTACTATATCCCCACTGCATAAGATGCTTGTTTTTGTTATGAAATACATGTTTTTATGATTTTTTAAAAAAATCTCTCTATGCCTGTAATTATTAGGGTTTTTAGCATAAATGAGTGTTGTATACCATAAAAGACTTTTTACACATCTATAGAGATAATATGGTTTGGGATGTTTTTGTTTTTAATATGATGAAGTTGATTGCTTTCCTAATTGTGAACCATCCTTGTATTCCTGGTATAAATAATATTTGGTTATAATTAATAGCTTCTTGGATCTTTAACAGGATTTTATTAAAAATTTTAATTTCATATTCATTAGTGTTATTGATCTGTAGTCTTCCTTCTGTGCTTTATCTGTCTTTGGTTTAGGTACTAGGATTATATTTTTCTCATACAAGGAGTTTGGTAGAGTGGTTTATTTGTCAATTTTTGGGATAATTTGTGTTGTATTGATATTAATTGTTCTTTAAAGATTTAATAGAATTATCCTGTAAGTCTATCAGGAACATGAACTTTCCCCCCTCCTTTAATAATTCTTTTGTAACTAGTTCTATTTTTATTTCTGACATTGGATTATTTAAGATCTCCACGTGGTATTCTGTTAGTTTGGGTGTTTTTATATTTTTAAAGGAAAATTTCTATTTCTTTTGTATTTCTTCAGGTTTTTTGTCATATAACTATGTAAGTTCTGATAATTCTTTTCATTTCTTCTTTTATTGAAATCTTACCTTTTTCTTTTTTTTACTGTTGCTATTGTGTTGATAGGATTTTCCATGCTCATTTTTTTCATCAAGTGAGCTAAAGGTTTATCAATTTTGTTAGTCTTTTTTATTTCAAATTTATTTCTCTAATTTTCAAGTATCTTTTTTTGTGCCTATTTTAAAAGTTTATTTATTGAGTTTCTGATCTCCCATTACAGAATCAATCTGTCTGTCTATCTATCTATCTATATCTCTATTATATCTGTATCTTCTGTGTGTGTGTGTGTGTGTGTGTGTGTATAGTATTAGAAGTCTCTGCAACAGGAGTGAAATCCCTGAGTTGGTCCAAAAGCACAAGACTATGGGCAGGTTAGTGTGCCCAGCTGTAGTTTGGAGGCTGGTGAGGAAGAGGAGAGTTAAGGATTAGTGATCTCACCATTTTAAGTGATTTCCACCATATAACAATCCTGAGATTGACATCTTATTGGCATCTTGCTTTCCTGTCCTGTGGGTTCAGTTGTAACTGCTTTATTTCTGGTGCAAAAGTCCTCTTTTGGGAGAGTTTTTGAGTGTTAGTGACGGGTGGAGAAAATGTCTAGTTCTCTATCTTTATGGTCACATGGCCTGGAAGGATCTCTTTCATAATCTTTCAACAATCACTGGTAGTGGTTTATTAATCACATCTGCCAGGTGTGTCAGTACCTTGGGATGGAGTTCACCTGGGTCTGCTGTTCCAAACTCATCAAGGGCAAGTGAGTGCTCTTTTACTCTCTCTCTTTCTCATTACCTTGGCCATTAAGAAGAGTACAGTATAACAAACACTGGATTTAGAGTCGCAGCATTTCAATTTAAACCCAGACTCTGCCACTTAGTGACCTTGAGCAGGTCACTTCAACTCTCTTTGCCTTGGTTTTTTCCAGGTGTAAAATGAAGGAGTTGGATGAGACGACCCATGAGATTCCTTCCTGCTCTTAATATGTGATCCTATGAACTAGTCATTAACCATTTTTATTCCGTTCTTTCTAGTCCAAAGATCAACCTCCTGGTCAGAGAAGACAGAAGCAAAATAGAGTTGAACCATTTTACTTCTTCTTCATTATCCTCTATTATTATCCTCTCCACCCTGACCAGCAATCCTATCCCATCTTTGATCTTCCTCTTTTTCCCAATATAGCTTTAAAAAAAGTCTTTAGCTCCTTCTGCCAAGGTCAGCTCAT
Source organism: Vombatus ursinus (assembly GCF_900497805.2). Taxonomy (NCBI): domain Eukaryota; kingdom Metazoa; phylum Chordata; class Mammalia; order Diprotodontia; family Vombatidae; genus Vombatus; species Vombatus ursinus. Next base: position 43,065,451 of record NW_020954590.1, on the reverse strand, counting down.
TCTGAGCTTGAACACACTCCTGACATTCTTCTGAGAGGACTGTGCCAAGTTTCATATTCCTCCTCTATTACCTGACCTTACTATCATTTTCTATGCATGTCTTTTTAAAATTTAAGTTGGTCAATGAGTTTTCTGTGAATCTGTATTGGTCTCATTAGAGAACTCTGTCCTTTCCTCTTCATTGGGAGTTTTTGTCTTTGTGTCTTCAGAATTTCATTCTTAAAAGCTTCTGATCCTTCCTGGGCTGATTTGCTTTGGAGAATTTTAATCCCTGGAATCTCTACTTACCCCTTCTTGGAACCCTTTAAAATCTCTCTCCAAACCTATGGCACATGTCAGGCTATCTGGATTTCTTTTTCTTTATCACAGATTCCAAAATGGAGCAACCATGTCCCCCTTAATATGCCTATCATTTCCAACTCAACATGTTTCTCTTTGTTGGTGAGCCTCAGATTCAGAATTGACATTCCCTTTGTTGATTCCTTCATACTTTGAAGGATGAAATTATTATTAAAGCAAGTCAAGAAATGATTAGCTGCTCTGATTTTGGCAGAGAGAAAGTTCCAGCAGAGGCACAAATCATTGAAAATACCCAACTTCCATCACTACAATGTCATGTCCCCATGCCAGTCTTGTGATATATTTACTGAATACTTCGTGCATTTCCTCTTTCTGTCCCAGTCAGTCTGTCAATAAGCATTTATTAAGTACTTACTCCTAAGTCAGGCACTGCACTAAGTACTAGGATACAAAGAAAGGCAAAAGCATTGTCTCTGCCCTTAAGGATCTCTTATTCTAACAGAGGAGACAACATGCAAACTAGTACGTATATATCTATATGTACTAGTATAGAGGAGAGTGAGTGCAAAAGAGAAGTCAAAGATGACACACAGGTTGCAAGCCTGGCTAACTGGAAGAGTGGTAGTGCCCTAAACAGTAATAGAGAAACTGGGCAGAGAAAGGGGATGGGGGGAAAGATGATGAGCTCTGTTTTGAACATAGTAAGTTTAAAATGTCTATGAGACATGAAGCTTGAGATGTCCAACAGGCAGTTGAGAATTTGAGACTGGAAGTCAGAAGAGAAGACAGAGTTAGATAGATCCAAGAATCATCTGCATGGAGGTAATATATTTTTAACACTTCAAAATAAATTTATTGATATTTACATGCATTTCTAACTGATGCCCTCCAATTGAACAAAAAAAGAAAGAAAGAAAAAGAAAATCTTCATCATAAACATTACAGTTAAACAAAACAAATTTCCAGAACAGCCTTGCCTGAAAATATCTTTCTTTGCATTTTAAGTTCATCTTCTTTCTGGCAGGAGCTGAGGAGCATATTCTGTCTTCTTTAATTTTAATTTTATTTTTTAATTAACAGAAATCTATTTTCTCTCTTTCCCACACCCCACTCCACTGGGAAAAAACCAACAACACAAACTTCATAAAAATACACACAATCAAGCAAAACAAATTCCCTTATTGGTAATGTCCCAAAAGTATCTGTGTCATTCTGCACCTTGAATCCATGACCGCTCTATCAGGAGGTGGATAGCAGTCCTCTAGAATCATGGATGGTCTATGAGGATTATTTTAATTTACATTTCTTTAATTATTTGTACTTAGGAACATTTTTCAAATACCGATAGATAGCCTAAATTTCATTCTTTGATAACTGCCTATAATTATCCTTAAACCATTTGTTAATTTGGGAATGACTCTTATTCTTATCCATTTGACTCAATTCCTTATATTTCTTAAACATGGGAGCATGGGAGGTGATGAGATCACCAAGTGAGATAATATAAAAGAAGAACAGAATAGGTATCAGGACAGGGTCTTGAGGGATACCTATAGTTAGTGGTTGTGTCCTGAAAGAAGATCCAACAAAGGATACTGAGAAGGAGTAGTCAGATGGGCAGAAGGAGAACCGAGACAGAGCCTTTTAGGTTATTGTGACCCTCATGATAATATAGTTTTTGCTTCTGTCTTTACTATTCTTCACCCAAATGCTATCCATCAAGCTTCCTTCCTTGTGGTTTCTGAATTTTCTTAATGAATATATCTTCTCAAAATACAATATTAATCCTTTTCAACTTAAATCCCTTTTGATAAATAATAATAATTTAAGACCAAAGCCAATTACTTAGGCATCATTTGAAAAAATGATATAAAAGACTTAAAAACTCCATATATTTCATTTTGCTGGATGTCAAAGCAAATGGTCTTTTAATGTAAGCTAGGAGAATAAAACTTTTCTCTTTTTTTTACAATAAACTTTATTTTTTTTTTAAATTTTATTTATTTTTTTTATTTTTCTGCTTTTCGGTGAGGCAATTGGGGTTAAGTGACTTGCCCAGGGTCACACAGCTAGTAAGTGTCAAGTATCTGAGATCAGATTTGAACTCAAGTCCTCCTGACTCCAAGGCCAGAGCTCTATCCACTGCATCACCTAGCTGCCCCATATTTTTTTTGTTTTTTAAATTAATTTATTTTGATTTATCAACAATCACTTCCATATGCTTTTGAGTTTAATATTTTTCTCCCTTCCCTCCCCACCATCCTTCCCAAGATGGCACATAATCTGATATAGGCTATACATATACATTCCTATTAAACATATTTTCACATTAGTGATGTTGTAAGTAAGAATTAGAACCAATAGGAGGAACCACAAGAAAAAGGAAACAATGCTCAACAGAAGAAAAAAAATGGCAAATAGTATGCTTCAATCTGCATTCAAACTCCATAGTTCTTTCTTTGGATGTGGATAGCATTTTCCATCACAAGGCCTTTGGAGATGTCTTAGATCCTTGCATTGCTGAGAAAGGTTAAGTTTATTAATATTAGTCATCCTGCAATGTGGCTGTTATTGTGTACAACGTTCTCCTGGTTCTGCTCACTTCACTCAGCATCAGACCATACAAGTCTTTCCAGGTTTTTCTGAAGTCAGCCTGTTCATCATTTCTTATAGCACAATAGTATTCCATTACATTCACATACCATAACTTGTTCAGCCATTCCCCAATTGATGGGCATCCTCTCAATTTCCAATTGTTTACCACCACAAAAAGAGCTGCTATGAATATTTTTGTGTAAGTGGGTCCTTTTCCCATTTGTATGATCTCTTTGGGAAATAGCTCTAGAAGTGCTATTGCTGGGCCAAAGGGAGAATAAGGCTTTTCAGGAGCAGCTAGGTGGCGCAGTGTATAGAGCACCAGCCTTGAAGTCAGGAGTACCTGAGTTCAAATCTGGCCTCGGACCAAACACTTGACACTTACTAGCTGTGTGATCCTGGGCAAGTCACTTAACCCCAATTGCCTAAAAAAAAGAGAGAGAGAATAAGACCTTTCCTAAGGCAGTTTGATAGACCCCCTTGTAAATCTAAAAGTATAATTTCAACTAGTAAACATGATTTCTTTTTATCCTTTAAAAAAAAACCCTTTTAATTAGATTTGCAAGACTGCAGGTAAGTATATTCTTACCAAACTCTTATAAGCTATGCTCTATCTCTTCCCAGAATCTTCATATTCTTTTATTTTTAAGGCTTGGTTCCAAGTAGGACCCACGATAAGCATAAAGAAGAAAGTCAGGCAAAGTTGTATGAGAAATTTATTTGACAGTGTTCAGGGAGGAAGTGGCACCTTGAAGGCCTTGAAGGAAGGAAAGGACTTCAATAGGGAAAAAAAATGTCTACTGGGAGGTGGGGAAGTGTTGGATTGGGAGGAAGGATCCATTCCATGTATAGCTAATGCCATAAACAAAGATGTAGGGAAAGGAGAACATAATAAGAGGACAGGGGATAGAGATTATGCTAATTTGGGCAGAAAACACTATAGGCAAAGGGAAAATTATATGACATAAGACTGGAAATGTAACTTGGACTCAGATTGGGAAGGAGCTTGAATGACAATATCAGTGATTTATTTTTTATGCAGTAAATGGGGGAGAATGAAAGTTTGTTGTTTTTTTTTTTTTAATCAGAATGGACAATTAGGAAGATTATTCTGGCAGTATTGGCTCTAATGTCCATGTGGAAAGCCAAGGAAAGTTGGTGTCCTGGCAGACTAAAGGACAAGAGATTTTTGACATGTGTCTTGGGGCAGAGGGAAAGTATGACCTTGAAGGAACTCTCAGGTCTCACATTTTCTGCTCTGGCAGTAAAAAGGATAATTCCCCCTTGGTGGACATGTTTTCCAAGGCAATAATCATGAGAGTTTCCGTTCAATCTACAAAGTGTTTTCAGGTATATTATCTTTAATTATCTTGATACAGAAATTATTATCCTCATTTTATAGATGAGGAAACCATACCTCAGAGAAGTTGAAGGTCCTGGGTAAGTCACTTGCCTGGTAAGCAAGGAATGAAGACAGTAGTAACTAATTTTTAAACCAAGGTTCTCTGACTCTACATCCAAGAATCTTTCCATTATACCACATTGCTCAAAGCTTTGAGACATCTGAGTGGTGGAGTAGATAAAATGCTAGGCCTGGCATCAGATATATGGTCCTGGGAAAGTCATTTAATCTGTCTGCCTCAGTTTCCTCTTCTGTACAATGGGGATAATAATAGTACCTACCTCCCAGGGTTGTTGTAAGGATCTAATGAGAAAATATCTGTAAAATATCTGATATACAGTAAGCATGTAACAAACGCTTATTTCTTTCCTTCAAAGCTGCATCTTTGTTCTTGATTTCATGTCTAATATACCATTAGATAGATTTCAGGAGATATATTTGATTTTTAATGAATAATTCAGTACTCCTGAAAGGTGACAGATGGACAATGAAGATCTCTGTTTACCCACAGGAAACATTGTACATGAATAATGACTTCTCTCTCTCTTTTTTTTTTCTCCCATCAGGCCAGTCTTTGTCTTCTCAGTTGGCTGGAACAATCACTCTGCATTTCTGCATTTTTCTGTTCCAACTAACTTTAAAAGTCATTTCTCAACGTATCCCTGGAGTCGAGGTTTAATTTACCTTCTCTCAATGTGCATTTGGAGAAACTGAGGCAGGGTTAAGTGAAAAACATAGGGCCTGAAATATGACTTTTTCCCTCTCCAGAGGGAAATTGCCACAGAACTACTGCATGTGCATTTTGCCAAATTGATTGCAGAAAGGGTCATCAACTGAAAACAATGTCTAGTATTTATTCTCCTTCCAGCACACTTAATAGGTGAACCTATGCCAGAGCACTTTGAGTTGATCTCAAGAGAAGCCTCAGGAAAAAATAATCCCATTCTGAATACTATTCTTATAAGTGACACACACAAACAGCCATCCCATACTTTAGGAAGTTATCAGTTGTCTAAGATTCAAAACCATATTTATCCCCATACACCTTCTCTCTCTGTCTCTGTCTCTTCCTCCCTCTTTCTCTCTTCCCTCCTCTATGTCTCTCTCTCTTTCTCTTTCGCTCTCTGTCTCTTTCTATCTCTCTCTATCTCTGTCTCTTTCATAAAAGCAATGATCTTCAATTTTTAAAGGTCAAGGAATGAAGTAGAAATGAAATCTGTTATTGAAGAGAAATCAGATGCTGTGGTAATAGAAGTTAAGAACAGGGGCTTATCCTTGCCTTGAACACAGCTCCCATAACCTACTTTAGACATGGCAAAAAAATATCTGTTTGCTCCAACTTGACAGTGTTAGTCCATCTTGTGAAGCATCTCCCAGGATCACTCTAAAATCCAATTCACTGTGACTCTCTTACTTCCCTTCCCCACTCCCCACAATATGACTCTCTACTACAGGCAGGATGAGCTAGAGAGGGGAGAAATGAAAGCTGATAGGAGTGAAGGAGGCTCCATGACACATGGAAAGAATGCTTAGTTTGAAGTCAGAGGACCCAGGTTCAAATCCTGACCTGCAACTTTATAACCTATGTGACTTTGAGTAAGTTATTTAACTTCTCTGGGCCCCAGAGTCCTCATTTGTAAAATGACAGGGTTAGAATAGATGACTTCCAATGTCCCTCCCAGTTCTATAACTATAACCTTACAACAACCATATTGGTGTCTAGAAGGGAAATGCTAGGGCAACACTCAGTAAAATTTCAAAGTAAGTGAAGCTTGCCTTTGGCATCTTTCCACCTCTTAGTTTCCCTATCATCTTGCTTAGGAATTCAGAATCTTCATGCCATCTAAAACTTCTACCCCCCCAACCCCACCCAGGTTGGCTAGCCTACCTGGAAGTGACCTATCACTTCCTTCTTTCCTCCTTAAAACTCCTATTCCCTCCCTGCTAGGAATCAGAAAAACAATCTGATTCTATGTGAATCCCTTAGAATTTGTAGGTGTGTGGGTTGATTTCAAACATTCTCTGCATAAGCGACATTTCCTTTTTGTATCCAGGAAAGTCTTTAATGTTTCATGATCGTGCTATTTTTTTATACTTGATTATTTCCAACTGTAAAGCAATAGAAAGGTTTCATGCTGTCTAAACTGCATCATGGGACAGGTAGGTGACACAGTGGATAGAGCACCCACCCTGGAGTCAGGAGGACTTGAGTTCAAATCTGGCCTCAGACACTTGACACTTACTAATTGTGTGATTCTGGCAAGTCACTTAATCCCAATTGCCTTGCAAAAATAAAATAAAATGCATCTCAAAAACCAAAGTTTTGTTGATTTTTTTTATGGTTGTTGTTGTTGTTGTCTGTTTTTACTGTTGACAGATATACATCACAGAGAAAGGAATATGGGCTAGATGATACAATTATCTTTCTCTTTAGGTGGTTCTTATGTTTGCTTGGCTTTGTTTGTATACCAATCTGGAGATGATTTGGACAGCAAAGTTGGCTTTGTAGCTTCAGCCTCCATACAGCTTCCATGAGCTTCCTTTGGCAGAATCTTGTGAAATGTTTTTGGGGATTCTGGATGCCCAAAAGAGATTAAATGGCAGATATAAGGAATTTCTAACCCCAAGTCAAATAATAATGTGGAACAAAGGACCTCGATTCAACGCTAGACACAGGGAATTCAAAGACTAGACTTACTCTAAGTCTGGGTGCACTCTGCTTGGTTTTTATTTGACTGTCCTTTGCTAGGTGTCCTGGCTTACAGTCTCAGCTATGACTAAAGAGCTGTCAGCCTGACATTATCAGAGAGAAGCTTTCTAGTTATTCAACCTTAGCAGAACCAGTCATTGTACCTGAGCACATAGTAACAGAAATGGTCAGCAGGGAACCCTGAAAAGATATAGCATAGGCAAAGAGAAAGTCCATGACTACAAGATCAGCAGAGATGCACAGAAGAGAGGCAATATGATGCCAATCCCAGCTGTGCTTCTGACTTCCTGGACTTCAACACATTTCCCCTTTAGTCCAGCCCCACACAGACTTTTCAGCTTCCTTTTGAGGGTTGCCTTACCCCATTAATAATGTAAGCTCCTTGAGGGCAGGGACATGTTCCTCTTTGCTTTATCCCCAGCCCCTAGCATAGAGCCCAGAATATAGTAAATGCTTAATAAATGCTTATTGCCTGTCTGCTTGCCCAGCAAAGAGCAGAGAGACAATGCCCAGCAGAGACAATGTGCCCAGAACAGAGACAACACAGCCAGGAGAGCAGACAGCAGAGATGAAACACCTAGCAAAGAGTAGTAGAGAACAATAATAAGACATCACCAGGGGAGATCAGTAGCTCTGCAGCATCAGAAATATGAATTGCTCTTGCCATACTCATGGGTGTCCTCTACTCATGGATTCTGCTCATGAGCCTTGGTCAGATGGTTTCTTGGTATGTGACTATCCATTTTCCCTACCCAAATGATCCTTATGTACATGTCAGGTGATCATGTTCCTTATAAGCATGCCTTCCAGATGTGGTCCTTAATTATATATATTCTCTGAATGTATTCCATTTTTCATGGTGGTATGCTAACATGTGGGAGAATGCATCCCATTTGTACATGCAGGTGAGAGGTAATCATTTGTTGACACTTTATTTGCTATTCTGATTGATTAAATATCTTTTCTTTGAATGAATCTGTCCTCTGGCTGGTTAGTAAAAGTAAACATATTGGTGGGAACCCATGAGCTAGAGTTTTAAGTGGGAGGGAGATGATCCAAAGACGGTCTCAAACATGTGTAACAGCTTCTGAGTTCACATGTGAGAGGGAATACTAGAAGAGATTCAAGATCTCCCTGATGCAGATACTTCCTTCAAAGAAATCTTTACCCACCCATATCTTTTTGTCCTATATGACTTTTGTCCATGTCCTCTCTTCTGTGATACCCATTGTTTTAAATATGGAATTCCAAAAGTGGTTAGATTTATATCTGGCAGTTTGGCTTGCCAAGCTGGTAAGCTACATGAGGGCAAGAACCAGTATTATCTAAAATTTGAATGTTTCTTAATGTTTTTCATGTAGTGTGTCTTAATAAATATTTCTTTTTTTAATGGCTGCAATAATTTTTGGGTGCTAAGAAGCACCTACAGACAGATTTGGATATTGTTTCTCATAGGTAAAGTTTATTTTCCTACAATGCCCAAAAATTAAACTGTTCATTGTTTTGCTGCTCATTTTAGAACCTTCTGGCTACTGCTTATGATGTTATCTTATATTTCTGTAGCACTTTAGGGTTTAGAAAACACTTTTTTCATAACAACCCTGTGAAATAGGCAGCAAAAGTATTATTAACTCCATTTTATAGATTAAAAAATGTGAGGCTCAGAAAGGTTGAGTTACTTGACCAAGGCCACAGAGTTAATAAATGTCTCATATCCAAGTATTCTAACTCTTAAACTAATGCTCTTTCCATGACGCCCTCAGCACCCTCTGATTGGGAGAGCAGAACAAAAAATTCTTCCTAAAACCTCCATTTAAAAAGGGCCCCCCAACCAGCCAACTCTCCACTTCCCACCAGCTGTACTTCTTGGACTGGCTTCCACTATAGCCCTGAACATGGTACCCTTCCCCCTGCACCTCTGCTTTTTGTCTTCCTTTTGTATGTTATCTTCCACCATTGGATTGTAAGCTCCTTGAGGGCAGGGACTGTCTTTCTTTTTCTTATTTGTATCCCCTTCACTTAGCAGGTGTTTAATAAATGTTTATTGGCTGATTATGCTGTTGTAAGATTTACTTTTCCTGCTGTATCTAATTCATTCAAAAATACTTAAGCTCTTGTTATGTACAAAATTATGCTAGGCATTGGAGGAGATACAAAGATAAGTGATGTGGTCCTTGCCCTCATGGTGGGGAGGGTATTAGACACATACATAAATATGAAATAACTATTCCTATAAATATATACCTTTCAGAATAGATTATAAAAGATACACAAGAGAGATCCAAAGTACTCATCAAGGACTAAGCAAGGAAAGGCCATCACCTATTAATTAAGTAGAAGATTGCCATACCCTCCAAGCCTGATGGCAAAATCTTTGCCACTTTCCCCTTTAGAAATCTTGGATTCCATTCATAACTAACCTCCATAAATATATTCTGTGATCTGCACTTAACCTTCCCTAGAGTTAGGTGTTTATTACATTGAATTAATCTTTAATTGGCAGAATTTCAGGCAATTGAGGGAGCAATATTTCTGGACAGGGGCCCTTACCCTTAAACCTTAACACACTTAGCCTGTTTCAGTCCTGGGGGAGGTGAGAGAGTGGGATAGAGAGAAAGGAATACACTGTATGTGGCTCCCAACCTATTCACTCCAGCAAACGGAAGCAGCAAAGCAGGAAGGAGGTGAGGGACTAGGTAAAGCTGAATATTACTCTGAGGCCCTTATAAAGACCCTTGGATCTATCACCCAGAAAGATTCAAATATCTCAGCCTTCCTAGTTGTCTGAAAGTACACTCCCAGCCAAGCCAGTTATCCTAGGAGGAATTCCTTCCTCCAAGCCCAGATGACAAGTTTGCCTACTCCTTGGTACTAGGGTGGAAGGAAGGGTGGCCACGGGGCTGACTTGGCTTAAAGCAGAGCTCCAGTCTGTGCTAATAACAGACTAGACCAGCTAGGGTCGAAGACTGAAGGCAGGAAGCTGGGGGAGTGACATTTTGGTCAGGATACCATGCTTCTGAAAAGAAATTTCAATTGTGCAAAGAGGAAGGGGAAAGGAGTCACAAACTTTCCTCCTCCCTCTCTCCTCTAAAAACCATCCTTTTTTTTCAGTTGGTTCCAGAAATATTTAGTTGGGAGATATGAAAGCAATCCTGATTGTAGTCATTAACATGAACCACTTACCGTTTATCCCTAAATACCGTCCTGCATAATAACTATGCTTCCATACTTTCATACTTTGATGGGTCTGTCATCTTATCGACGTGGAGCATCCTTCCAATGTCCTCTTGTTCCGTTTGACTCCAATCCACATTCTCCCATAGATCCTTTACATGGGGTCCATCCAAAGTTTTGGGGCCCATCCTCAATATCTTTTGATGTTCCTTGGATACCAATGGAGTACCAGGGTTTTCCATCTGTCCTCTTTTTTTCTCCTCTTTTCCTGTCATACATCTCTGATGACAACCTTTATACTATGTTGCTTATGATTTCTTTATTAATAATAATTTCTTTATTAATAATAAAATTTTTATTTGTTGCCTGTGTAGATTATGGGCCAGGGTGTGCTGGTAAATGTTTAACAACCCCCCCCTACCAAAGGCAACACACTTTTAAGTTTAATCTGCATTATGAATAGTTTCTCCATCTTTCTTAAGTCAAATAGAAATAGGGGCCACTAAACCATAATAAGGTTCTCTGTGAACCACATATTGATAGCAATTTTCTTTTTCTTTTTTTTTTTTTGTGTGAAGCACTTGGGGTTAAGTGACTCGCCCAGAGTCACACAGCTAGTGAGTGTTATGTGTCTGAAGCCAGATTGGAACTCAGGTCCTCCTGATTCCAGGACTGGTGCTCTATCCACTGCGCTACCTAGTTGCCCCATGGCAATTTTTAAATGTGATGTTATATATGTTATCATATTTTTATTTTTAAAAATATTTCCCAATTATATTTTAATCGAATTCAGGTGGTTGGTCTAAACAATCAACAAAACATTAAATCAAAGTCTGATTTATATGTAGCACTTGCTGAGTTTTGAAGCATAAATGCTCATGCTGAAAGAGCTGATTGGCTCTTGTTAGCTGGTGTGCCCCCTGGTTATCTGTGAACACATGGTTCTGCCTAGATGTAGCTCACGGGGAGGCATGCATAGGTATCTCTAGTCTTCTTCATTCACCTTTCTCCAAGGAAGACTTTGATTCCTGCCAGGAGGGGAAACAGGAGATTGGGGCCATGAAGGAGACCAGTCTGTTCTCCTCAGAGAGGGAATACTGGGCCAGAGTTATATCTGCCTACCACCCTGACCATTGCTAGCCTAGGGGAATAAAAGTCCAAGCTGTGCTCCTGATCCCTATACCTTAATGGAGGAGTGCCCTAAGCTATATATACAAAGGCTTGACTCTCTTCCCACCAAATGCCAGCTGCACAGAGACCACATACAGAGTTGAAGAAATTAACCTATCTGGCCAAGCTAATAGCAAACAGAAACCAGATCAGTTATACAATGAAAATGTAACAGATCAATGAGTTCTCCCACTGGGTTTGAGGTATCTCAGTTCAACCAAAAGAGTCCTAGCTCTCACCCACGGGGATTTTATACAAAGTTTCTAGTGTGCTAACCTGGAGAGAGGGACATGATTGAGGTGCCGGCTCTTCTACAACTTCCTCTTCTTCCCAGAGTCCATTTCCCTTTAGGGACCTCTCCTGAAGCTGAAAGTCAAGAGACCAGAATCTCCTCCTAAGTTCTTGCCAAGTCTGGGAGCAATCAATCTTTCCCAATGAGGAGAGTCTAATTCAAATAGGCTTTGAACCTCTGGTTACGTTCAAACAGACGTTGAGTCTCTGGTTACAAATAGAAGGCAGCCTAGTTATAATCATCAGGCATCTCTGCGTTACATTTTCAATATCAGCCTGATAAACTTGGTTGTAGGTTTTATTTTATTCCAGCACTAAACTCTGTTTATCTATGTTTAGTCTTGGTGGTTTGTTTCACATGTAGCTTGGTTGTCTACTTACAACTGAAAAAAATTAGACTTTGACTCCTCTGCATCTATTTCTGCAATGGGGTCCCGAGATAGAACGGAGTTTGAGGAAAGAAGCCCCTTCCATTGAGTGATCGACAGTATGGTTTCTGGCTGGCAGTTTGGGTGGGTCAGTGTTTGACTTGCCTCCTTCATAGAGGAAAAAGCCCTGGACTTGGAGTAAAAAATAAATCTGGGTTCAAATCTTAGCTCTGCCTCTTAATAGTTAATATGAACTTGAGGAAATCACAATTTCCCTGAGCTTCTGGTTCCTCATCTGTAAAACATAGCAAGTAAAATACTTGTACCATCTACCCCTATAGAAGGGGTATAAGGTATATAAGTTGCTGTGAGGAAAGAACTTTATAGACTCTGAAGTGTTTCATACATGTGAGTTATTATTATTCACAGACTACTCGAAGGTCCCTAAAGGGGAGAGGGAGAGATAGAGAACTATCCACTAGATAATGGGCCCCAACTCTAAAAGTTGAAAAGATAGCTCTGGTCTCACTTCCTCTCCTCCTGAATGAATGAATGAATGAATGAATGAATGAATGACGCATTTATTAATGCTTACTAGGTACCAAGGACCGGAGATACAAATAGAAAAGTATGTTCTAATGAGGAATGCATATAGGAGGTAGGTAGCCCTATTAACAGAACTGGAGCAATTCAATTTAGTAAGCATTCATTAAGTATATACTGTGTGCAGAGTGTTGTTTAGTCATTGTTCAGTCATGTCTAACTGTTCGTGACACTTTTGGAGGTTTTCTTGGCAAAGATACTGTGCAGTGGTTTGCCATTTCCTTCTCCAGTTCATTTAACAGATGAGGAAACTGAGGCCAACAGAGTTAAGTGACTTGCCCAGGATCAGACAGCTAGCATGTGTCTGAGGTCAGATTTGAACCCAGGTCTTCCTGACTCCAGGCCTGGCACTCTAGACACTGTGCTGCCATGTGCAGAGTACCATATCACTAAACCTAACACTCTCTGGGAATGGGTGCTTGCTGAATTAACCTTTAATTGGTAGAACTTTAGGCAGCTGAGGGGAAAATATTTCTGGAAAGGGGGTCTTCCCTTTAAACACTCAACCTATTCTAATCCTGGAGGGGTAGGTTGGTGGAGAGACAAGCATACAGAAAATGTGACTCCCCCTTCCAGCAGGAGAAAGAGGCAAAGGAGGAAGGAGTGAGGGACTGGTAATACAGGATATTACTCAGGCCACTTATGAAGACCCCTGGATCTATAATCCAGAAGGACGCAAACATCCAAGCTCTCCTAACTCTCTGATAGGGGATACTTCAAAGTCAAATATCCTGGGAAGAGCTCCTTTGTCCCACCCTCAGACGACAAGTTTGCCTATCCCTTGTTACTACGAGTAGAGACAGAGCTCTGGAATAGGGGCGGCTGCTGCTGTTGTTGGCCCAAGGCCAACCCTGGCTATTGGCCCAACTCTGAGGAAAGCTGTGTTCTGGTTATCACCCCATGAGGTCCCCTTGCTCAGTGCTATCAGCTGTGGGGAGGAGGGTAACCCTAAGAGAGAGGAATAACTTTCTGTCTCTCACACAGTGGTCACCTTCATAATTACTGTACACTGCTGCTACCACATTTCACATGGTAGCAAGATAGGCCATTTTTCCCCACTAACGAAATGGCTTTTCCTCTCCGTGGTGTTCTGACCCAAATACAGCAGCTGGTGAATTCTGGGAAAAAACAATGCAACGATGCAACACATATGAAAAGGCATTCAGGTGCTCTGATAATGGAGCAATTAATTAAAGGACAATAATGAAAATGTTCCAGATAACTCACATCAAGCAGCTCTTCATGATTCCTTCTGTATCCAGGATATAAAATCACAATTATCAGTTAATTTGTTTTTAATACGTCCGTGTAGCATTAGGCAATTCTTTGGTAATTGAACAGCAGCTAAATGCCCAGGTGTTTTAAAATACTTTTTACTCAATTACCCAACTTTTAGAAGACACAAGTTACGCAATTAGCTCAGATTATTCACACACAGATGCACACCCTTAATCATTGTAGTAATAATAATAACTGCTCACATTTATTTACACTTTTTAATCTTATACAACACTTTCTCCTCAACAACACTTTGAAAATGTTAGTTGTCAACCATTTTGCTGATGATAAAACTAATCTCTCAGGGCTCTTCTATAGCTGATGGTCTATGATCATTAAATGGTCCACGTGGCATAGTAGATAAGAGTTTAACTTGAAGAGAGGATGATGGGTTCTAATCCTGACTAATATTTCCTAGCTGGGTGACTGTGTCATTCTAATAGCTTTGAACCTCTATTTCTTCAACTGCAAAATGAGGATATTAATACCAGTAGTATCTACTTCTTAAGATTGTTGCATACTCATATGATATAATGTATACAAAGTCTTCGCAGACATTAAGGGCATATTATAAATGTCAGTTTAAAATAACAAAAATAAATAAATGATGTTCTTTGTTATTGATTTGTTTCAGTTGTGTCCGACCCCATTTTGGGGGTGGAGGAGTTCTTGGCAAAGATACTGGAGTGATTTGCCATTTCCTTCTCCAGCTCATTTTACAGATGAGAAATTGAGGCAAACAGGGTTAAGTGACTTACCAAGGGTCAAACAGCTAGAAAGTGTCTGAGGCTGGATTTGAACCCAGGTCTTCCTGACTCCAGACCCAGCACTCTATCTACCTAGCTGCCTTTAAATGATGTTCAGAGATGTTAAATGTCTTAGCTATGGTCTCATACCCAAAAAGTGGCAAAGGTAGACCACCTATCCCAGATCCCGATTCCAAATCCAGCACTCTGTCTTTGCTGTCTCTCCATTTTGGAATGAGGCATAAGCATAAATTTATCAGACTTTTATTGTATGCCTTTTCATTGGATGCATTATATTCATATGGTTTGCCATTGTATATTGGGAACCGTATTTTGTCTCTGCTTTGTTCAGTACCTCTCTGTGTGTGCGTAGTCCATGATACTGGTAAGACGCATTTGCAGATATCACTAGAGATGTGGGAGTCATTCCATAGTTCTTAAAAAATATTTCTTAAGCACCTACTTTGTGCTAGGAATCGTGATGGGTGCTATAAACAAGGAAGATGAAAAAAAATACAACACCTGGTTCCTGCTCTCAAGGAGTTTGCCGTATGTTTGAGGATATAATAGATATGCACAGAAAAATCATTAACAATAGGCTTCAGGGTTAGCATGGTAAAGTAGATCAAGGGCCTAGGATCGGGATGGGGAACCTGTGGCCTCGACGCCACATGTAGCTCTCTAGGTCCTCAAGGGCAGCCCTTTGACTGAATCCAAACTTCACAGAACAAATCCCCTTAATAAAAGCATTTGTTCTGTAAAACTTGGACTCAGTCAAAAGGCCACACGCGAGGACCTAGAATGCCACATATGGCCTCGAGACTGCAGGTTCCCTACCCCAGCCAAGTTCAAAACTGCCTCTCATGCTTCCTCCACAACCTCCCTTGAACCTCAGCTTTCTCATACATGAAATGAAGGCCTCGGAAATGCCTCTGAGGGGTATTCCAGGTGCTGGATTTATGATCCTATGATTTGTGATTTCATTGGTGCAAATAGCCTTACCCTCATGTAGCCTGAAAGTCCTCCATGCCCTAGCAGACAGTTTCATGAGTTACTTTAGCAATGTGTCCATGATATATTTAGTCTATATTTATATATACATATATAAAATGTCCTTAAAGCCTTAATGCCATTTTGAAATTTAAATGTTAAATTAAAATAAGTTAAAATTTACAATTAAAATGGCACTAAGACTTTGAGGACACCCTGTATCTATTCTATAGTCTTGTTTATTTGGGTTTTGGTTTTTTTTTTTTTGTGCAATGTAAGCTACCAGAAGGTTGGAATGAAATGCTTTCCAAGTGACATAATTGGAACAAAGCTCCACACCCAAGGCCAAGGAGGCATAAGCAATATTGGTGGTGATTGATTGTTCTCCAAGTAGAATCCTAAAGATGCATCTCTTAATTACAACATTAACCCTAAATGACCTGGTTGGAGGGAAACGGAGAAAGTGATTCCAAGTTCCAAGCATATATTTGTGTGTGCATGCGTGTGTGTGTGTGTGTATGTGAGCGTGTGTGCATATGTGTGTGTGCGCTCAGAGAAGGTGGCACTGCCAGAAGCTTTATTATGAGCAGGAGGGATAATAGCAATAAGATACTGTCCCTATATTTTTTCCTGTATCTCCCTGGTACTCTCGGGTCAGATTTCCAGGTTTGTGGTCTTTCTGGGCCACAAAGGTATAGCTGCCAAATCCGTTCTCCTCCACCCTTTGGAATTCCTAATTCTCTTCAAAGTTTACTTCAGGGGCCACCTCCCACACCTGGTATAAGAAGCCATCCTTTTTTTTTTTTTTTATAGCAGCTCTTTTTGTGGTGGCAGAGAATTGGAAATTGAGAGGATGCCCATCAATTGGGGAATGGCTGAACAAGTTGTGGTATATGAATGTAATGGAATACTATTGTGCCATAATAAATGATGAGCAGGTGGACTTCAGAAAAACCTGGAAAGACTTGCATGGACTGATTCTGAGTGAAGTGAGCAGAACCAGGAGAACCTTGTACACAGCAACAGCCACGTTGTGTGTTGACTAACTTTGATAGACTTAGCTTTTCTCAGCAATGGAAGGATCTAAGAAATCTTTAATGGTCCCATGATGGATAATGCTATCCACATCCAGAGAAAGAACTTTGGAGTCTGAATGCAGATTGAAGCATACTATTTGCTGCTTTTTTTCTTCTGTTTTGTTTTGTTTTCTGTTTCTTGTGGTTCTTCCTATTGGTTCTAATTCTTCTTTACAACATGACTAATGTAAAAATATATTTAATAGGAATGTATATGTATAACCTATATCAGATTGTGGAGGCGGGGAGGAAGAAGGAGAAAAAAAACTCTAAAGCTTATAGAAGTGATTGTTGATAACTCAAAATAAGTTAATAATAAAAAGCCATCCTTCATCCCCTAGGAATTGCTCTCCACACATCTTGCCCCTCCAAAAATAATTGTGTTTATACTGTATAGATTTTTATTTACTTACCAGTGTACATGTTTTACTTCACACACCCTCTCCCTCCTCTCCTCTACCTGTCCCCCCACCATAATTCTTCCTACAACATAGACTATTTCATTTTTTCATACCCAATACAGTGTCTTGCACATAGGGGAGGGAAATAGTGACTGGGTCTATAATTTTATTGTTTTATGGAATTACTGGATGAGGAAAATCCCCCTTCCAACATAGGTTAGCACCTTTTCTTCAACTTGTAGTCTTAGAGAGATGCCAAGGGCTCTGGGGGTTAAGTGAATTGACCAGGATTACACAGCCAGTATGTGTCTGAGGCAGGCCTTGAACCCAGGGCTCTGCTCTGATACCTGTTGTCTCTCCACTACCCTATTACACCTCTCAGTCACACATATTAGGGACTTAATAAAGATTTGTTTCATTGAATTAAGAATAGCTCTTCTGTGCTCCAGGAGGTGGTTAGGAGAGAGACTCTCTCTCTTTTGTCTCTTAGTTAACCCCAGGCTCTTTTAGTCCCTGCCCCAGCTCCCAGCCTCCATGGGTTGTTTCTGGCAAAGGCCCCGAGGGCTGTGAGGCTCTCTCTGCATGTGGGCATTAAAATTACATGAGAGGACATTGGCTGCTCAGACAGAGGTCAACTTTCAGTGAGATACAGCTACAGTTAGCGATTTAATAAAAGGGAACATGGAGAAAGAGGAAAACACCAAAAAGAAGGCAGCAACATTGTCCCTCTCACTTTTCTGTTTTTAGATGGCTAATGCTGACCTTCAGTTTTCTCTATTCTCATAGGAGGAAAAAACCAAAACAGGAAACTTTCCTCCCTAAATGATGCAGCCCCTCACCAGCCCAAAGTAGGGATTTCTTTACTTCTCTTTTCCTATCAGACTTTTCATTTCTTTCCACTATCAACTTCAGCTTGGGCCTAATTCAGAACTTTCTTGTCCTAGCTCCTGTTCTCTATAAAATCTGCCAGTCCTTACCATTGGGGCTATTTTCACATGACTTCCATTGAATTTCCACCTCGTTTTCTCTCCCATCACATTGGTTTGCTCAGTTCTCTTCTCCGCTGCCTTTCAGAGTCCTGGTGCTCTTGGTTCTGGCATCTGGATTGTCCAGCCTGTTTCCAGCCTCGTTGGCCCCAGGGAGAAACACAAGTACAGTATAACCTCCTCTTCCTTTGAAGGATTCAGGGCAAAATGCATCAACCCCAGTCGCTGGGGTGCCAGCTAATTTACTAAATGGTCCATGAAGGGACCTGAAAGGGTCAACATGGCACCCTAGTATCTGCCTTTCTAGTAAGGAGTCACTTCCACACTTTTGTTGGGTCCTTTGAAAGGCTGATTTTGAGGTGAGAAGATACTGTTTGTAGTCTCAGTTCTGATGTAAAAATACTGCCTCTGTGACCATGGACAAGTCCTCTCACTATCTTGAATCTCAATTTCTTCATCTATGGAACAAGGAAGTTGGATTAGACGATATCTATGGTCCTTCCTGCCTCTAAATCCCATAATCCATTGATCTGTGAATGACAAAAATACTATTGTACTACCTCTCACAGTGATGCTGTGAGGAAAGTGCTTTGTAAACCTTAATGTTCTTTTTAAAAAAGGAAACTATTATTTTCACTTATGTCAACCAACTTATTTTGTTCCTTCAAAAGATGAATATTACCTTTAGAGAAGGGTGGCTAGACTGTAACAGCTAGGTGGTAGATAGAGCCAGGCCTAGAGTTAAGTTCTGAGCTCAAATAAGGCCTCAGACATTAGCTCTGTGACCTCAGGCAAGTCATTTAACCTCTGTATGCCTGAGTTTCTTCATCTGTAAAATGGAGATAATAAGAGCATCTACCTTCTAGGATTATTGTGAGGATAAAATTAGATAATATTTGTAAAGCACTTTGCAAACCTTAAGGTGCCATATAAATACCAGCTAGCTATTAAACAGAAATATCTTTTTGTTTCCTTCTGTCTCTTATGTTATTATGATAGTGTGTATGTATTAAGTAGCTTAAGCAGCTTTAATCACTTTAAATTGCACTAAAACCTTTGGGGCAGTCTATATAGGTATACATATATATCTATGTATCTATCTATATATATGTAACAAACATATGTATACGTTATGAAAGTATACAAATCTCACTTATCCAGAAGAGGCTTAGATGATGACCTTATACACTAAGACTATTTAAGGAATCTCAGAACACTGTGGAGTTAATTGCTCACAAATGCAAGCAGAAATAGCAATCAATCCAAAAAGCATTTATTAAGTGCCTACTATGTGTCAGGCCCTGCTCTAAGAGCTCATATATAAGCAATCCATCCTTCAGCTAGGACATATGTGAGGATATGCACAATAAATATAAACAGAATAAATACAAATATATGCAGACTAGTTATATACAAGGCTGTTTGGAAGGAATGGTGCTAGCAGTTGAGGGGATCAAGAAAAATTACCTGTAGAAGATGTTGCCTGAGTAGCATCTTGAGGAAAGAGGAATTCCCTAATGTAGAGGTGAGGAAAGATTGTATTCCAGGCATTTCTACTGCAAAAGCATGGAAACCTTAGGTAGTCTTTGTATTATATGGGTTTGGAGGTGGAAGCAGAAAACAAAAGACAGGTATACTCAATTATTTCTCTGGTCCCACTCTTGGAATGTGGGTATTACTGGTCTAGGATAGAGTGCTGGGCCTGGAGTTAGGAAGATCTGAGTTCAAATTTAACCTCAGACACTTACTAGCTATATAACCCTGGGCAAGTCACTTACCTCTGCATGCCTCAGTTTCCTCAACTGTAAAATGGGGATAATAATAGCACCTACCTTCCAGGGTTGTTGATCAAATAAGATAATATTTATAAAAAGCACTTAACACAGTACCTGGCACATAGTAGGTGCTGTGTAAATGTTTATTCTCTTCTCTTCCTGCCTATTCTAACCTACTCTTTTGTTATTGCCTTCAATTCCTCCCCTACAGAGAGATTTCTCTGTGCATTCTTGAAGGGAGGGGGAAAGCAATAGAGAAGGCAGAATCACCCCTCAGTACAGCCTCCCCCAAGAAAGCAATGGCAATTAACTCACTTTCACTTAATGGCAAAAGCCTCACATCCACTTTACATACTTTGGGATATTTAATAAAATTAATAAAGTAGTATCATTTTCTCTCAAATTGCTCCTGAGCCCCCAGTGAATACCCAGACTTAGCAATCATTCACTTTACCCTTTGGACCAGGACTATTTTCTAGTCCCTCCTTTTGCAACTCCCTAGTCCCAAATGCTAAAGCACACACATCAGAATAAGTTACAGTCAATCATAATTTTATCTAGAATAAGCCAGTTTTAAAATACTATTTAAATAAGGAATTTTAAAAAAATTCAAAAAGCAGAAAACCACTGTAATACTTATTTTCCATCCCAGGAAGATAGATTATGGGAAAGAGACTGACTGATACCTATTCTCCCTAATGGAAAGTGCCTTCAGCTGTCCCGTTCTGCCCAAAGAAAGCAGAGGTGAATACAGTACCGAGAGGAATACCAAGGCAGCCATGCTGATCCAACGTTCAACTGTCTAGTTTCTAGACCGGCGTTCTTCACCTAGGGTCCTTGAACAAGTCTGAAAAATATTTTAATAACTTGATTTCAATATAATTCATTTCCATTACAATCATAAATATTTTATTTTATGCATTTTAAACATTGTTCTGAGAGGGAGACCATGGGCTTTGCCAGGCTGCTCAAGAAGTCGTGACAAAAAAGGTTTAGAATCCCTCCTTTAGAATCACATGCCAAAGCACTTGCTTGAGCTCATCTCTTGAATCATGTGCCCCACAATAATCCCAACACATCTAGTCTCAGTCTCTCTCAAGAATGGGAGAAAACAGTGTTTTCTGTTTGTGACTATATGTCCAAGAACCATCCTCTATCCAAAAAGTAATGTCTCCTCATACTTTGCTATACTTATCCACATAAACTAATTAAAATCTACCAGATGTCTACATAAAATTATTACTATCTTTATTTTGCAGATGAATACACAGATATAGAAACTGCTTATGTGATGTTTCCAAGGCAGTGGTGGCCAAAATGAGAATATCAGGTGGTTGGGACTGCTAAATCTGCGGCAGAAATATAACCAAGGCTCCCCTTGAAGTCTAAAAGAAGGGATATGCTGACTGGAGCCCTTATAGGGACATTTGGTCCTCTGAAGATATTTAGGCCTTTCACAGCAAGAGAGTCCAGGAGGAAAAGCCAATTGTCAATAAATGCATAGAAATAAAAACCACTTTGGCATAAAAATGGTTGGAGAAGAAATGGCAAACCAGTCAAGTGTCTTTGCCAGGAAAATGCCAAATGGGGTCACGAAGAAGCAGACACAGCTGAAAAGACTGAATAACAAATGAAAATGGTAGGATAGAGGATATGGACCTGTGATTTCACCGGGGTAGGGAACTCCCAGTAGTAATGGAGGTTGGCAATTTCTCTGCAACTTACAGTCTTAAGAGCATTTCCTGGGGGTATTGGGGAGTTGTGACTTGTTCACTGTCATACAGCCAACATGTGTACAAGGCAGGACCTGACCTGGCTCTTCAGTTTAGTTTTTTTAATCTACTGCTGTTGTTGTTGGGTCGTTTTCATCCTTGTTTGACTCTCCATAACTACATTTGGGGTTTTCTTTACAAAGATACTGGAGTGGTTTGCCATCTCCTTCTCTAGCCCATTTTATAGATGAGAAACTGAGGCAAACAGGGCTAAGTGACTTGCCCAGGGTCACACAGTAAGTGTCTGAGACCAGATTTGAACTCATGTCCTTCTGACTCCAGGGCTGATGCTCTTTCTACTGCACCATGCAGCTGCTCCATCTCCAAGCCCCCTTTAAAAAAATCTACTGCTATCTCTCTATTAAAAAAAATGATGATGGAGTCATCTCTTTAAGGGATAAAATCTGACTACATCACAGATCCTGGTGAAGTTGTGGCCACCTTCAATAAAATCATCACTGATAGCCATGATTTCCTCCAGCACTTCTTAAGCAACTGCAAAACTCTCTTTTTAATGATCAGAAATAGCAATGGACTCAGAGCTGTAAAATCAGGAACTTCGAGAAAGTCCTGACCAGACTTTACCAGCCAATTTAGGAGAGTTTGTATCATTCTCCCAAATTTCTATTTTGAGAGGAAATAGTCTTGTTTTAGCTAACAGGCACAGCACAGTAAAATACAAGGTGTCAAGACAATGTAAGAGACTGAAACTCTGAATGTTAGATAAATATTTGGTGGTTTCTAATAAATAGTGGGGGAAAAATAAAGCATTTACTGAAAAGTGATACTAGGAGAGCAGAAGCGAGAAAGGGGGAAAAATCTAGTTAACTTTTGAATTTGTGCTAGTGAGCTTATTCATTCGTTCAAATGAAGAATGCTAAGCTCTGGAAATACAAAGGCAAAAATGGAAACAGCAAAGCCCTCAAAGGGTTTACATTCTACTTGTAAGCTGTAACATATACTTTATTTTTTTTTAAGTTTTCAACATTCACTTTTATAAGATTTTGAGTTCCAAATTTTCCTTCCTTCCCTCCTCCCTCCCCAAGACAGCAAGCAATTTGATATAGGTTATACACAATATATACTTTAAAAAGCAAATACAACACAGTAACAGCCACGCTGGGTGATGACTAACTTTGATAGACTTAACTCTTCTCAGCAATGCAAGGATCTAAGACATCTCCAGAAGTCTCATCCACATCCAGAGAAACAACTACGGAGTTTGAATGCAGATCAAAGCATACTATTTGCTCTTTTTTTTCTTCTGTTTTGTTTTGTATCCTCTTTCTAGTGGTTTCTCCTGTTGGTTCTAATTTTTCCTTACAGCATGACTAATGTGAAATATGTTTAATAGGAATGTATATGTACAGCCTATATCAGAAGGGAGGGGGAGAAAAGTTTAAAATTCAAAAGCTTATGGAAGTGATTGTTGAAAACTAAAAATAAATTAATTTTTAAAAAAGCAAATATAAGAGAGGATTAATATATGGAGGATTAATTTCTGAGGGTGCAGAGGGTGGGGGAGGAAACAAATACGAGATAATTTGAGGACAGAACACTAACTCCTGAGGTGGAAGAAAGGGGGAAAGAAAGAAAGGTTTCGTGGAGGGGGTGACATCTGAACTGAGCCTTGAAGGAAGCTAGCCATCATAAATGGCTGAAGTGAAGGGGAGTCCATTCTAATCAGAGGTTGCAGCCTAACAAAGGTAGGGAGATAGATTTGGAATGCAGAGTTTAAGGAAGAGCATGAAGGTCAATCTGGTTGAAATGTTTGTTGTTGTTCAGTCATGTTCAACTCTCCGTGATCCTATTTGGGGTTTTCTTGGCAAAGATACTGGAGTGGTTTGCCATTTCCTTCTCCAGCTCATTTTCCAGATGAGGAAACTGAGGCAAACAGTTAAGTGACTTGCCTAGGATCACACAGCTAGTAAGTGTCTGAGGCCACATTTAAACTCAGGTCTTCCTGACTCCAGGCCTGGCACTTTAACCACTGTGACACCTAACAGCCCCTTGGCTAAAATGCAAAGGACATGAAAGGTGAAAGGGATAGGAACTGTGATGATATAGGATATAGGAAGGAACACCTGGGTGAGGACACTTCCTCTACCAGTGCAGCCAAGATCACCTGGCTATTATATGTCAAAGGCAGCACACTGGTGTTCCTGCCTTCTGGGTCAGCTCTCTATCCATTAGGCCATGCTGAGTCAGAGCTCATTGCTTAGGCTGAGGGTAACTTTTAATTGGGAAGCCATGGATTTTTTTCTCCCTGTAACAGCTGTTTTTATTTGGTCACTTTCCTCGAATACGGCTATTTTTAGTGCTGTACCCCCATAACAGTACACAACCCACTATAGCTTTATGCTCATTTTACCTGTGCTCATGTTTAGAAACAATGGAGTAAGGAAGTTTAAATTCTCTGAGAAAGATTTCCTGAGATAGTGCTGGAGAATGATTCCACAAACATCTGGGGAAAATCAGGAGTTGCTGCACAGAGACAAGCTTAGCCTGTAGAAAATAAATTATTCGAAAGTGCTGTATGGGACCCATCTCAAAGTTTCATAAAGCAGGAATGAAACACAGATACATTCATTGTATTTTCAAATTCGGTGGTATTTATTCCATCTGGCACATTTGATTTAAAGGAAGAAATTGGTTTCTGAAGCAATCTGGTTGAGGATTGTTCCCCAGGGCATCACCTGCTAGTACTGGAATTCAGAAGTGAGTGCTGGGTTTCATTCTGGGCAGGAATTCCACAATAAGCTAGTTATGCATGCTCTTTCCTAAGCTGTTCCAATAGCTCAAGGCTTCAACTATTTCCAGGCCTCTTTTACCTCATTTCTCGTACAGTGGAATATATTTTATAAATTTATATGTGTCATTTCCACACAGTATTATGAAATGTTATACCAGGAATGTGTCAATCTCCAGCTAAAGAGAAAAGAAGGTTTCAAGTGTATGTACAGGGGATCGATGACTAAGTATCTGAAGGGAGCTCCGCAGAGCAAACAGAGAGAAAGTTATGGAAGAGGCAGACATGCAATTATATCTTGTTTCCTCCATGCAGTGACTATGACATTTCCTGCAGTCAAAAATGGTGATGAAACTAATCTCTGCAGCTCATGTTCAAAGCCTGGTTATCCAAGAGGTCCAGCCATTTGGTCCCAGGGAAGGGGAGCAAAGCGTCAGCAAACAGCAAGAATTCCAAGAGCTGAAGGTCAGTTCAGGGAGATCTGGTGTCCCACCCTTTCCCCTTAAAGGTAGTCGCAGCTGCCAGGTTGAGGGGGATCCATAGGGCCCACATGGCCAGGGATAATGTTGTCTGTGAGAGGTAGAGGTCCCTCTATGAGGGTTTCACAATCTTTCTCTGGAGAGAAGTCAAAGGATAGACAGAATTATCCTTTGATTCAATTTAATGAATATTTCTTAAGCCTCTACAGTCTGCCAGCCAATGTGCTAGGTTCTGGGGCTTCAAAGATGGAAATGAAACCATCCCTGCCCTCAAAGAGCTTATATTTTACTGGGGAGATAGAACCTGTATATTAGTAAGTAGAAAGTCTTTTCAAAATCATACAAAATACAAAGTAATACAAATTACTCAGAACTTAGCACAATCTCTGGCACACAGTAGGCACTTAATAAATGTTTTTTGATTGATTAAAAAAATTAACTTCAAGAGGGTAGAGAGTGATAATACCTATAGGTGGAAGTAGGGATTAGGAAAGGCATTATATAAGACATGGCGTCTGAGCTGTGCTTTGAGAAAACCTAGAGACTCTAAGAGGTATAAGTAAGGAAGGAGTGCATTCCAGACAAGGGGGATTACTTATCCCAAGATAGGGAAGGAAGGGAAGAAGTATTTGTTGAGTACCTACTCTGTACCAGGCACTATGCTAAGCACTTTACAAATATTATTTCTTTGGACCCTCCCAACAACCCCGTGAGGTAGGTGCTATTATTATCCCTATTTTACAGTTGAAGAAACTGAAGCAGACAAAGGCTAAGTGACTTATCCAGGGTCATACAGTGAGTGATCAAGGATTTGAGAAAAAGGTTTATGTTTTGTTTTGAATAGAGAACTAGCTTAAAAGCAGGTCACAAGATACTGGGGGAAAGAAGCACCTCTCTGAATGGAAGGTTATTAAACATAAAAATGTTGAACATTTTCATAATGATCTGGATGAGAGTGAACACAATGAAATCTCCAGCACTGCAGATGGGTAGTGAAATGCCAAGCTGACAGGGATAAACTGAAGCAAGATCTCACAAGGTCTTGTGAGTGGGCAGAAAATGGCAAATGCGCTTTAGCATGGGCAAATGTAAGGTAATACATTCTGGGGGAAATAATCCCAAAGTATACTTACAGCAAATCTCTGTCCTATTCCAGGAAAGGGATCTTGCAGTCATGGAAATTGTTCCTCGCATATATTACCTTCCATTTTTCAACACAATTTCATGTCCTCTTTTGATCCCTAAAACAACAACCTGGTGAGGTAAGCAGGGAGTTATCATTCCTACTTCCCAGAGTTGTGAGTCTCTCAAATGAGATAATAATTACAAAGTACTTAGCAGAGTGCCTGGCACATAGTAAGTGCTATATAAATATAATCATCACCATCATCACCATCATCATCATCATCATCATCATCATCATTCTTATTTCATGTTAGAAGATGGAAAAGTGACTTATCCAAGACTAATTAGCAGCAGAGCCAAGACTGGAACTTAGGTCTCTTGATTTTTAACTCTTTCCACTATTTTATACTTCTTCTCTAACACAAGCTAGCATCTCAATGCATGGCATTAGTACTATAGTCCCCTACAATGCCATCCATCTTTAAGAAACATTCATTTTCCTTTTTTTTCAATTAACAATCATCTATTTTCTCCCCTGCCACCTTCTTCCCATTGTGGGGTGGGGTGGGGAGAGGGGGAAAGAAAAAAGAAAACCCTCTAACATATCTGCTTAGTCAAGAAAAACAAATTTTGACTTCTGAGAGCCAAGATGGTGGAGTAAGCAGGACATCACCATCACTCTCCCATACTCACCTCCAAACAACCATAAAATAATGCCCCTAAACAAATCCTGGAATAGCAGAGCCAGAAAAAAGATGGGATGAAACAAGCTTTTAACATTAGAAACTTGGAAGGTTGACAGGAAAGGTCTGTCTCACACAGGTAAAAGGGGAATGTAGTGCAAGACAGGAAGAGTCCCAGCAAGCCAGGAGCAAGCCCTGACTCAGCAAACCAGTGGGAGATCCTGAGCCCCAGTGTGGTAGAGCAGGCAAATGCTAACACTAGGATCCCCCACGTACCTCAGCATAGGTGGGGAACAGACAGACACCAGCTCTGAGAACTCCCACATACTTCAGCATAGCCCCTGACAAAAAGGTTGATGCCAATGACGGGGGCCCCCCACAGATGCCTAAGCAAATGAACAGACACCAGCTTCAGGACTCCACACATAACCCAGCAGAGCCAGGTGAACAGGCAGCCACCAGCATTGAACCACCACATGGGTCGGTGTAACCCCAGGCAAACAGGCAAATGCCAATGCAGGGACCCCTCCCCTTCAAGGGCCTCAGCACTCAGGCAGCCACCCAGCGCACAGACCTGCCACATGCTTCAGTGCAGTCCTGGGCAAACAGGCCAGGAATACCCCACTGGCCTCAGCACCCGCCAGACATCAGCACTATGACCCTGGGTAGCATCAGGCAAGCTGCCAGACCCCAGTGACCTCCAGTAGTGCCAGCCACACACTCCCACCCCTCCCCTCAGTGCAGCACCAGACATGAGGGTCCCCTGTGGGGCTCAGGGCAACATCAGTGCAGCACCAGGTAAATAGCCCAGGGCCTGCAGCCCCTGGAACAAGAAGCCTGAGTCAGTGCCTCTTCCACCCTAGGAGCAGAGCTCAAATTTAAAAGTAAAGAAAAAGGCCAAAAAAATGAGCAAAAAACAACAACTAAAAAAAAAAAAGTATCTGACCCTAGAAAGTTATTATGGTGATAGGAAAGACCAAGACATAAACTCAGAAGACGACAAAATATCAAAACACTTAAGGGCAAAACAAAAATGAAAAGTGGTCTCAAGCCCCACAAAGAAATCATGGAAGAGCTCAAAAAGGAGCTTAAAAATCAAATAAGAGAGGTAGAAGAAAAACTGAGAAAAGAAATGAGAGTCATGCAAGAGAATTATGACAAAAGAAACAATAGCTTGGGATGGAAACTGCTTAAAAAGTAGAATTGGTCAAATAGAAAAACAGATACAAAAATCCACTGAAGAAAACAGCTCCTTAAAAAGTATAATTGGCCAAATGGAAAAGGAAGTACAAAAGCTGAGGAATACAACTGCGTAAAAGTTAGAATTGGGCAAACAGAAACTAAAGACTCTTTGAGATACCAAGAATCAATCAAACAAAATCAAAAGAATGAAAAAAAAAAACCAGAAGAAAATGTAGAATACCTTATGGGAAAAACAACTGAACTGGAAAATAGATCCAGGAGAGATAACCTCAGAGTCACTGGACTACGAAAGACATAATCAAAAGGAGGATGTGGACAGCATCTTCCAAGAAATTATCAAGGAAAACTGCACTGATATCCTAGAATCAGAGGCCAAGATAGGTATTGAAAGAACCACTTATCACCTCAGGAAAGAGATCCTAAAACAAAAACTCCAAGGAACATTATAACCAAATTTCAGAACTATTAGGTCAAGGAAAAACTACTCTAAGTGTTCAGAAAGAAACAATTCAAATATCAGGGAATCACAATCAGGATTACACAGGACTTACTTACAACATTAAAGGATTGGAGGTTATGGAACATAATACTCCAAAAGGCAAAGGAGCTAGGACTACAACCAGGAGTCACCTACCTAGTAAAATTAAGCATAATACTTCAAGGGGGAAAATGGTCATGTAATGAAATAGAAGGATTTCAAGCTTTCAAAAGGAGGAGACCAGAATTGAACAAAAAATTGGATCTCTAACATCAAGACCCAAGAGAAGCCTAAGAAGGGAAAAAGGGAAAAAGGGAAAAGAAAACATAAAGGATTTAATAGAGCTAACCTGTTTACATCCCTACATGGGAAGATGATATTTATAATTCTTAAAAATCATACCACCAATAGTATAGCTAGAAGGAATATACATAGACAGAGGGTGCGGCTATAAGGTGAATTTGAGGGAATGACATTTAAAAAATTACTTAAGGGATGAGAAAGAGGAGTACACTGGGTGCAGAAAGAAGGGAGAGGTAGACTGGGGGTAAATTATGTCACACGAAGAGGTGTGAAAGCTATTGCAGTTGAGGGGAAGATGGGAGGGTGGGTGATGGGCATTGCTTGAAACTTACTCTCATCAGAATTGGCTCAAAGAGGGAATAATATACACAATCAGTTGAATACAGAAATCTATCTTACCTGACAGGAAGTAGAAAGGGAGAAGATTAAGTAAAGGTGGGAGAGAGGGGGAGTGACAGAAGGGAGGGCAGATCAAGGGAGGTGGTAGACAGAAGCAAAGCACTGGTGAGGAGGGAAAGGGTGAAAGAAGAGAAAAAAAGGACAGACAAGAGGAAGAATAAGACAGAAGGAAATACACAGTAATTATAACTGTATAACTGTATAACTGTAAATGTGAATGGGATGAACTCTCCTATAAAATGGAAGTGGATAGCAGAGTGGACCAAAAACCAGAATCCTATGAATATGCTGTGTTCAAGAAACACACCTAGGGGAGCAGCTAGGTGGTGCACCGGCCCTGGATTCAGGAGGACCTAAGTTCAAATCTGGCCTCAGACACATAACACTTACTAGCTGTGTGACCCTGGGCAAGTCATTTAACCCCATTGCCTAACAAAAAAAAAAAAAAAGAAAAAAAAAAGAAGCACAGAGACACACACAGAGTAAAGGTAAGGGACTGGAGCAGAATCTATTATGCTTCAGCTAAAGCAAAAAAAAGCAGGGGTAGCAATCCTTACCTCAGACAAAGCAAAAGCAAAAAATAGACCTAATTAAAAGAGATAAGGAAGGAAACTACCTCATGCTAAAAGGTGCCATAGACAATGAAGTAATATCAATACTAAATATATATGCACCAAGTGGTAAAGCATCCATATTCTTAAAGGAGAAGTTAAGTGAATTATAGGAAGAAATAGATAGCAGAACTATACTAGTGGGGGGGACCTCAACTGTCTCCTCTCAGAACTTGATAAATCCAACAAAAAAATTAACAAGAAAGAAACTAAAGGAGCAAATAGAATATTACAAAAGTTAGATATGACAGACCTTTGGAGAAAACTGAATGGGAACAGAAAGGAATATATTTTTTTCTCTTCAGCACATGGCACCCACACAAAAATTGACTATGTATTAGGGCACAAAAACCTCAAAATCAAATGTAGAAAGGCAGAAATATTAAATGTATTCTTTTCAGATCATAATGCCATGAAAATTACATTCAACAAAGGGCAGTAGAAAGATAGATTAAAAATTCATTGGAAATTAAATAATCTAATCCTAAAGAACAAGTGGGTCAAAGAACAAATCATAGAAATAATGAATAATTTCATTAAAGAGAATGATAACAAGACAACATACCAAAATTTATGGCATGCAGCCAACACAGTACTTAGGAGAAAATTTATTTCTCTAAATTCTTACATCAACAAAAGAGAGAAAGAGCAGATCAATCAATTGGGCATGCAACTAAAAAAAATAAAAAACTAGGAAAAAAAAACAAATTAAAACTCTCCAGTTGAGCACCAAATTGGAAATCCCGAAAACTAAAGGTGAGATTAATAAAATTGGAAGTAAAAAAAATTGAGCTAATAAATAAAATTAGGAGCTGCTTATATGGGGGAAAAAATCCAGTAAGATAGATAAGCCATTGGTTGATCTGATTTTAAAAAAAGAAAGAAACCAAATATCCAGTATCAAAAATGAAAATGGTGAAATCCACACCAATGAAGAAGAAATTAAAGCAATCTTTAGGAAATATTATGCCCAATTACATGCCACTAAATCTGACAATCTGAGCAAAATTGATGAATATTTATGAAAATGTAAATTACCCAGATTAACAGATTGGGAAATACAATGCCTAAATAACTCCATTTTAGAAAAAGAAATTAAGCTATTAATGAAAGAAAAAGAAAAAAAACAAATATTCATATTGGCCATGTCCAAAAATATTTGTCTTATTCCACATCTTGAGTCCATAAACCCTCTATCAGCAGATAGGTAATATTCATCATCCTCTGGAATTGTGGTTGATCATTGCATTGGTCAGAGTTCATAAATCTTTCAAAATTGTTTGTTTTTACAACGTTATTAAGGTATAAATTGTTCTCCTGGGTATGTTCACCTTACCCTGCATAGATGTCATGTCATGATGACCTGAGTTCACATTCTGCTTCAGACGCTTACTAGCTATGTGACCTTGGGCAGGTTACCTAACTCCTCTCAGCCTCCGTTTCCTCATCAGTAACACTGGGATAATAATAGTGCCTACCTCATGGAGCTGGTGTGATGATCAAACAAGATAACATGTGTAAAGTGCTTTGAAAACCTTACAATCTTAGAGAAATGCTACCTAATTATTGTTGTTGTTGTGGTTGTTATTTAGTGGTTTGCAGGTGGAACCCTTCAAGTCATGAGTTCATCACACCTTGAGTAATACGTACAAGTTCCAACAATCTCTGGAAAAAGGTAATTGAAATGATCATAGAGGTAGAAAGGCTCCTATATGTGCAGAGAATTTTAAAATGAGGACTTTTCCATCTGAAAACATAATAACTGTTAAGAGATACTCTCAAAGCTTATATAATCAGGAAAACTAAGTGGAGGGAGGGAAGGAGGGATGGATTCGTTTACCAAATCCCACCATACATGAATTAAGGGACAACTTGAAACCTAAAGGAGACTTTTAAAATAATAACTTCTATTTTTCTGGGGTTTTAAAATTTACAAAGGACTTTCTCTGACAATAGCCCTGTGAGGTTGGAAGGAAAAGTATCCTTTCCCCTATTTTACAGATGAGAAGACTGATATTCAGACAGGTTAAGTGGCTTGCCAATATGGGATCATCCAGCTAGCAAATGTGAAAGGTGGGATTGGAACCTAGGTCTTCTGCCTCCAAGTCCAGGCTACAGTATATAGTGGGAAGATTTCTGGAAATCAGAGACCCTGGATTAAAATTTAGCTCATCTGTAACTTACTATCTGTTCAGAACTCAGTTTCTTTATCTGCAAAATGAGGGTGTTGCACTAGGTGACTTGTGAGGTCAGATACAGCTCTAAAGGTATGGTCTTATGTTCTATAAT
The DNA here is from genome assembly GCF_900497805.2 of Vombatus ursinus. Taxonomy (NCBI): domain Eukaryota; kingdom Metazoa; phylum Chordata; class Mammalia; order Diprotodontia; family Vombatidae; genus Vombatus; species Vombatus ursinus. Next base: position 43,033,495 of record NW_020954590.1, on the reverse strand, counting down.
CTTTCTGCTAGCACACTCAATTTAGGAAATATATTGGTCTAATGAATCTGTACAAGCTGATATAACTAGGTTCAAGAAGGGTTTAGGTATGTCAGATAGAAACATCATAGGAAGCAGTGCATGGTTAGAAAGAGCCAGGAAATCCTGGATCCAAGCCCAGCATTAGACACATACTAGCGGTGTGATCCATGGCAACTCTACAAAATTGCAGAGAAGAGTCTAATCTGCATTGGTAGAGAAAGTTCCTTACTGGGATCTTCCCTTAAACCAGATATATCAAACTTGCTACTGGCAACACAAATAAAAATGCAACACAACATAGGTAATGTTATTTTTTTGTTTCATATATTGTTTCAATATTGTGCAGCTAGGTGGCATAGTGGATAGAATGCTGGGCCTAGAGTCAGGAAGACTCATCTTCCTAAATTCAAATCTGACCTCAGACACTTACTAGCTGTGTGACCCTAGGCAAGTCACTTAACCCTATTTGCCTCAGTTTTCTCATCTGGAAAATGAGCTGGAGAAGGAAATGGCAAACCACTCCAGTGTCTTTGCCAAGAAAATCCCACATGGAATCATGAAAAGTCAGATAGGACTGAAAAACGTCTCTACAACAACACAGTCAAAATTTTAATTTAACACTGTTGCCCTAAACCATGAAATCACAAGTCTGGTAAAAATGAACAAATGAAGAAAAGTTGGGGATATTTGAGGTGCAGTGTTATGTGATTTACTTGAGACAAGTAATAATTTTTATGTAATTTCATTTTGTGACAGTAATGATCATGCAGGTGTGCTTCTACTAAAACTGGGCTAATTTGAACCTCTGTCCTTGACCAAAAAAAATTAAGTTGATTTGGTTTCTCCAGCTTTTGTTAGTTCTCTGTCAGTTAAGTGTTGGGTTTCATGCCAGATGTATTTCATTGCTTTCTTTTGTTGTGTTTTTAATTTTGTGGTTTTTAAGAATGGACTTTGTTAAGTCCAAGTTATGGTTCTTAAAGAGTACACTTTAATGACTGTGAGAGATATTGCAGCTGCTATTGGTATAGGGAAGTCAAATATTTCAAGGATCTTCAAGCCCACAATGAAACAGGAGCTATCTCATCCAAGCATAAAGGAAGGTGCTATCAAAGTTGAAAACCAAGCCCAAGTACTGACAAATTATTGCTGCAAAACAGACTGATTGTTCATCAAAAAAGAGGCAACGAACTTCAGAGGGACCTGGCAACTGGAGGGATTTTATTATGTCCCTCTACAGTATGGTAGAGGTTTTTTGAAGTTAGAAAAACAGCATGAAGACCAGCAAAAATAAACAAACAAAAACCCCTGCTAACTGTTGCTATGAATGAAAAAAAGAATTGTATGGGCGAAACAACAAAGAAACTGGAGTACTGAAGATTAGAAAAATATTACTTCTACTGATGAAACTAACATTTCATTCAAGGCTATGTGAAAACCATTGTCAGAATAAGTCCACATAAACTTGCAAGATCTGGCCATTTTCATTACACTGTAAAATGGCCACCCCAAAAAATGTTGGGGGATTTTTACTTCCATGGGGTCTAGAAGTCTTGTCTTCATTGAGGTAATGATGAGCTATACTGAGAAACAGAATCGTTCCAGAACAGAAGTCTGCAAATCGAGATGGAATAGTACAATCTCACCTTGTACCATGCTACAATAGATCACAGAAAGTTAAGAATTATATCTAAAAGATGTAGATACACATATTTCAGTAGCCTGGGAACTCACCTGATTTCAACTCTTTTGAAAACCTATGAGCTATAATCCAGGCTAAACTTGGACATGTTTGTCAGAGGAATGCTGAATATCCAATGTGATAAAAGTGTCATCATAAAGAATTAGGATATGCATCAAAATCTTATGGACTCAACACAAAATTGTGGAAAAAAAAATCACCGCAGCAAAAAAGGAGAACAAGTTGCATATTAAAAGTTGTTTAAGGTGGGAAAAGTTGTAAGATTTATTATATGCCAATAAATTTAATTTTAATTTGTCCTAAGTAATTTGCACAGCACTGTATCTATCGCTAATCTTTTGTGATTGAAGTTGGGATGGAAATTATACTTTCCTACAAACCATGTATTGGCTCCACTGTCATGGGGAGAATCCAGAACTCTCAAGCACACTAGTGTGTCCCAGAGCCCGGCATATTTGTACTCTTGTATTGAATGTTTTTTTTTTTCCTGAATTTCACAAGTCTGAGTTTGCAGCTTATGATCATTCTAGAAACCTAACAAATTTCTCCTCAGATCACTTTGCATTAGACTCAGCTGTATACATCTTGTATTGTCCCAGAATGTAAGCACTTTGAGGGCAAGGACTGTTGTTGTATGTGTTTGTTTTGACTTTGTATTCTACAACCTAGCATAGTATTTGGAACATAGTAGCTACTTAATAAATGTTTGTTGAATTAAATTGAGCAGACTGTTTCATGGGCCACCTGAGATGTACTTATACTAAAAATAGGTTCTTGAATTTAAAGCAATCCCCCTTTCCCCTAACTGATTTCTAGTTAAAGCATACCCTCCTCATTCAGTCTAGCATCTTTTGAGATTCCTAGGACTATCTCTCCTATCCCAGGTGTTGGGAGTTTCCATCTAAAATGAGTTTCTTTTTCAGTGATTTAGAACCTAAGCCCAGGAGCCCATTCTATGGTGGCAGGTACCACTTCCAAACCGGCATGACCTTTATTGATTTAGGCCCCCAGGAAACACTGGGCTATTTATATCAGAGTAATTTCTTGGTCATATTTATGGTCATCCTGAATTTTTTCAGGCTCTGGAAATAGGTTTATTTGTGTACTAGGATTTATTTCAAAATAGTCTATAAAAGGAACATAAATTAATATTGCTGTATCTTAGAAGATGATATGAAGAGTTCAAAGAAGCAAGAGGAAGTCTTTGTAAACAAAGTAAGTGGACTGAGGAAAACAGCATTTAGAAAGAAAGTACAGATGGAAAGAATGGGGGGGATAGTTAAAACTGAATACTGTGTCATAATACCAAAGCTTGACCCTTAAGAAGAGAGAAGAGAAAAAAAAAAACATCTCCCACCTTTTTTTTTTTTTTTTTACAGAGGTGGGGGACTATGAGCATGGAAGATTACACATTCTGTCAGACTTAATGGATGTGTTTGTGAGTTTTGCTCCTTAAGCTCCTTGAGCAGAACAAAAGATGTATTTACACAGTATAATAACAAAATATATTATTTTTTAAAGGAATGCAAAGGTAGTTTGAGCAAGAGTAAATTAAATATAGTTAGTCATAAGAGCACTAATTTTAGAGTTAAATGTAATAATAATATCTTGCATTTACATAGTACCTTAAAGTTTGCAAAGCAGGTTTTGTTTTTTTGAGGCAATGAGCATTGCCTCAGGATCACACAGCTAGTAAGTATCTAAGGCTGGATTTGAACTCAGGCCTTCCTGACTCCAGGACCAGCACTCTACCCACTGCCTCCAGATGCCCCACAGATATTATTTCTTTATCACCCCAACAACCCTAGAAGATGGATGCTATTATTATCCTCATTTTAGAGAGAATAAAACTGAGGCAGACAGAGGTTAAGTTAACTTGCCCAGGGTCACACAGCAAGTGTCTAAGGTCAAATTTGAATTTAGTCCTTTCTGGGTCCATATCCACTGTGCTACTAGTTGCCCATATTTGGGTTTGAGTACTGACTCTGCCATTTAATAGCTGTGTCTCTGGGGAGGTTACTTAACCTTTCTGAGCCTCACGCTTTTCATCTCTAGTGTGAGAATAATAATATTCACATTACCCATTTCACAAGATTATGAGGAAAGTATGTTGTAAACCTCAAAGTGCTACATAAAATATGAATTCTTATTAAGGGGTCCAAGAATCAGAAAAACTTTTAAAAGGCTGACATGGGTTCAGATGCTTCTAAAATCCCTGTTTCAATGTAAATAAGAATGAAACTTTATAGGCCTTCATGACTCAGGTCATACCGGAGGTGGTCTAGGAAACCAAAAAGTATTACGGGAATTCAGCACAGTGTGGTTGTGTTTTTGTGGTGACTGTTGGCTTCATTCTCTGTATTCCCAGTTCCCTTTGCAACGCTGAGAGAGACACACACAGAGACAGAGAAAGAGAGAGAGATGGAGAGTTAGAGATAGAAAGACAGAGACAGAAAAATAGGGACACAGACAGGAACAGAGACAGAGGGAAAGAGAAGGTGGGGAAGAGAGGGAGAGTGAGAGACAGAGAGTAAGAGAGAGAGAGAGACAGAGACAGAGACAGAGACAGAGAGAGAGACAAAGACAAACAGAGGAACAGAGACAGAGGAAAAGAGAGAAGAGGGGAGAGAGACAGACACAAACAGAGAAAGACAGAGACACAGAGACAGAGAGAAAGAGATGGAGAAACAGAGAGGTAAAGACAAACAGAGAAACAGAGACAGAGGGAACAAGAGAAGAAGGGGGGGGACAGAGAGACAGAGATAGACAGAGAAAAAGAGAGAGACACAGAGACAGAGAGACAGACAGCAATATCCTCCACATTAATTTTCAGATTATTTGGCTCGTGTTTTCCATAGAGGAAAAAAAAAGGATACTGTCATTCATTTCCTGATTTCTCCTGTAGCTTAGGGGGAAGAGACAGCTTTAGTCATCTTCAATACAAACAACTTAGGGCACTGCTGCTCTCACCCAGGGACACAAGAGTTCTGACACCCCCGAATCTCATATATAGAACAGCAATGCCAATAGCCTGACACATATACAGTGTTATCTCATTTGACCCTCACAGCACCTTATGAGGTGCTATTATTATTATTCCCATTTTACAGATAAGGAAATTAAGCTTCAAAAAGGATGACATGATTTGCTCAGGATTAGACACAACTGGAGGTCTTTCTGATTCTAAGTCCAGTTGTCTAGCCACAATGCCTCCACTGTCGCTTGGTATTAATGTTTACCTCCAAAGAGCTTAACCTGATCCACAGTAGATAAAGACAGGCTTATCAGTCTTACCCTCTATTCTCCGAAGTCCAATAGTAACTCCTCCAGGATGTAAGTAGATTGTAGGTTGGTCCTAGTAAGACTTCTGAGGTCTTACAAATATTCGTTGGATTGAATACCGCACTCTGGTAATGGAGATGGAGAAAGAAACCAAGGATCCTAAATCCTAGATAGGTTTGGCCTCTGTAAATGCTTTACAAAACATTTTGACATGAAAATGCTTCCAAAAAAATACAGAAGCCAGGGTCCCTCCTGGTCCTTTGTATCTTTAAGAAATGAAATCCAGAACAAACCAGAGAATAGCCCCTGTTCCATCCTTCAGGCGGCGGAAAGTGGGTCATTTTCTGCAGCATCTTTCATCCTTATTGGTGCCAATCAATGAGGGAAACTCTCATCGCAGTTCCTCACTACTGTTGCTTAAGGTGTCTCAGATGACTTTGATGGGAAGCAGCAGCTCTAGAATGCAGGCTGTAGTCAGCAGCTTTGCAAAGTTCCTGGCTTGGCTTTTCAAGTTAACAACCTCCTCCTCCATCCTGGTAGTTGGGCTCAAAAATATCTCTCCAGCCCAACCAAGGCTATCCAATATCACCAAGATGCAGAACGTTGGCCGGCTGGGCTCATTCTCCTAAGAGGAACGAGAGAGACCTTTTGTCTTTGTGCAAGTCTGCTAGCATTGACCACCGGTTTTCTCTTCCTCCTCTCATGTTCCTAGTACTTTTTGAAGTATCCTCAGTGTAATTTGCATGCCTGGCACCAGTTGAAGGCGGGGGTAGAGTAAATGACGGGAGTGAGAAAGGTGAAGAACATTAGGGAGTTTGAGTGTGTATCCTCAGTCTGAAAAAAGACTTAGTGAGAAGTACTGTTAATCATATTGCGGGACATTGTTTGCATTCTTGAGTCAGGAAAGAGGTCAACGGAATTCAACTGTGGTTTTGATTGGGGTGAGTAGGGTAGGGGATCTCCACAGCTGCCTGAGGGGCCCTTTTGTGTGCCATCTGGGTAGGGGCTAGGGACCTGACTACCAAAAGAGAACGCAAGCTCCTTGAATGTAGGGATTATTTTATTTTGTCTTTTTAATCCCCAGAGACTTTCACAGTACTTTGTAGGCTAAGGTTTTTCTGTTATTCTAGGGAGCCATGGAGGATTCTTGAATATATGGGCGTTATGGTGAGATTGGAGTTTTAGGAATATCAATTCACAAGCTGAGTGAAAGATGTATTACAGAGAGGTCAGACAGAAAGCAAGTTACCTGATTATTAGACTATTGCAGTTATCTTCTATTCATCTAGGTGTACTCGGTGCCCTTGCAAGCATGATTCTAACAAGGTTTGTACAGAAAGGACTGGTACTTGAGTCCATTATCAATTAAAAAAAATTTCCCTTTGGTGAGCCCCACTACCCCCAGGTAGCTATGCAGTTCCTCTGACTGTAAATGCCACTCTGGGGTGAAGACCCCTTTGATCCCCACGCAGATAAACAGCTCAAGGTTGCCAAGGGGTCAAGCATTCCTTTGCCTTTGGTGATCCTTACCCTCAGGGACATACACAGTTGCTTTGGAGCACCTTAGGGTTGAGTCTTTCCCAAGTGAGGAGAAAAATCAAGGTCATTTGAAAGTTGACTTTTTTCCTCCACATTTGCATAGTCCACATGACTGTCAGTACCAGTGAAGGTCAAAATCAAGCTCTAGGTTTGTTCCTCTTCTGTACCTTATTATTCTTTGGTTCCAACTCCTCCTTGGGCTCTTTTTTTTTTTTTAGGCAATTGGGGTTAAGTGACTTGCCCAGGGTCACACAGCTAGTAAGTGTCAAGTGTTTGGTCTGAGGCCAGATTTGAACTCAGGTCCTCCTGACTTCAGGGCTGGTGCTCTATCCACTGCGCCACCTAGCTGCTCCTTTTTTAGTCTTTTTTAATTTTTTTATTTTTTAAAATTCTATTCATTCATTCATTCATTCATTCATTTATCTATCTATCTATCTATCTATTTATTTATTTTCTCCTTGGGCTCTTGAATCATTGAGTGGCATTCTTCTGAGAGTTACCCCCCCAACTTACTCACAGTTTGGATTCTCTGGAAAATGACTCCCCAGGTTCAAGGTATTTTGTGATTCTCAGTGCTAAAACACTATCTCAGGAGCCCCAACTGGTGTGTTTCCATTAATAGTTAGCCAGAGTGAACAAGTTGTGATACATGAATGTAATGGAATACTATTGTTCTATAAGAAATGATGAGCAGGCAGATGTCAGAAAAACCTGGAAAGTTTATATGAACTGATGCTGAGTAAAATAAGCAGAACCAGCAGAATATTATACACAGTAACAGCAACATTGTGTGATGACCAACTTTGATAGACTTAGCTCTTCTTAGCAATATAATGATCTAAGACAATTCCAAAAGACTCATGACAGAAAATGCTATTCATATCCAGGGAAAGAACTACAGATTCTGAATACAGATCGAAGCATACAATTTTCTCTCTCTTCTTTTTCTTTCTCGTGGTTTTGTTCTGATTCTTCTTTCACAATATGATTAATATAGAAATATGTTTAATATGATCATACATGTACAGCCTATATCAGATTGCATGCTGTCTTGGGGAGGGGTAGGGAAAAATTTGGAACTCAAAATCTTATAAAAGTGAATGTTGAAAACTACAACTAACTAACTAAATAAATAAATACAAAATAGCCAGAGGACACAATTAACTCAAGTGCATTTACTGAGATGGCATAGTAAGGACAATAGCTATAAAATATTCTATCCATAAATCTGGGGCACACTCTCCCACAAATAATATATAGTGTAAGTAATAAGACTGGACCTACACACAAACTTTGCTAGTAGAGGGGAACATATGTGGAATCATACAAGACCCCTCCAACTAACACTTTCAGCACTGCAAGGCTCCAACATCCTTTTTCCTTTTAGAGTTTCCTCATTTTGTCAGGACCAAGATTTCAACCCAGATCTTTCTTGATTTCAAGCCCACACTACAATTCAACACTGACTATGAGAAATATGGAAACAAAGAGTTCTGGAACTGGAAAGGACCTTAAAGATTTTTAGTGGCAGAAGCAGATAGGCATCTTAGTGGATAGAGTGCTGAACTTGAAATCAGGAACACCTGAGTTCAAATCCATCATCCAACATTTGCTAGGGTAAGTCACTTAACTTCTATTTGTAAAGCACATAACACAATGTCTGGCACTTGGTAGGTGCTTAATAAATGCTCATCTGTAAAATGAAGATAATAGCACTTACCTATTAGGGCTACTGGGAGGATAAAATGAGATCATATTTGTAAGTCACTTTGCAAACATTAAAATACCATTCAAATGCCAGGTATTAATATTATTATGAAATGGAATAAAGTTCAGACTCAGGAGGTATAAAAATATAAAGCAGATGTGTATGTCATATAAAGCAAAAGAACACTGGAGATCAGAATGCTAGAACCCATGGACAGAATCTGGTCATGGGACAAGGGTCACAAAAGTGTAGAACAGGGTTGCTAAATAATGATGCTTGGGCAGTCATTGACAAGAATGGTGGGGTCTGATGAGCAGATTAGTTGTAGTTTTAACTCCTCCCATAGCTAAAACTGCAATTCCAACTTTTAATTCAAAGTTCCAGTGACTGAGTACTGATTAGAATTTTATTAAACAAACATTTATTAAGCACCCACTATATGCAAGGCACTGTGCTAGGCAATGGGGATAAAAAGACAAAAAATGAAATAGTCCATACCCTCAAGGATTTTACAAAATGTGACTGTAGGATGGATGCATGAAATTAAAAAGAAAAATAAAGGCCAGTGATTTTAGATGCTATGGGTAAAGTCAGACCAAGAAAGATTTCTGTTTGTCAGTTTTGGGAGAATTCCATTGTAGGGATACCTGCCAGTGTTATAAACCAAGCCATGGTCTCTGGCCAAATATTCCCACTGAGAACCCACAGCAGAAACTCATCACGGGCTTTGACTCACTAACAGCCTGTGGCCAAATGAAGCCCGCATGGATGATGAGTGAGGATACCATATTGACAAAGTCAGGGGCAGGCGAGCAGATGGAGGCTCAGAGCAGCTCCAACAGTATCAGGCTTCAGACTCTCCTGACAAGCACTAAAACTGTCCAACAGGCTGCTTGGCCACACATTTCAGCCTCGCTGCTGATGGCACATTCTATTCTCAGAAGAGATGCCCAGGTGCCCTTTGCTTGCCATGTCTAATGTGGAATGGCAGGAGAAAGCCTGCAGGCAGGACAGTCTGCAGTGCAGGTTCAAAGTCAGGCTCCAAGCAGCTCAGCCACGATGGGCTTGTCACAGAGAGAGCAGAGATGACAATGAGATGCCAGGGCGGTTGCTGCAGAGAACAGCAGGGAGTCACGATGGTTCATGAGGCCTAAAGAACAGGACCTTTGAGTGACTGATGCCCAGCTTGAGTGAGTGAAATGTTGATGTCTGTAGCTAAAAAGATGTCTTTGACAAAAACCTTGATTTTTTTCTTTTGTTTTATAAAAAAAATCCATTTGTTGATACCTTTTGTACAGTCATTTCTGGAGATATTTCTTCCTCCCTGCAATCGAACCCACCCCTTGTATATTAATTTATTTAAAATTTGATTTTATTGATATAATTAGCTTTTGTGTCATCTCATTTTCCAACTATATTTATTCCTCCCCCTACTCCCAGCCATCCTGAGAGAGAGAGAGAGAGAGAGAGAGAGAGAGAGAGAGAGAGAGAGAGAGAGAGGGAGGGAGAGAGAAGGAGGAAGGAAAGAAGAAAGAGAAGGAGGGGGATGGGAGAAAGAGGAAGAGGAGAATGGGGAGGGAAGGAGAAAGGGATGGAAAGAAAGAGAGAAAGAGATAAGGAGAAAAGGAAGGAGAAAGAGGAGGAGGGGAATAGGAAACAGAGGAAGAGGGGGGACAGGGAGGGAGAGAAAGAGAAAGGAAGGAGAGAGGAAGGGGAGAGAGAGAGAGAGAGAGAGAGAGAGAGAGAGAGAGAGAGAGAGCGAGCTGTCAATAAAACTAGCCAAACTCAGTAAGAACAAAAACAGTGACCTCCTCTGACAATGTATACCCCATGGCTTCCCACCTCTCTTCTAAGGTGTTTCATTATCTGTTCTCTGGTACCAAGAGTGATTATTATAATCACTCATAGCTCACCTTTCTTTTCTGTTCCTTTCATTTCCTTTGTTGTAGACATTGAGTGTTCTGTTCTCCTGGTTCCACTTATTTTACCCTACATCAGTTCCTGTGAGTATTTCCCTCTTACTCTGAATTCTTCATCTGCCTCTCTTCTTGCTGCACAATAACATTGCATTGCATTAACACACTACAATTTGCTTAGCAATTCCCGGTGGATCCATCCATCTTGTTTCCAGCCCTTGGCTACCACAAAGAGTGGTGCTATCAATATGTTTGTAAATCTGGAACTTTTCTTTCTGTCTTTGATCTTCTTGGGCTGGATGCCCAGTGGTGGGATGCTTGGGTCAAAGAGCATGAACAATTTAGTTACTTTTCTCACATAATTCTTTGACAGAAATCTTGGCCAAGATGAATATTCAGAAAAGGCTGGCTTATTTTGAAACAAAACCATCCTATTCCCCAAGACAACGAGGCAAATGGTTGCTAACAGTCCTTGATCATATACATAGTGGCAGGTGTGATCATTCAGAGCCCACCAGCAAGGTTCATTTTGAGAAAATACTTAATAAAACAGATGTTGAATCAGTGAATAAATGAAAACGACCCGCTGATGTATGAAGATGATGTACTGATGGAGGCTATGATCCTTGAATTGTATTTTTCCCCCAACTGATGGCAGTGGACTTGGGCTCATTTGCCCACTCTAGTTTCCCGTTCCACTTCTGACCAGTAGTGATTATCTGACAGTTGCCTTGTTGAGCTTAGTGGGTTGGGGCCTTGAAGCAGTTTTTCACTTTGTGGAGCTAACTGCCCTGTCTGGGGCTTAATCCAGTGGAGCTATAAGCTTCACTAGAGTTCCCACGGAGTCTTTGACACACACACACAAAATAAAGAACCTTTCTTCTAACTGGTAAACTACTATGTTCAGCATTTTATAGGTCTTTACATCCTGATACTAACCTACCTATCCAGTTTTATTACATATTCCTGCCCTTCACATAAACCATGGTCCAGAAAAACTGACCTTGTTTCTTGCAGATGACATTTCATCCCCCCTCTGCTGCCTTTGGAAAAGCTTTTTCTCAATCCTGAAATGCACATCCTTCTAACTTCTGCATTTTCAGAAGGAAGGAAGCAGCTAGGTGGCACAGTAGACAGAGTGCCAGGACTGGAGTCAGGAAAACTGTTTGCCTCAGTTTCTGAGTTGCTTCTGTAAAATAAGCTTGAGAAAGAAATGGCAAACCACTCCAGTACCTCTGTCAAGAAAATTCCAAAAGGAGTCATGAAGAATTGTACATGACTGCAAAAAGACAAAATGGGTCTTCCTGATTCTGGGCCTAACATCCTATCCATTGCACCACCTACTTGCCTCTGAAAATGTAGAGTTTTATTCAAAGATCAGCTGAAGTACTGCCATCTCCTACATTTTTCTTGATCTTTTCTTGATCTCTCTCTCCCCACCAACTACTAGTGCCTCACTGCCCAAATTACCTTTTGTTTATTTTTATGTGTAGCACATGCTATGGAACTATTATCCCAAATCCCACTTTCACTGATGAGTCAGATTCCCCCAAAGTATGGCTACTATATGCCCTCAGGACTCTAGGGTTAGCCATTAGGGATTGGAGGCTGTCATTTTATTGTTACAGCTCATAAGCCCCCACTGGTGTGCTTCTCACCAAGATTGTCAGTTTGATACCAATTAGCCAGGATAATTAACTTTTATAAAGGGATATTTATACCTTAAAGGGATATTAAATACCCCTAAAGTTAGAATAATTGGTACAAAACAACCCTCAAAAAGTCGGTGACACAAATGACCACCAATACATAGAGAATCCAGAGGAAAGTGGAATCAAGCACGTGTGGCAAAGGTTTAACTCACAGGTCCTGAAAAGTCTTTTGCTATGAGTCTTCAAGATGTTCTGCAATATGGTGTAGCTTTTCTGCTGGTCTCTTTATAGACCTTATGATCTGTCTTTCTTTAATGAGTCTCTTTTGTCCTTGGCTCACAAAGCAGACACTGTACAGCTGTACTAAGACTCTGCTAAGATTAGGCCACTAATATAGCTCTAGAATTAGTCTCTGTCCCTTCAAAGTTCACGAGTTCCTTCTCCGGCCAAATGGGACCCAGATAGGGAGTAGGGAAGGTGAAAGAGAACAAGGGCAGGGCGTTCTTCTCCTTCTCAAATGACTCCTCAGGATTTTGTTTTGCTTTTTTCAAAAATATATTTATTTATTTTTTGTTTTCAACATTTACTTTTATAAGATTTTGAGCTCTAAATTTTTCCCCTCTCCCTCCACCCCCCAAGGCAGCATACAATCCGATATAAGCTATATAGGTATGATCATATTACACAGATTTCCACATCAGTCATGTTGTGAAAGAAGAATCAGAACAAAAGAGAAAAACTATAAGAAAGAAAAAAAACAACAAAAAGAAGAGAAAATAGTATGCTTAGATCTGTATTCAGACTCCACAGTTCCTTCTCTGGATGTGGATAGCATTTCCTTCTCAGGGTTTTGACTGGAGTATTCTCTCTTGGCCAGCCACTCCCTCCTCACTTGGCCAAGTCATAGGGAGGTGTTCAGTCCTTGTTCACACCTACTGAATAACTGATATGTATTCTCATTTGATAAATGCATCTGGGCTAGCACTTTGGTCTTTTCTTAAATGGGATGAGGTGATTTGATTGATTTACTCAATCAACCTCCACCTCTACCTTCCCCCCATTTCAATTTTAATATTTGCTGTCCTCAACAAATCTATTGGAGTGTGTTTGGCAAAGTGCATAATCCCAAATCCTGGATAGCTCTTTAGAGACTTAGAGAGGTTCTTCATTATTCTTTCTCAGTGCTTTCCCCAGAGCTTTGTACTAAGTAGTCACAGAAAAAGTTTGTGTGGCCTAGTTTGTAATCAACCCTGGAAATTAACATGCTTCCATTCTTCCAAATACATAGTGACACAATTTAACAAATAGCATTTTACAAAGTTTTAATAAGTTAATAATTTCTATCTTGCTTGTTCTTTCTGCAACCCAAAACAATAAAGAAAAGAGAAAAGAAAAAGAACAGAAAATTAAGCCTTCCTCATGGGGTCTGGGGTGTATGCAGCAATCCTTGTCCCTTACACAGTTCCTTGAGCATATGGGGGTCTTCTTGACCCCCATATGCTTGTAGCAGAAGTTACTCCTTCATCCTCAGGTGAGAAGCCAAACTGACTGGGTTTTTGGCGATTGCAAACCAGCTCTGAGGTTTGCTGGGGAGTTAGGGAACTTCATCCTCCCCCACTTATATGAAATGTTCTCCCCCTGACCTGTATGTATATGTATATATATATGTTTATATGTATATCTTATGTATATGTCACATACACAGTCTGTGAGTACTCTGTATATGTGTATATATACATACACATACACATTACATACACCATATACATATGCATGTATATATGTATGTGTGTATATGTACATGTACATATATACACATATATGCATGTATATATATATATATGTTTTACACCCACATTATATATAATCTCTTCCAATAGAAAGTTAGCTACTTGAGGGCACAGGCACTTTGATTTTTGTCTTGTGTATTCAGTGCTTACCACAGGGCCTGGTATATAACAGGCATTTAATAAATGGTTGTTCATTGCTTGATTGATTAATAAGTTTTTTAAATACTTGTATACTTGGGGCAGCTAGGTGGCACAGTGGATAGAGTGCAAGGCTTAGAGTCAGGAGGACTTATCTTTCTGAGTTCAAATCTGGCCTCAGACACTTACTAGCTGTGTTCCCTGGGCCAGTCATATAACCCTGTTTGCCTCAGTTTCCTCATCTATAAAATGAGCTGGAGAAGGAAATAGCAAACTACTTAAGTACCTTTGCCAAGAAAAGTCCAAATGGGGTCAGGAAGAGTTGGACATAACTGAAAATGACTGAACAACAACAACAACCATGAAGTGGTGTTGCCAGGTTACACTTTTCAATTATAAAGTCTCTTTAGCTGCATAACCTCATGATCTATGGACAGGCCTCCGGAGAAGACAAAGGTAAGTCAGTACCACACTCTAGGAAGCTATCTACTTTTGAACCATCTCCCAGGATGTCACAGTGCCCACTCTAAGCTCAACCAGAAAATAAAGATGTATGGCCGTTATTATTTTTTTCCCCAAGCTATCCCTCCTTCCACAAAACCTACATGAGTGCTACTTCCAGAAAATGCCACCCCCATCCCCAGGCCCTTCCCAGCGTGGAGGCAGATGGCTGATGCGCTCCATAGATGAACCGAGACCTCCCCACTTTGGCGTTGTCCTGAAGGGACAAGGTGGCTTACGTTAGGCATAGCTCTTGCTGCAATGCAGCAGCCAATGTTCTAGGCTAGAAGGAGAAAGAGAACAGGAGGCTGAGCAAATGAGTTCATTGTTCAGAAGGGGAATGAGTTGTAGCCTTGCCAGCTCTTGTCTTTTGATGGGAAGTGTGGGGCGTGAGAGAGGAGGGAGGAGGGAAAGCTCATCCTACCCACCTTGATCTCCTCTACACTTGGCCTGCTTACCTCTCTTAACTGTAGCCTGCCAGGCTTGCAGCTCTTGGCAATGAGGCGCCCCATTTCCCATTCCATGTTCTTGTTTTAAAAGAAAGGATTGAGTCAGGAACAAGGTGCCCTTGTACTTATTCCACTGGTCCCTCCCCTCCCCTGCTCCCCTTGTAGGGATTTGAGGGGAGTTTTCATCGTGTGGAGGAGATGGAGAAAAAAGATGCTGCGCTCAGGTCTACATTCTCAAAAAGGAAAGGAAATGATTTTCTTACATGTTTCATGTCAAAAACATAGAAGAAACTCGGAATGCCAGGTCCATACTTCAGCATTGGATTTCTACAAGTAACTTCAACTTGAAAACAATCCTCATTATTTTCAAAATATCCTTTTTTAGGGTTAACTTCTTCCTTTCCAAGGTTTGGTAGGGGAGACCTCACTAGGATCATAAGAGTTTGAATAATGAGCATGGGGCAACTCATATGACAGAGACTGGGGATACGTGGTCAACTTCAGGGCATCTGCTCCAGTCCTTTCATTTTACTGTTAAAAAGTTAAGCCAAGACAAGTAGTAACTTACCTAACGTCATATAGCTTAAAAAGTATCAGAATCAAGATTCAAATCCAGATTCTGATGCCTTCTCCATACTTCTTCATGCTGCTTTCTCCATGCATGATGTCATTTTTCCAAGCGACAGACACTGCTAAAAATGACGGCAAGGGTTTCATAAAAGACCAGCTTGTGTCTACTTTACCAGTTGGGATTGTGCAAGGTCCTTTGTCCCTAAGAGAAAGGTGATTGTGCAAAACTGCAGTAAGGCCAGACTCATCTGGTGATTTCTCGGCAGTGACATCAAACAAATAGTGACTTAGTGTGAAGTCCTGGATTAGGTACCATTGAATTTGAATTTGCCTCTACATTAGTTCAGACTGAATTACCCTGTGAGAGGCAGCATGGTGAAGTGGAGAGCTAGCCTTGCAGTTAGGCAAACTTGGGTTCACTCACTGACTGGCTTCGGGACCTAGGCCGGTCATCTATCCTCTCATTGCTTCCTGCAAACCTCTAAGACTATCAGTTCAAAAGTAGTTGTCAATCTGATTAGTGGAGGGAAAGACCTTCCTGGGAGCTCCTTATACCAAGGAAGCCACAGATATGTTCCCCCCTAAAAGTTTGCTTGGTTTTTTTTGTTGACCAAACACACGAAGGGCACCTTCTATATGCCAGAAACTGCGCTAAGTGCACCCTATATATCGTTTCATGACACTGAGGTAACAATGTTGGGAATGTGATGGGGGATGGTCACAAAAAGTTGGTTCTGCTCTGGTTGACACAAAGTCACTACTTCACTTACAATGAGAAAAAGAAACCAAACACAGCCGTCACTTTGGTGGATCTGTGCAGAAACATCGTTAAGTTAATCAGTCAGCAAGGATGGTCTGGATCCTTGCTCTATACCCACAGGACATAAGTTCTTTGAAGGCAGGGGCTGTTTTCATTTTTGTCTTCCCATCTCCAGTATAAGGCCCAGCACAAAGCAAAGAGTTAATAAACGTTTACTGAATTGAATTGAACTGAATTCCTAGCAATGCACTAACTGGGTGCTGGAGGAAGATACAGAAGAGATGTAAAATTGGGTGTCTCTTTTACAGAATTTATAGTCTAGATGGGAATCTAGAAGTATCTGCAGGAAAACAGAGAACAAGGAAGTGGCAAAATATGTGATGTGGACATAGCAGTGTAGTAGTTTTTGCTCAGAGGAAGAGGGAAAGGAAGGGGAAAGGGAGAGGGGGACGGGTGGTCAGGAGGTCAGAGAAGAGTTCAAACCAAAGAGCTCAAAATACAAGGCTTCTCATCTAAGGCATTTCACATTGGTTCTCCAAATGGAAAGATTGCTTCAGGCTCTCATACTTGAAAACACTCCTCTGTTTTGACTAATGCCTCATTATTACATTTAAGGCCTTGTTTTGAATACTCATTTTACAAACCACTTAAAAATAAAAGGAAAAGTCCATTTGGCTCCTGGGAGCTCACTTTTAGCTTGGGAGACCCAAGTATCCTCATTCTGATTATTTGATTCTGCATGCAGTCAATAGCTTTTCAGGGTGTTTCCATCTTGTGTCATACAGACAGCACCTTTCATATTTGACATAGTTAAAGAGTGAATATATCTACAATATCATTAACTTTTAACAAGTTGGTCTGGAGGTCATGGTGATAACAGTCTATCTGCTTCTCAACAGGCTATTTAGGGATAATGAGGAGGCTTTATTTCAGAGCAAGTACCTGGGGGAG
This sequence comes from Vombatus ursinus, assembly GCF_900497805.2. Classification (NCBI taxonomy): domain Eukaryota; kingdom Metazoa; phylum Chordata; class Mammalia; order Diprotodontia; family Vombatidae; genus Vombatus; species Vombatus ursinus. The sequence goes on along the minus strand of NW_020954590.1, from coordinate 43,016,519 downwards.
GGGGTAGCAAGAAGATTTGGGGATGAAAGAAATTAAAGGAATATTAGCTACAAAAAAGTTGATGAAAATGTCACAATACCAAATTTCTGGAGACAGGCTAATGGAAATAAGATTTACTCTCTAAAGAGGAAAAGGTGGAGGGATAACTTCTTGAGTCCTCAAAATAGCTGGTCATTGTTTTAACTAATTAAGCCACTAAATAACTATCTATATGGAGTTGGGCATGGATAAGGGCATCTAGGATAAGGCCAATTTTGGAGTCAGGAGGGCCTGAGTTTAAATCTGGCCTCAGACACTAGCTATGTGGCCCTGGGCAAGTCACTTAACCCTGTGTGCCTCAGTTTTCTCATCTGTAAAATGAGGTGGAGAAGGAAATGACAAACCAGTCTAGTACCTTTGCCAAGAAAACCCCAAATGGGATCACAAAGAGTTGGACGTGACTGAAACTACTGAACAACAACATAGACTTGAGCAAGTTGTCTTGTCTCTCTAGGCATAAATTCCTTACCTGTAAAATAATTAAAATAGTTAACATTTCTATAGATACTTAAGGTTTGTCAGGAGCTTCATTTGTAAGAGAAGTTCCTCAATGCTTATCTATTTGAGCCTTGAATAACCTGAAATTTTAACTGAAAGCTTAACACACACACACATATAAGATGCATATATATGAATATATACAGAAATACCTTACGTGTACCTAGTAACTTACATGTTGTTTCTCTCATTTGAATGTAAGCATCTTGAGGGCAAGGACTATTTTTTGCCATTTCTTTGCATATCCCTAACACAGACTGAAAAAACAAGAAAGAGCTCCAGGGGGCAACCACTGTGGGGTGCTCCTAAGAAGTCACAGGGAGCAGGCAATATGGTAGCCACTATGGCATATGGAAGCAAAGAGTGGTGGTGGTAACTTTGTGCCTTTGTCACTGGGTCGGTTACCAAGAGACTTCAATCCCGATGATACTGTCTTCATGCTAAGTGGCTTCAACCACAAATAGAGTGGAGGTCGAGATACTAAAGAGGCTCCTGGAATTAGGGTTACCTCATCATTCAGTCAGTTAATAAGTATTTATTAAGTACTTCTTACGTGCCAGGCATCATCTCTAGCCTCATCACCAAGCTGCTAATTTAAGCCATGACTGACACCACCTCCCTCAGCTTCCTCTCTCGTCTGACTGGAGGGCTGGAGGATGAGTACCAAACTCCACCTAATGCCTTGAAAAGGGTAGAAACTGGACTTTTGGGCTCACTCCACAGCATCTACTGTTCTGCCTGGTTTCAACTCCATGGAACAAAGTGACCCCCTTCCCCATCTCCACTCTGCTTTCCTCCCTCCTTGGGTAAGTTGTCTCCCCGCTCCCCCTCCCTCTCATTAGACTGTAAGCTCCTTGAGAGCAGGGATTGTTTTTCTTTTTATTAATTGTATCCCTAGCACTTTGCACAGTGTCTGGTACTAGTAGGTGCTTAATAAATGTTTATTGGAAGTGTTAAGGATATAAAGATAAAAACCAGATGTTTTTAAAATTTAAATTTAAAAAATTTAAAACAAAAAAAATTCTTTTTAAAGTTACTACCCTCAAGGAGTCTCCATTTTTCTAGTTATTTTGACAATGGAGTCCAAGTAGTGACTGTCAAAACACTTGAAAATGAGGCCCCAGTCATAGTAGCTAGTGATACTCATGGCTGTTATTTGTGCAGTAACGGTGCGGTGGGGCGGTGAGTAAGGTTGTCCAATTAGACAGATTTGCATATCCCTCCCCATTCTACTATTGAGTCATGGCCTAGGTATAATAAGTATTCCTTCACTGTTCTAGGATATTGTATCAACAGATATGTAATTCTATTTTTTTTTCAGCTCTGAAACCCACGCCAGAGACAGTGCTCTGGCAAAACCCCTCACTGTTAGATCAAGGTAGTCCAGGATTACTTCTGTGGGCTGGATAGTGGGTGCCCGTGTCGGGGGTGGAGGAGGTTTTAGCAACACAGCATCTGTCTGCCCACACAGTCCTTGTTCCCAGTAGGTCCGAATCACCAGAGTCCCTGCTTCTCTATTGTGGCTGCCTCTGCCCACACGTCTGTTCTTCTATGGTTTCTCAAGGTTCTGCCTGTTTCTTCAGAGGCCTTGTTCCTGCTAGAGTTTTCTTCTTTGCCTCTAATGAATGAAATGACTTTTGAAAGTCACCTGGGGGAACAGCCATTCATTTTTTGTTCTATGGCATTATTACCTTTCCAATTCACTCAAGGCACTTGTTCATACTGACCTTTTCTTACTGGTCCCACTTGATCCCTTTTCTGTGAGTAGGTACTCTGCTTTCTAGGACTAACTCCTTTATATTCACAAACAGCTTAAATCTCATTTGGGCTACACAACGATTTTGCGACATAGGTACTACAGCTATGATTATACCCATTTTACAGATGAGAAAACTGAGGCTTACAGAATTTAAGTTACCTGCTCATGGTCACACACCCAGTAAGTGTCAGAGGCAGGACTACAATTCCAGTTTGTCCTGACTTTAGGTCCACTGTCCTTTGTAGGACAACACGCTGCCTCTGAATAGAGGATACATACTGGGTGTCAAAGCTCATTGGTTCCTTAGTAAAGTCTGTTCCTGGCTCATTGACTGACTTTCAGGAGATCGGTTTTCACTGTGGCTCAGTTTTCTCCTTTCAACATTAGAATAATAACCTTCCATTATCCCCACTGGGGGATTAGGGGGAAGGCTGGAAGAATTAAGTATTGGATAAATTTCAGAAGATGTAAGGTAGAAGGTTTATTTGAGCAGCAGAATGAGATGAAAATATATACACACTGCAGATTCATAGGTATGCCTCATAAACATTAGCTTACCACTGAGCTAAAATTAATGAGCCTGTATATAAAGCATTGCAGAACAAAATATATTCCTGATGACAATTTTACTTAATCACATTAGAAGTATCTCTGATTACTCCTTCTTAATTGCTACTTACAGTCTGAAGAACTTTGATGGAAATTTCCAGGGAACAGTTTACATAATTATTAAAATAAAACTAGTGTTTACAATGCCATTAAAACCATCATGGCAGCCAGTCACCAACCAAGTACCTACTGGATGCCCTGTTGGAGGAGCCATTGAGCCACGAACACACACACACACACACACACACACACACACACACACACACACACACACACCTACAAGCTTACAATTTGATAGAGACAGCAAAATATTAAGAAGGCCTAAAAGCTTCTATTTATATTCCCAGTGCTTAGCACATGTTAAGCACCAAATCAGAGGCACAAAGTCCACAATACCCTTAGTGTGGCCTGAACCAGCTTAAAATGTAATTGGGAAATATTTAACAAGATAAATAAAAATATGTACATAGATATCATTACATTTAAAAACTAAATTAATTTGTGTTCCACAAGGGATCCTTCTGTAGGAATTAGTGGCCCCTATTTCTGTTTGAGTTGGACACAATTGCACTAAATAAATGCTCTCTCTAGCTAGCTAGTACAGATCATTGGTGTTGAGCACATTCCTTTCTTACCACTTTCTTTTTCTGGGTTAAAGAGAGGTGTTGGAGGGAGGCAAAAAGACAAAAAAAAAAAAGACAGGATGAAAGGAAAAACATTGTTAACAATCATAACTGTGAATGCAATGCATTAACCCATAAACAAACATACTTGAATCATAAATGTTCACACAGAGCTTAAAATGAGGGACTGGAGAAAAATCCATTATGTTCCAAGCAAACAAAAAAAGAAAACAGCAGTAACATTTTTAATCTCAGACAAAGTAATAATAAAGAATATAACTGATTAAAAGAGATAAATAGGGGAACTACTTTATGGTTAAAGGCAATGGATTAATATCAATACATAATATAGATGCACTGAATGACACAGTATCTATATACTTAGAGAAACAGTGAAACAATTTATGGGGGTAAACAGACAGCAAAACTATAATAGCTGGGGTCTTCAATTTACTTCTTTCAGACCTCGACAACTTAACTAAGTAATAAACAAGAAAGCAGTTAAGGTCATGAATAGGTCTTTGAAACATTTAGATATGATAGATTTCTGGTGATTACTAATGGAAATAGAAAGGAGTAGGCATATTTGCAGCCATGTACAGCTGAAAAAACAGAACATGTTACAAAAACTGAATATATTAATACATAAGCACCTTATAAACAAATGCAGAAATATTAAATGCACTCTTTACAGATCACAATGTGATAAAAAAATTATGTTCCATAAAGGGCCTTTGAAGCTAGTAATAAAAATTAATTGGAGACTATCTTAATCATAAAGAATTGCTGGGTAAAAGAACAAACCATAGAAACATTAGAAAATTTCATCTGTATTTCAATGTAATTGGTTTTGTTTCTAATCCTATGCATTTTACTTTAGGCACTTAAGAAAGTAATTTTGAAGGGAGCAGCTAGGTGGTGCAGTGGATAGAGCACCGGCCTTGAAGTCAGGAGGACCTGAGTTCAAATCCAGCCTCAGACCAAACACTTGACACTAGCTGTGTGACCCTGGGCGAGTCACTTAACCCCAACTGCCTTAAAAAAAAAAAGTCATTTTGAGAAAGGATCCATAAAAATAAAATACACTTTGACCAGGCTGGATTTATACCAGGTATGTAGGGTTGGTTCAATACTACAATCAATATCAAGTTCAATATAAATATAATACAGAATATATTTGTACCATATAATTAAGAAAAACTATAAATCATATATATCCATACATGTGGGAGGAGTTTTTGACAAAGTGCCTCACCTATTTATGTTAAAAACACTTAAAAACACAGGAATAAATGGACTTTTCCTGAATATGATAAGTAGTATCTTTCTAAAACCCAGAGCCACCTTTATATTTAATGGGGATAAACTAAAGGCCTTTCCAATAAGATCAGAGATAAAGCAAGGATGTCCATTATTACCATTTTTAAAAAATACAGTGCTACAAATGATAAACAGATCGATAAGACAAGAAAAGGGAATGGGGTAGGCAGAGAAGAAACAAAATCATTATTTTTTCAGGTGATGTGATGCTCTACTTAGAGAACTCTAAAAATCAAATAAAAATAATTGAAACAATAATTTCATCAAAATAGCAGGATATAACATAAATATAAACCATTAGAATTTCTGCATATTTCCAACAAAAACAAGAAGGAACAGACAGAAAGATATGGTGCATTCAAAAACCTTCAGAATGTATAAAATATTTGGAAGTTTACTCACTAAGGAAAGCATAAGAACTATATGAATTTAGCTACAAAACATTGTTTAAAGAAATAAAGATAGACCTTAATAATTGGAGAGACATTAATTGTTCATCATTCGACTTTGCCAAAATTTTTAAAATGGCAACACTATCTAAGTTAATTTATTCATGTAGAGTTATACTACTCAAATTACCATGGGATTAATTTATAGAGTTGGAAAAATAATAATGATATTCATATGCAGGAAAAAGAATACTAATATTAAGGGAAATAATTTTAAAAGTAGAATGTAATGAGGCCTAGATGTATTAGACCTTAAACTCGTTACTCAAAAAGCACTTACCATTAGAATTATTTGGAACTGGTTAAAGACTAAGGAAGTCAATCAGTGGAATAGATTATTTATACATCATATAAAAGCAAATAAACATAGTAATATGGTGTTTAATTAACCCAAGGACCCCGGCTACTGAAATAAAGAGTCACTATTTGACATACCTCCTAGTAAAACTGGAAAGCAAAATGGCAGAAATTAGGTCTAGACCAACATCTCACATCATGTACACAGGTTAAGTTCCAAAAAGAAACATAACTTAAATATGAAAGGTCACATCAGAAAAAAAAATTTAGAGGAGCAAGGAAGTAAGTATCATTTACAACTGTAGATAAGGGACCAAACAAGGGGTACAGAGTGATGCAGAAGATTAGTAGGTGAGTTTGATGATATATAAGTTTTTTTTTAAAATTAATGCAGTTAAAATTAGAAGGGAAAAGTTACTAGAAAATAATGTTTGCAGCAAGTTTCTCTGAAAATGCTTTGTTATGCAAGATATATAAGGAACTGATTCAAATCTATAAGAACAAGAACCATTCTCCGGTAGATAAATGATCTAAGGATATGAATAAGGATGCTCACAAAGAAAGAAAGCTATCAACAGACATTTGAAAAAATGTTCCAAACTACTAATAATTAGAGAAATGCAAATTAAAACACCTCAGGTTATACCTCCCTACTATCAGATTGGGAAAATGACAAAAAGGAAAATAACGGTTGTCGAAAGGGCTGTTCAAAAACAGACACACTAATACACTACTGGTAGAGCTATGAATTAGTCTAGCCATTCTGGAAAGCAATCTGGAATTATACCCCAAAAGTGACTAAACTGTGCATACCCTTTGACGCTGTGATGTCATGAGTAAGCACATGTTACGAAGACATCAAAGAAATAGTAAAATGTACAAAAAAGATCCATATACACAAAAATATTTACAGCAGCTCTTTTTGTATTGGCAAAGAATTTGAAAGTAAGAAGATGTCCATCCATTCAGGAATTGCTGGACAACTTATGCTAAATACACGTGATAGAATATTACTGCATCATAAGAAATGATGAAAGAGGTGGTTTTAGAAAAACCTGAGTTGTCTTGTATGAACAAATGCAGAGTGAAGTGAGCAGAACATGGAGAAATAAAGCAAGGTCAACATGAAAGCAAATCTGAACAAGAATTCAGAACACATTAACTACAACCCCTTAAGAATGGGGAAACAGAACAAGCAGGAATGCACAAAGAACCCTGCTGGGACTTGGAGGGAGTACCTGAAAAATTGTTATGCTTTGTACAGTGAAATTAATTTAAATGCAAGTTTGTTCACATTGATGTTCAAGTTTTTAATAATCTTTGTGACTTAAAAAGAGTTCCTCCTACTCCCTAGAAAGAAAGGAAAAGAAAAGCTTTTAAAGATGCAGACGCGAACAGATTGCTGTAGTATAACCTGAGAGCGTTAGTTAACAAGGAGTTTCAGCTAAATGGGAAAAAGAGACTGCATTGCCAATAGTATGCATGAAGGTGTGAACTCATATTTACATGGATTGAAAGTCTTGGTGAGGGATTATCCAATATTAATTTAGTTATTTTCATATATTCTGCAGTGTTCAAAGACTAGGGCATCAGTTTCCATGGGTTACTGACCCCAGTTAAGAAAGGTGAAGAATCTAAGCTTTTGCATGTTCAACTTTTTCCATTTCATACCTAAAAACGACCTTGAGCTGGAAGTAGCCTGAGAGATCTTCCAGTCCATCCCTTTCATTTTATAAATAAAAATGATGATAATAGCTAGCATTTTACATAGTGCTTTAAGATTTGCAAGATGTTTCACATATGTTAACTCATTTAATCTTCACAGCAAACCTATAAAATAGGTAATGTTATTGTCCCCATTTTACAGTTGAGGAGACTGAGGCATATAATGGTTAAGTGACTTGCCCAGAGTGACAAAGCTAATAAATCTCTGAAGTAGGATTTGAACTCGGGTCTTCCTGACTCCAAGTTTCATACTCTATTCAACAGTTACTGAGGAAAAGGAAGCTCAGAAAGTGTAAGTGATTTGTCCAAAGTCATACAGCTAGTAAATGGCAGTGTTGGGATTGGGAGTCCAAATGTCCACAGCTGTTTCCATACCCTAGGGATCCTGTCTGTGATGGGAATGATGATGAGGGCCACTGACACCAAGAAGATAAACACCATTCTTCTTGAGAAGGAAATTCCTTGAAGTTCTTCAGAAATAATCTGCATAAAATCAGTCTTAGATATTGCTAAAACAAGTATTGGAAAAGGGGAAAAATCCAATTAACTAGGGTCCCACCTCCAGGCCCCACTGCCTACATTTTCCAAAATGTGTCCTCAGAACACTGGTGTGATGTGAATAAAAATACTTCCAGATGTACCAGTATCTCTGATCTCACCAATTTGGTCCTTCCTCCACTAAAGCAGTTTGCATCCCATTCATGTTCTGCAATCTCATATTAACATTATATTTTAAGTCCCAAAGTCTCTCCAAATTAGTTTGTGAAATAGAGTTTTTCACAATGTCAATCACCCAGGTAGAATAAGGAATCTTAGACCATATACATTTTTGAACCACATTAACAAGCTGGCTTAGTGACACGCAGAGAAGTTCGGTCTCTCGGGGAAAAATGAAGAAAATGCACTCACCTTTTGGAGGCAAACAAAAAAAACTAAGACATCAACATCAAATTATAAAACAATTCCAAGAAATATGGCTGCCCCACAGGGAGGATTCTGTCTAAACACACAGTTGTACAGCCTCAACATTAGCCATCTAATAGACACACGGATTCTCTCTGCTCCACTGAACAGACACCTGCATCCTTTGGTGCCAGTTATATGTGAAAACAACCATTTAGCTTATTCAGAAATAGCAGAGTTAATTTCAAAGTATTTCTCGCCCATCGACTTTTGCAGTGAAGCTGAGCCAATACAGTCAAGAGTTCCTGGCATCTTCTCCTATAAAAAAGCCTTTGAGGCTCCAGCAATTCATGGCAAAATACACAGTCTTCCATTCCCATTCAAACAATCCATCTGGGTATTTAAAAGAACTGCTATCTGCTGCAGCTCAATGATCACAGAAAATCCCTTTTAGGAACATCTGGGCTTAACCTGGGATTTTCAGCACTTTCTGTTCTTCATATATCACTTTCTCTTGGGGCCTAATTTCCGAAATCATAGGGAACAGTCTAATTTCAAATGGAAGGAAATCAAGAACTTAGCAGACGGTTCTCTACGGACAAATAAAAGCCCATTGAAGACTGGTGCCATGCTACCAAGTCACCAATTTAGAATTGAAAAAAAAAAAGAGGTATGCCATGATTTATTTTACATGTTTTAGAAGTTTACAGGTTAAGTTCTTCTTCCTCTTCCCAGCTCCTCATAAAGCAGTGCTTTATTCCTTTAACTATCATTTCGTGATCTTTTTATCTCATGAAAGTCATCAGCGCTTTCCATCTGACCTACAACTGAAACTTCCTGTACATGTGTGGTCACTCCCATAAAAAATGGGAGCTCCTTAAGAGGAGGGGTCTGTGGTATATGACAGAGAACCTATATACTTGGATTGGAAAAAAGGTTTCATCTTTATTTCAACATAATTGGTTTTGTCTGTAATCCTATGCATTTTATTTTAGGCACTTAAGAAAATCATTTTGACAAGGGATCCATAAAGCTTGTGCCTGACCTGTGGTAGAGCCTTTCAAGCTTGCTTGGTTTGATCAGCCACAGTTAGACACTCTGTACATTGACCCTGACACACGATGTCACTTTGGTTCTCTTCACTTACAAAGGACAAAGATGCACCAGACTTCCAAAGGTTCTCCATGATAAAAAAAGAAAAAAAGAATAAGAAATTCTGATCTACGTAAATTATAAAGAGTCCCATTGTTGTTTTGGGGGTCATCACTACCAAATGCATTTTGGAAGTGCTGTAGTTCTGGTCTCTCCACGGGCATCAACGTGACATATGTCCAGAATTTCAGGGTTAGAAGGGACCTCATCAGTTGCCAAACCTGAAAAGGAATCCTTTGTACCCTATACTGACAAGTAATTATCCAGGGCCTACCTAAAGACCCCAGAGGATCAGGAACTCACTGATTTCTCAGGAAGTTTTCAGCTCTAAGTACTCGGAAGGTTTCCCCTACAGGGAGCCAAAACAGACACCCCTCAGCACTTCCATGCACTGCTCTTGGTTCTTCCCCACTCTGGGGCAAAGCAAAGTAAGCTTAATCCTTTTTCCATGAGACAGCCTTTCAAATCTTGAAGAAAGCTATTCCCACCTCTTCACTTCTTCAGGCCAAAAATCTTTAGTTCCTTTAACTGATCCCCACGTGGGTTGGTTCCCCATCCCCTAACAATCTTGGTTTTCCTTCTCTGGATGCATCCCAGTCTGTTAATGCCCTTCCTAAAGCGAGCTGCCCCAAACTGAACACAACAATTCAGAGGTGGTCTGAGTAGGGCACAGTATGACAGTGGGTTCTTCAACTGTTCTGAAAATAAACTACACTTCTCCTAAAGCAAACCAAGGTTGCATTTATTTTGGGGTGGGGGGGTGGGACTACCACGGCACATTGTTGACTCATTTAGTTTGTAGGTCACTAAAAGCTCCAGAGGTATTCCCATAGGTACTACTGTCTATAGTCATGTTGCCTTTTCTTCCTCCCATCTTGTACTCATGCAGTTAATTTTCTGAAACCACGTGGAGGAACTTAACATTTGTCATTCTTAAAATTCATTTCAATAGATATATTGGTGAAATGACAGATAGAGTGCCAGGCCTGAAGTCAAGAAGACCTTAGTTCAAATCTAACTTCAGACACTTTCTAGCTATGTGAGCCTGGGCGAGTCAGTTAACCTCTGCTTCAGTTTTCTCAACTGTAAAATGGGGATAAAAACACCACCTATCTGTCAGGGTTATTATGAAGATCATATGAAATAATATTTGTAAAGCACTTAGCACAGTGCCTAGAACATAGCAATTACTACATAAGTGTAAATTATGTTACTGTTAATTGTTATCATTATAGCCCATTGTTCTTACTTGTTAAGCGCTTTTTAAGAGTCCATTCTGTCATTCAAGTTGCTGACAATATCTCCCAGTTTCATGTTACCCCTATTTGATAAATAGTCCTTCCATGGTTTCTTCCAAGCCAAGAATCAGGGATGGGAAATCTGCGGTCTTGATGGGAAACCTTCTAGGTCCCTGGGTGCAGCCTTTTGACTAAGTCCAAGTTTTACAGAACAAATCCTTTTATCTAGGGGATTTGCTCTGTGAAGTTTGGATTAAGTTAAAGGGCCACGCATGAGGACCTAGAGGGCCACATGTGGCCTTAGGCCGCAGGTTCCCCACCCCTGTGAGTCTAACCCATGTATATATTGTTTACAAAGCATGGCGAAACTTGAGGTGGCTCATACTGTCAGAATGTATGCTTTTTTTTTTTAGAACACAAAAATATTTATTTTTTAGTTTTCAACAGAAAGTATGTTTCTTGAGAGAAGGGAGTTTTATTCTTTGCACTTGTCATCCCAGTGCCTTGGGAAGTGTTTGGCATATTGTAGGCCCTTAATATATACTTGGTGGTTGACTAGCTGCCTCATGCAGGCCCCAGTTTGCTTCTGTCACTACTGAATAATTCTTGTCCCCATGGTTTCCTTATGCTTCATCACAATCCCTCAAGGAACCCTAAATTTCAGCTTTGTAAACACCATCACATAATTAAGATCAAATGGCTTTCTGACTGTGATCACTTTGGATGCAAACATCATGCATTATGAAAATTAAATACCCTCTGAAAACGAGTAACAGAACTTGATCCCAAATCAAAGCAGAAGACAATGTTATTAATAGGAGGGCAGTCAAGGTAACTCAGGGTTAACCGGAGGAAGAGAAGAGAGGCAGGTAGGAAGGAAGCAACAGTCCATCTTCAGCAGTTGTTCAGTTGCGTTGGATTCTCTGTGACCCCATTTGGGATTTTCTTGGCAGATATCCTGAAGTGGTTTGCCATTTCCTTCTTCAGTTCATTTTACAGATAAGGGAACTGAGGCACACAGAGCTAAGTGACTTGTCCAGGGTCACACAGCTAGTAAGCGTCTGAGGTTGGATTCGAACTCAGGAAGATGAGTTTTCCTGACTCCAGGCCCAGCACTCTATCCACTGTATCCCCTAGCTGCTCATTGCTCATCAGGCCACTAATCAAATTTGTAGATGAGAATGCAATGTAAGGTTAGATCATTTTGTTTTCTGTCATAGGAACCTTCAGAATTTCTACATTCTTTTTTTTTTTTTGGTAAGGCAATCAGGGTTAAGTGACTTGTCTAGTGTCACACAGTTAATAAGTGTCAAGTGTCTGAGGCCGCATTTGAACTCAGGTCCTCCTGACTCCAGGGCCGGTGCTCTATCCATTGCGCCACCTAGCTGCCCCTAGAGTTCCTCTTTTCTTTAGGCCCACACAATCTTCCTCCTAAATTGCCACAATTGCAAAGATATTATAACATTATGAGCTTAAAGAAACATGCTGCTAAGATTACTGGTAAATTAGCATCAGTGAGTGTTTTGATATTTCAATTCTACTCATTCTAACAAGAATTTTCATATCCAATAATTAATCAATTGTTTTCTATGGTAGCTCTTAACCTGTTTATTAGGGGTAGCCATGTGCTGTTGTTCACTTGTGTCTAACTCTTTGTGACCCTGTGGACCATATCATGCCAATACCGTCCATGGGGTCTTCATGGCAAAAATACTGCAGTGGTTTACCATTTCCTTCTCCAGCTCATTTTTTTTTAAACAAATGAGAAACTGAGGAAAACAAGGTTAAGTGACTTGCCCAAGGTCACACAGCTAGTGTCTAAGGCCAAACTTGAACTCAGGAAGATGAGTCTTCCTGACTCTAGGCCCACCTAGCTAACTCAGAGGTAGTCATGTTTGTATCCAATATCAGCAGGTCAAAGAACACCACTAGCACTTAAAGATACTGTTAGGGACTAGTATTCAAAGCTTATTATTTTATTCTTTGTTTATTTGGCTAGCTTTCCATTTTCTCCAAAAGTTAAGTGGGCATACAAAATCATTTAATGACATTGTTGTGTAACTGTAGTCTCATATATGGGTTTAGCTCAGCCAGGAATTTCCAGGTTCATTTGGAACTCAGCACCCAGCAAATGAAAGGTGCCAACTCATTAGTCATAGATGTATGTTAACACTGATTCTTGATTCCAGAGGCCTGATGAAGCATTTTACCCATTGACAGAGTGGTGATAGACGTAATATACAAAATGAGATATACATTTTCGAACATGGCCAATATAACAATGTTTTACTTGATTCTACATCTTTTTACATGGATTTTTCTTTTTCTTTTTCTCAATAAGGATGGAAGAGGTAAGGAGAGAAAATAAATGTTTATTAAATGAAAAAAATTTAATTAAAAAAGGAAAACAAAACAAAAACCAATGAGTCAATTTCTTTCTTTGCTACTCTTCCAATTTCTTCCATATGTGCATTATTTGGGGTTGTGTTTTCTAACCCAAAAGGGCAACATGGGGTATAAGGAAATTAGGGACCTAATATAAGATAAGAATCAATAGTTCAATATCTGAAAAATGGTCAGATTTCTTTTGCAAACTTTGCCTGATGTACTAAGAGTCTTGTCAAAGGAGCAATAGATTAATTTAGGATTCCTGTCAGATGCTGATGGCCCTCAATACTATGCCCCATGGATTATATTTATTGGGGATTGGCAATGATTTCTTTTATAAAAGATTTCTCTGCATGATTGAATAACCATAATTGGATAAATCTAATGATTAGGAAAATTTTCCTTATAGCATATCCAAATATCAGCTTTCTCTATCATTCCCCCTACTAGCTTATAAACTCCATGAGGACAGTGACAGAGTCCAATCTATCTTTGGATTCCTCTCTACCAAGCACTGAGGGTAGAGGTCTGCACATCTTAAATGCTTAATACATATTGTTTGAACTGAATGGAATTTAAGAGGATGCAAATCTTTTTGCATCATTGCTGCATCTTTGAATGTCTCCCTTTACTCAAACCACACTCTAAGTGGGGTAGAGTAGGGACAGGAAAGGAAAGGACCGATGATTTTGTTGGTATAGAGAAAGTCCCTCTACCATTGCAGGTTGGCAACTTCTTTGTAACCTATATTAGTTGCCTGATGCACTGGAATATTAAGTGACTTGCCCAGGGTCCTAAACCCAATGTATCAGAGGTGGAAATTCTCTGTCTCTCTCTATCACACAGCTGGGAAAAACAGGGAGGATCAGATGATGGGGCCTAAATATCACCAGGAGCTGGAATGCAAAGCTAATAGCTTGCCATCAGAAGCTATTTATTCTTCCCTTGTTGACATATGCTATCAGGAAAAGGAATTAAAACTGTGATATGGATGAAAGTCCAGTAGGGTAGTCTCCATAGAGACTTTCAGCTGTTATCAGTCATTTGCACTTTAGTGGGAACAAATCTTTTTTTTTTTTTGGAGATCAAGCTTTGTTAGGAGAAAGCATAAAGACTGATACTTGAATTGGGAAGACTCAAGATCCATTAAGGAGGAAGAAATGGGAGGCCGGGGGAGAAAAGGGAAGTTTTGCCTCCTTCACAACTTTGTTCAGCGTGGATGACAATCTTTAATAAAAGCACCCTAGTCTCTTAGGTTCATGCCATTTTCTGTGCTGAACTGGGTCTTTTCTAGGGGGATCACTTATATCAACACTGGGAATAGGGATATTAGGTCAAGTCAATGAGATCCTGTTACTTTCCCCCTGGATATCTGGTGGTTGGTCTCCTTACTTCAAGTCTTTCTACTTTTCAGTTCATAGCTGCGAGAGTGGTCTCCTTAGGACACATGTCTGACCATGTCACTCCCTCGCTCAAGAATCTTCACAGGCTCCTTATTGATTAAAGGATAAAATAAAAATTCCTTAAAATGGAATTTAAAGTACATCACAATCTAGCTCCAGTCTATCTTGTAAGACACATTTCACACTTTCCTTCATGAACTCTACATTCTTATCCAACACCTACCTGCTGCTTTCTAACCATACTATTCCAACTCTTGTTTCCATGTCTTTGCACAGACAATCCCAACATGTGTAGAATTTATCTCTTTCCCTTCCCCCCCTCCATCTAGAGTTTACTGCCTCCCTCCTTCTGCATCTTAGAATACTTAGCTTCCTTGAAGTCTGAGCTCAGGGGACACCTAAGGCAAACCTTTTCTTATCTCCTATTGTTAGTACTCTCACCCTCTTCAATGCCTTTTTTTTTTTAAGGCAATTGGGGTTAAGTGACTTGTACAGGGTCACACAGCTAGTGTAAAGTGATTGGTCGGAGGCCGGATTTGAACTCAGGTCCTCCTGACTTCAGGGCCGGTGCTCTATCCACTGAGCCTCGTAGCTGCCCCCTCAATGGCTCTCTTAAAAAAAAAATTGATGCCATTTGCTTTTCTATCACATTCATTTCCAAATACATCCTTCTGTTGCCTATCCAGAGGATAATCCCTTGTAACAAAGATTTTAAAAGTCAGAGGAAAAAAAAATTGGCAAAACTGGGGAATGACTGTTGGTCTTACACACTTGGGTTAGATCCCTAATTATCTTGAATATCAAAACATTATCAGAGATATTTGATGCAAAGATTTTCCCCAAGTAAAAGGTTTCTTAGCTATATTTATTTGGTTTATATAATTTCATATAATCTCCGTTATCAATTTTTTGCTCTTGTGATCTTCTTTATTTCATTTGGTTAAGAATTCTCCCCCTGGCCATTAGTTGTGAAGTGTACCTAATCATATTCTCTTTTAATTCTAAGCTTACTGTGGTATATGGTGTGAGATGCTGGTCTAAACCTAATTGTTGCCAAACTGCTTTCCAGTTTTCTCTGTAATTCTTCTTAAAAAAAAAAAAAACAACTTCGTAAATTATCTTGCACTTCCTTAGATGCTGTGTCCTTCCTTAGTACAATAAGTAGCGAAGAGATAGATAGGGTCAATATGGTAGAAGTAGAATTGATAACTTGGCAACCAACTGGATATAGGTAAGAGTAAAGGCATTCTTTCAGACTTTTTATCATCATCGGCCCAACCCTAGGCTCAATGAGCAGCAACCTATCTGAAGATCTGGGCTGCTATTTTAAGCAGGGATGGGGGCAGTCCTTCCAAGGTCTGTCCTGGAGCCTACCAAGTAGACCTAAGAGACTTAAAACACCCAAACCATGGCCAAAAAGAAAATATGCAGACTGAGCAAAACCTAACCCAAACACAAGGAGTTGTTAGCACAATGTGGGGCACATAATAAGTGTTCAACATATAACCGCCAAATTTAACTTCATAGAACTGGTTGGTCTAGAACCAAAATAGCTGTAGAGCAAGACTCCATAGTCTATTTAACTTACTGCTTTTTGTCTCGCAAGTGATTAATTTTTGTTGTTATTGAATTACTTTTTATTGGTCCCTACTCCTCAAACCATATTAGAACTATGAATTTCCCAAGAAAACCTACTCCCAGATATGCAGCTCTCAAAGCAGGCTATATTCTTTGCTTGCTAATGCATGAGATGTCACTATGATTTTGTCTTGATTTCAAATGTAAGGAAAAGAGTCTCAAAGCTTAGACACAGTGTGTCATATTAATGAAGGCAAGGGGACATGACCATCTCATGTATCTCAATCTTTATTAGCATTTAAAATATATTAAAATATGAATACAGTAAAAGCAGGGGTTTCATTTACCCATAGAAAGATTTGGCAAAATCACAGAAACGGAAATTTACATCAACCAATAATATATTAAAATTCTATCTAAATCAAAGACCCCAAGGAAACATAACAAATGCATATGCTTTAGAGATGATGTTTTTCCTCAAGTAACTGGTATTGTTGACACTTCTATCCAAATAGATACAACATTAGAAAACCGTAACAGTTAGTTGCAAGTAGAGGGGGTGACAGTAGAACTTGGCTATTTTTTCTCCTGATTTCTTTGTCATTCTCCTTCTGCAAAGATGGTGGAATTAATAATGTGAGCACATTCTCCATTCCCTTGTGCATGTTCCTATCTGAAAAGAAGTGCCAATTACGGAGGATCCCATAGGATTCTGGTTTCAGGTATAATTACCTGTAGGTAAACATTAGCTTACAAAACATTTGAATGTGGGAGACAATTCTTTTCAACTCTCCTCCCTCTGATCATTCTTTTATGATGACATATCTCCAGCTTTAAAAAATACAATAGGCTTACTGTCCATTATAACACAGCTTTTGATTGTACACGTACAGCAGGATGAGTCCCATCCCCTGAATGTGATCAGTTACACGGAGCAGAAGCCTGACATAACACAGCTCATCTATAAAGGCAGATTGTCAGCCAAAAGCAGTGTTATAAACAGATCTCAATGCTATACCATTTAAAACACTAGGGGACTGGATAATCGTCAGAGCCAAGCAGATGAGTGTTCATTTTAAACCGCCTAGGCCTGATTTTTGTCATATTACACCATCACATCCTCCTTTTAAGGTCCCAAGAAGTCTTTAGTGAACAACTAAGAAATGGTTACTTAGACAAAAAAAGAGAATTAATGAATCATGAAAACATGTGCTTTTTTTTTTTTTAAAAGCATTCACACTTTCCTGAGTAAAGTACACAAAAATCTCACAAGACATCTTTTTAAAGCACCAGGTCTTTGTCTCTTCCCTCCCTGTATCTCTTGCAGACTCATTATGGTCCAGATGGCAAATCTGAGCCAAGCTTGGATGTTCTGGTGAAAACATTAACAGTGTATTTATGAACACTGTTTTTCTAATATTTCACCACTTGAGGGTTTTTTTTATGCCTGGGAGATGGGAAATGGCTTCTTTAATGGAATCTAGGGAAAGGATAAAAATGAATGTATGTGTGAACATCTTTAGTCTGCCTGATGTGACAAAACTTTGCCAAAGAATAACAATGTGGACGGACATTTGAATGTGCCTAAAACTTTCTCAATTCTGGCACTTTGTCACCAAATCTTTTCAATGTATAAAACTCAAGACACTTAACATTTTTCAGTATGGACATGACCAGGTAAAACATGAAAAATCAAATTAATGTATTCCAGATTTTATTGCTTGAATAACCTAAGTTCAAGGTGTCCAGGAGAGGATGGTATATCTATTCCCTGATGACTTTGCTAGAGGCAGAATCTGTTTCTCCGAGGTCCTGGGCATTCCTGAACATCAGGATGGAATTATAAATCTTCAATGCTGGGCCAAGTTTAATACGCATCACTTTGACTATATCTGTCTGGGTCAGAAGCAGGAAGGCTTTGCCATCAATCTGCTGCAAATAAAAAAAATAAAGGGCCTTGTCTTCATTCTTCTCCAGACTGTACCTCTGACTCTCCTAGACTTTTTCTACAATGGCCTTGAGCCAGATAAGGTCAGGTGTCTCTTTATCCCTCTTCCTGTCCTTCTTCCTCCCCCCCTCCTCAGCTTCTTTTAATGTGCTGTCTTCCCCTTTAAAGAATGTAAGCTCCTTGAGGGCATGGATGTCTTTTTTTTTTCCCCCTCTTTGTATCCCCAGTGTTTAGCACAGTCCTGGCACAGAGTAGACACTTAATAAATCATTTGCTTGTTGACTTGACCTTGTCACCAGTTTCTGACTTCAAACCCATCTATCCACAACAAAGAGAGGCATTATCACATAGCAGAGAGAAAAATGGCTTTTGGAGCCAGGAAAACAGGGCAAATACAATGTATGACCAAAGTCATTTGACTTCTCAATGACCCAGGCAACTAAGACTATAAATTGTGGATAAATTGTAGCTATATACGTCAGTAGAGGGAGTTTCCATAGCAGGAGTTTCCTACCCTCATGAAATCATAGGGCTGGGCCTGGCTCAATACTATCACCACCACCCACACCACTGCTACCCACCACTAACTGCTGTGTGGTCAAATATGTATAGACTCAAACTTACCCTCACACAGGCCACTTAATCAGCCATGCCCTGATTTAGGAGATACAAGGCCAAGAAGGATTACGGTTTCTCTGAGTTAGTCTGTCAGAACTAATCTTTCCAAATGTTTTTTTTTTTTTTTAATCATTCGACTATTCCAATGCTGTTAAGTCACAACTGAGGGTGTACACTAATAATCCAGCCCAGGAGGTAGGGGTGGGGATTACTATGGCTGCTCAAGTCGACCTGGACTAAAATTCAGCCGGCATCTTGGGAGGGAGACAAGGTGCCTTTACAAAGGCATAGCTATATACGACGGGGAAAAAGCTACACAAGACAACAATAAAAACTGTGATTATAATGACCAAGCTGGGCCCCTAAGACAAGAGACAGGGAGGCTACTGAAAGACTTCTGCTGACATTTTTTACCTCTTTCTTGAAGTATCTGGAATGATCTTCACAACCTGGAAGGCTTTGCACAAAATTTGCCACCTATAACACAGAATGAAAAACCTAATTTGAAACATGTGCATAGCAGGTGCTTAAAAGCTTAAATTCTATCTGTTCAAATTTATTGAATAAACTTAAATAATTTCTTAGGTCATAAGTGAATCATAGTATGGCTTAGCAAAGTGCCTGGAACATGGGAAGTGCTTGAATGCTCTCTGTCTTTCTATGACTCTGTTTCTTTCTCATAACCAATTTTATATCTGTGTATATAGGCATATTTGTACATATATATTTCAAACTGTCAAAGACAAATTCTGCGACACCTCCAGATCACCCAATTCAACTCATTAACCATTTATTAAGTGCTAGTGCTGCGTTAGGCAACGAAAGTATAAAGATGAAAATAAAGCAACTCTTGCCCTGAAGGTGAATGCTTGTGGGGGTAGGGAAGCAGTAAGGACTGGAAGGATTAGGGAGGAATGCATTGAGGAAGTGGCATCCAAGCTCAGCATTTCAGGAACACAAGGGAGAAGTGAAT
The DNA here is from genome assembly GCF_900497805.2 of Vombatus ursinus. NCBI lineage: Eukaryota > Metazoa > Chordata > Mammalia > Diprotodontia > Vombatidae > Vombatus > Vombatus ursinus. The sequence goes on along the minus strand of NW_020954590.1, from coordinate 42,996,999 downwards.
TCGAGTCAGGGAGGACGGCTTGTGCAAATGCAGAGCACCAAGTCTGGGACTTGGCTGATAGGCTGGGGTGTGCTGGAGCCAGCGTAGACTAGTTTGATACAGCTTCATTATAATAAACATGAGAATTTACACCTTGGAAATCAACCAATACTGAAAATCAGAGCTTGACTTATTGTGTATCTAGACTCAAGAAAGTATTGTAGAAAATGTTAATAATGCAAATTACATTTTAAAGTGTGTAATGGGTACTCCTCCCCTACTCTCCCACAGCCTTGGTAGTAGTCCAGTAAGGCTGGAACACAGAAGAGTACAAAATAAGATAGGAAAAGTAAGTGGGAGACTGGGTAAGGCCTTAAATGACAGACTCTCTGTATTTTTGTCTTATAGGCAATGAGAAGACATGGAAGGTTTTCTGAGTGATTTGATTGGACCTATGACTTAGGAAAAGTATTCTGACAGCTGTTTGGAGGATGTATTGGAGAAAGGAAAGATTAGAAGCAGGGAGACCAATTAGAAGTGAGAGGTTATGGGGCTTTAAGCCAGAATATTGGCCACAGCAGGGAAGAGTTGGGAACCGATGTGATAGCTATTATGGAAGTGTGATGAACAAAACCTGGCAGTGACTTGACTATAAAGGAGAGGGAAGAGTTTAAGTGACTTGAGTCACTTAAGTGACCCCAGGTCACACAGGGTAGCAAGCCTCAGAGGCTCCTCCCAGTTCTCTAACTCCAGGGCCCAATGTACTTTCTGGTCACTTTAGAGAAGGTAGTTTCAGTTGAGTGGTAGAGTGCAAAAGCAATGAGAAGTGAGTGGGTAGTGAGGAAATGAAGTTAGAGAGTGTAAAGGTAATTAATTCTTTCTAAGAGTCTGGCAGTGAGAAGGAGGAAGATACAGGACAATGGCTTGCAGGGTCAACTGAAGTTTGCTATGGGCATCTTTCCCATTCTTTCATTACCTATGAAGGATACTAGACTTGATATTTAGACCTATTCGAGCAGCTGCACACATTTAATGGTTTTCTATCTGGGTTAAAGTTCTACTAAAGATCTGTCTGTAGATTCAGGAAAAGAACATGTTTTCCCTATAGACACATTTCTCAAGTGTCAGATCAAACAAAAGTGGAAAGAACAGATGCCCAAGAGCTTGTCCCTTGTACCACACAGGACCCTGATCCAGTGCAATTCTTTTGTCTGATGCACAAAGAAAGCAGATTTTATTTAAAATGTCAGGAGAATATTTTCATAGTGAAACTATGCACCTGGGTAATTAACAGTCAATTTGTTAATCAGGCTAGTGGGCAATTAATACATTGATGGTCAATGGTTTCTCAAGGCAACTGAAGACACAAAGGGAGACTCTGAACCACCTTAAATCCCACTTCTGAAAGGGAACTCTTCTGACAAAAAGAAACTCAACCCTGATGGTGGACATTTAATGAGAAGGTGGGCTAAAAGTCTTCAACTCCTGGTGAGAACATGGCTTGATCATGAGATCCAGCCCAGTTCAGCAATCTGGACAGGGGAATCCATCTCCACTCTGGCTGGTTTTCTACTTCATGAGCTGAGTAACCCTAAACTAATGGAGGGGTACAAGAAGGGGCTCTTTTCCCCAGGGTAAGAACTTGCCCAGATTGGATTCTGCTTACACTCTAAACAGAAGTGAGGTCTCCTAGTTGGGTGGCACAACCCCCAACATTGAAGAGTATGTTCCTTGAGGGCTAAAGGTAATCTCAATCAGTTATGTCCTACAGAGACTGATTTTTTACAGGACCTGGGACTTACTGAAAAAATTGAGGAAAAAATCCTGGATCCCAATTTAATAATTGGTTAATAGTAAAATAATAATTTCTCTCAATAGGTTTGAGATTTGAAATTCCCAAATCAACAGATTTTGGGGAATGTAGGCCTGGGCAGACTACAAGAGTTATCAATGTTTCATCTGGTGGTTTGCTCAGGTCAGGTTCTAGTTTTCCTGAGTCTGATTCCCGAGAGCTAGATGTGAAACCTAGTCATGAAGAAGGATGACCCTTTGGAGAAAAATAAATCTCCGCGTTAAGCAGGTTTTTTCTCCTGGAAAAATAAAAAGGCAACAAAACTCTAGTACTTTCTTGTCCTCATCAAATGCTTGAGAAATCTCTAGAAAGGGCTAGTTTCTCTGTGGCAGTGTCTTGCACATGGAGGTGCTTAGTTCAGTTACTGAACTGAAACAAAACAAAACGTGGTAACTACTCACATTATATGTGTGTGTGTGTGTGTGTGTGTGTGTGTGTGTGTGTGTGTGTGTTTTAAAGTCAAAGTTTGTCAGAGATAATTTATTAATATACACAAATTTCTGTTTGGAAAGAAATTCAGAATTCCTTGGGCTTTGGATTTACTTAAACAGAGCAACAGTAATGTTAATGTCAGTGCACTTTTGGTGGAATATCTTCTAGAAACCTCTTCACCCCTGAGCTCCTCCTCCGTTGGGAAGCGCCCTCCATCTCTGTGACCTGTTGGCTGGTTCCTCCCGGGACATCCATTTTAAGGAGGAGGCTTAGGCTAAGTGTCTTTATTCCTCTCCAAGCTGCACTCTTGACTCTTTACAGCACAGGACTTTGTCTACAGTGTCCCCACCAGCCCCCAAGCCAGGTACCTTCTTCCTGACCCCCTTTTATGTCTCACCTTCCTTTATTAGAACAAGTTTCTTGAGGCTGGGGCTTTCTGCTTGTATTTGTATTCTTAGTGCTTACTTAGCACCGGTCCTGGCACACGCTAAGAGCTAACAAATGCTGGTTGACTTGACTTGAAATCACTCACTCCCTCTTTAACGGCTCCCATTTAAATGTGGTCAAAGGTCACCGTAAATAGGTCAAATGCTATCTAATAATCTTAGTTCCAGGAATCATGATCTTTCCCTGAAATTGACTGTCTTCTACTCAAAGATTCAAGTGACCCCAAGGGACTTCAGACTAAGACACTGCCATCATTTTCTCCACGGCTACAACACAACCAATGCTTTGGTATTACACACTTCTATGTTCTTCCATTTTCATTCTGGGCACAAAATAATCTCATGCATAAGCCATGCTTCTAGGATAGCATTTTGTACTCTCTCTTCTCATTCTCTAGGCTGCATATAATCAGCAACAAGATACATTACTTGAGTTGGTTATTATAAATTTGGAGCTCCCTGCTTTTTGCTTCAATACAGCAGATGCAGCAAAACAAGGAAATAAAGAGAACTATTCCAGATGCTCAGGGTGTATATCATGTAGCATTTAGAGTAGAAGCATTGCCTAGCATGATTCATTTTCATTTTTATCCAATCCAATTCAACACTATCCAGTTCAACAAACATTTATTTATTAGGCATCTACTCCATTCAGGGGGAGAGGCAGTGGCAGCAAGGGCAGGCATTGGGGGAAACTCTGGAGGTTACGAGCTAAGTGACTATGGACAAATCACTAACCCAAGCAGCTCTCAATCTATATGTTGTAGATATCAGTGGAGGGAATTAGGTGGCCCATTGGAAAGAATACTGGGCTTGAGGCCATGAAGACCAGAGTTCAAATGTGACTTCAGACACTTACTTAGCTGTGACCTTGGATAAGTCACTTAATCTTTGTCTCAGTTTCCTCATTTGTTAAATGGGAATTACAATAGTACCTACCTCCCAGGGTTGTTGTGAGACTCAAATGAAATAATACTTGTTAACTACCTGGCACATAGAACTTGCTATATAAATATTAGCTTTTATTATTTTTATTATTTCTAAAACAGGAGCTCCCCATAAGGATGAAATCACAGGTCCAGACCATATCACTATTCCATCCACCAAAAAACTAACCAACAAACCCATGGAAGGCATTGTCCAACAGTCCCTGCCCTTGAGGAATTTATATTGTAGTGACTCATGGAGGGGACATGATCTGAATATCAGCTTGGTTCCAGGGCGACCTCATTGGAAGCTCTGGCTTTTTTCAGTGGATACAAAAATCATGTTGATTCAACAACCACTCCTGTCCTCTTTGTAAAAAAAAACAAAATCTCACTGACACATACATAAGTTACAAGCTATAGGATCTACCAATCAAACGAACAAAGGGATAATTTATAGAGCTAGATAAAATAACAACAAAATTAATTTGGAAAAATAAAAAGATCTAGAATATCAAAAGAAATAATGAAAAAGGAATGGAGACAGAACAGTACTTCTAGAACTCGAGGAATATTATAAAGCAGTAATCATCAAAACCATTTGGCAATCATTAAAAAAGTATAATAATAGAATATACTAGAAAAAGAAAAATAAAAAAAATAACTAAATTCAATAGCCAGTGTTTAATAAATGTGAAAACATAAATCACCTAGGAAAGGCATGTGACAAGAATTGCTGGTAAGCCTGGAAAAAGTGAGGTAGAACACTATCTTATATCATATACAACAATCAACTGAAAATGGATCTGTGACATGAATATTAAAGATCATACCTAAAAAAAAATCAGAAGATAACAAGAAAAGATACTTTTTCACAGTTACAGGCAGGGAATAAATTTTTAAGCAAAAAAGGGATAAAACTCATCACAAATGATAAAATAGAACACTTTCATTGCATGAAATTAAAAAGGTTCAGAATAAACAAAATTAGTGTAATTAGGATAAGAAAGGAAACGATTAACTGGGGCAGGGGAAACATATCAAATATCACTCATAGGGATCTGTTATCCAAGATATTTAGAAAACTAACAGAAATACAGAATAACAAAAGTCATTGCTATATATAAGTAGTTATATGAGATGAAAGGATATAAACAAATGGTTCTCAAAAGAACTGCAAATTATTAACAACCGTATGGAAAAAATGTTCCAAATTACTAATAGTAAGAGAAATGAAAATCAAAATAATTCTGAAATTTTACCTCACATTCAGCAAATAGGCAAAAATAACAAAAGATGTCAAAAGTCAATGAAGAAAAGTCTGCACAAAGATGGAGACAATAATGCATTGTTGTTAGAGCACTGGTCAACCCCTCTGGATAATAATTTGGAATTATGTAAAGAAGATGACTAAAATATCCATATGCTTTGACCTAGAGATTTTACCAGCAGGCATATATCCTAAGCAGGTCAATAAAAAAAAAAAAAAAACAGAAAGATCTCATATATGACAAAATATTTATAGCAGCTTTTTTTGTAGTAGCAAAGAATGGGAAACAAAGTAGATGTTCATCAACTGGGAAATGGCTAAGCAAATTATGGTACAAGACTATAGTGGAACCTGCTGTAAGAAATGATAAATATAATGAATACTGAAAAGCATGACAAGACTTAGATGAACAGATGTTTAAAGCAAAGTAAGGCAAAGGACATACACAATGATTACAACAATGGGAAATGATCCTATTTTCTGAATAAGTTTTTTTTTCCTTTTCCAGATGAACAAGAAGCAATGAACTGTCTTTTTGTAATGTATATTTAGCTTATCAATGGGGCAGCTAGGTGGCACAGTGAATAGAATGGCAGGCCTGAAGTCAGGAAGAATCATCTTCCTGAGTTCAAATCTGGTTTCAGACACTTAATAGCTATGTGACCCTGGACAAGTCACTTAACCCAGTTTTCTCCTCTGTAAAATGAGCAGGAGAAGGAAATGGCAAACCATTCCAGTATCTTTATCAAGAAAATCCCAGTGGGGTCATGAAGAGTCAGACACGACTAAAACAACTGATCAACAATGACAAAATTTATGGGGCAGCTAGGTGGTGCAGTGGATAGAGCACCGGCTCTGAAGTCAGGAGGACCTGAGTTCAAATCTGGCCTCAGACCAAACACTTGACACTTACTAGCTGTGTGACCCTGGGCAAGTCACTTAACCCCAACTGCCTAAAAAAAAATAATAATAATAAAATTAAAAAAAAAAACAATGACAAAATTGAACTTATCAGTACTTCTTTCTTAGAACTACTGAGCTGTCCCTTGGGCCCAGGCTGCAAAGGGATATGATTGGAAATCTAGAAAATTAAATCCAAAAAATTAAAATAATGCTGCTGAATCATAACGATCACGTTTGGCCCCAAAGAAAAGATATGAGAAAGTGCCATTGCCCTTTTCTCTGCAAAAGATGGGAATTGTGGGTGTGGAACACGTGCTGCATATAATGTCAGACTCTTCTGATATGTCTTGCTAAATTTCTCCCCTTTTTTATTTTTATAAGGGATGGCTCTCTGGGATGAGAAGAGGAAATATTGGGAAATGTAGGTTATGTAAAAACAAGATAGCAATAAAAATATTTAAAGAAAAATTTTTTTTAAGCAACACCATGGCTGATTGGTTTTCTTAAGGCCACTTAACAGAGTGAGCTGCAGAGCAGAATTTAGCACCTGTGTGCACACCCTGAGCTGCTCACTCACCCTGACATCTCTTCACTATATTTAGTCAGACTCAGTTTTACACCCAATATGAAAGCCTCAGAATATTTTGTTTTTAGAAATAATCAGTATGCTGATGTCTGCTTTGGTCAGCACTGACTCCACAAGTATAATTTTATCTTGAGTTCTTGAACCATTTTTAAAATGATCTTAAAAAAAAATACTGGATGAGGATAAAAACATCACCACAAATAGCCAACCATCAAGCTGATAGGAAACAAAATGTTCTTGCCAGTATAGCACAGTGGGAAGAGGCCTAGGTTATCTGCCACACTAATTAAGCTGTATGACCTTGGGCAGATTTGACCTCTCTTGGTTTTGGCTTCCTCATTTGTACATGAGAGAGTCAGAGTAGATGACCTCTAACATCCTAAAAACCTGTGATCTGATGTTCATTAAGAAAGGGATGGAAAACTCACAGATTTAGACCTGGAAGGGACATCAGGGGTTAAAAGATCCAAATCCTTATGTTATCAATAAGGAAAAAGAGGACCAGACAGAGATAACAAGAGAAAGAGCCTGGACAGCCTGGATTTGAACACAGGCTTTCTGACTCCAGATCCTGCATTCTTTTTACTGTGGCATGCTAAGAGGTGTTTGAGTAAGGGGCAGTTCACATTCACAGTGGCTGTACATAACATCTGCTAAATTCTTTCACTTATCAGCAAGTGCAAACTTTTTTAGTTGTGAGGCTGGATTATCTGTGAATTCTTCGGGTAGGAGATATGATATGATATGATGTTACATTACATTACATTATATTATATATTGTCATGTCATGTTATATCATCATATCATATCAACAAGAATTTATTAAATAGGGGGCAGCTAGGTGGTACAGTGGATAGAGCACTGACCCTGGATTCAGGAGGACTTGAGTTCTAATCCGGCCTCAGACACATTAATACTTACTAGCTGTGTGACCCTGGGCAAGTCACTTAACCCCACTGCCTAGCCCCACCCCCCCAAAATTTATTAAATACCTACTTTGTGCCAGTCACTGTCCTAATCACTTTACAAATATTATCTCATTTGATCCTCACAATAACTCTAGAAAGTATGTAATGTTATTATCCCCCTTTTATAGTTGTGAAGAAATTGAGACAGACAGAAGTTAAATGACTTGCCCATGGTCACATAGCTAGGAAGTGTCTGAGGATGGATTTGAACTGAGGTCTTGCTCACTACAGGCCCAGAGCTCTTATCCACCTAGATTATGGATGACACATTCAAACACTAAGGAAACCAACTCTATTTACTGAGTAATTTTTTTTTTCTTTTCCTGATGAACAGGGTGCAATAAACTCTCTTTTTGTAACCTGTATTTAGATTATCAATACCTCTTTCTTACCTACTGGGCTGCGGCTTGGGTCTAGCCTGTAAAGGGATGTGATTGGAAATCTAGATGTTCTCCAAGCTAATGAATAAAATGAAATTTCCCAGGCAAAGAGCACTCCTGGGGGATAGGAAATTGTACCATTCCCCAAGTGGTCTTTATGGATAGTGAATGACCTTATTGATATTTCATCTGTTTAAGACAAGTGAGGAGGGCCAAAGAAGTAGTCCTTCATTTCTGAGGAAAATGTTTTAGCAGCTGAGTTCTGAGAAAGTTCCCCAGCATTTCTTCCTATTTGTAAGAGAAATGATTTTATATGGCAAGAGAGTATCCTACTGGGAATCTGGAGACCTGAGTTCTGGTTCCAGATTTGTAACTAGAAAGATACTCCCCATCCCTGGGACTCAGTTTCTTCCTCTGTAAAAATGAGGGCAATGGAAAAGACACTTTGTAAGATCTATTCCAGCTCTAACATTCTATAATTGTAGGAATTTCATTTTCAGAAAAGCAGAGAAGAAAGTACTTCTGTCCTCTAAGTTGACTTCATTTGTCTGCATGTAGGTTTAAATGTTCTTTTCTAGGCAAGCAAAGGCTCTAAATTATGCTTTTTTTCTTGCTCCCTGAAACCAGAAATTGCTGGTAATTATTATAGATAGGACAAATTCCTCCATGATCCAGGGACATTGGCTTCCTTTGCATCCTCCAACAAGACACTCTATCACCAGACTCTGGGGACCTTCACTGGCTGTCCCCCAAAGCCTGGGACTCTCTCCCTCCTCATCTCTGTCTCTTGGCTTCCAAGACTTCCTTCAAACCTCAGCTAAAATCCCTCCTTCTACAGGAAAACATTATGGATCTTCCTTAATGCTGGTGCCTTCCCTCTGTGGATTATCTTCAATTTGTCCTATCTATCTATCTATGGTGGGAAGGGTTAATGTAAGAAGAGTGGAATGTGGGGGACAGGTTATGAAGGTCTTCAAAGGCCTAACAGAAGACGTTGGTAGTAATTAATATAGAGCAGTGTGGTACGCTGGAAGGGACACTGGGATCTAGGTTCAAATCCAACCTGTGACTTTGGACAAATCACCTACCTCTTGCTAGGTCTGTTTCCTCATCGAGATGGCCCATAAGGGCAACTAGATGTTACAGTGGATAGAATGCTAGGCTTGGAGTCAGGAAGACTCATCTTCCTGAGTTCAAATCTAGCTTCAGATACTTACTAGCTATGTGACCCTGGGCAAGTCAACTTAACCCTGTTTGCCTCAATTTCCTCATCTATAAAATGAGTTGGAGAAGGAAATGGCAAACTATTCCTCATCTTTGCCAAGAAAACCCCAAATGGGGTCACAAAAAGTCAGACACAACTGAAAACAACTGAACAACAAGGTGTCTTCTAGCTGTAAATCAAACTATAAAGAGACTGCTTATTCAACGAATGCATACCAGCAGCACAGTAATCAAATTCTGTGGCCAGTGATCAGTGTCTGTATTTACCTGGTCCTGACATCTTCATGGCTTAATCACTGGATTTCTCAGCCCCTCCAAAAAAATAGCAGTCTGAATCCTAGCTGAGTTTATCTTCCCCATTTTGATGTAATGAGTAAGGTCCATGAAATTTAACTCTGAGGGATTCTTGATCAAAAGCTTAAACTAATGTAGGATTTTTACCTTTAATAATATGAGGATGAAGCATGATCTCATGGAAAGAGTGCTGGTTCTGGAGTCAGTGGGCTCACCAATGACTCAGGGACAGGTCCTTCTCCTGGAGGGTGTGTGGCATGACTTTCACAATGTGGTTAAAGCCTGTCACTGCTCTGGGAGAACACTAAACATGAAGAATGACACAGCAATCTGGAAAATCCAAACTTTACCTTTCTGGTCCCTGAAAACTTCCCTCACTCTTTTGCTTATAACCTACTTTGGTTGACATCCATCTCTGGATCTCAGCAGGCCTAGTTTTTTCCAGTGGACTCTCTGTTTCCTCCAGATCCCTGAAAATGCCAGTGTTCTCCATTTTGCTGAGCCTGTTGCAGTGTGCCCGACTGTACCACCTTACAGGACATTTGGGATCATGTTCCCAGCCTGTCTCACTTTTTTTTTAACAGCAGAGTTTGTCATTTGCCCGTTTTATCCCCTCAAGGTCCAACTGCATAACATTCCTATCCTCAGCTTAGCGGTGCCCTGGATTCTTTGAACTGCGTTCCCCTATGTAAAGCTTGCTTTGAAAGAGACTGCCATCTTTTAGTGTTAATGAACATTTGGGGAACACTTGGCTGGGGATGGGGCAATTTATATACGGTGCTTTAAAAGTTTTTTTTTTCCTGAATATAGGAATAAAAATCCCTGTGTTTCTGCCAAGTCTCTCTGCAGCAGCTGGTGAGAGAGATACATACGGTCTGCTCACCCTAACCCCCTAATTTGTGTGTATGTGTACATATATACATACACACTATATATGACTGTGTATGAATATTATATATATATAGGCTTATATGTGCCACTAGTGTGCCCTGTGAAATTCATTCTTTTGAAAAAAATATGTGCATGTGCAGAAGCTGTTCTAGGTAAAGGTGAAGAGAAAGATAAAAGAGTTGGAAAAGACATAGGCCCTGCCCACAAAGGGGCTTACAGTCTAATGCAATAGAGCAGGCTATACAACATATGGCCCATGGGCCCCTTTCCACCTGCCAAAGGATTTCAGGCAGCACACCTGAATGTATACGATGTAAAAGAAAGTAAAGATGTAATGAGTGCTTTGTCCGTGCCCTGCTAACCCGCCTTCCGCTAGTCACTATTATGCCCATCATGTAACTTGGCGGGTGGGTTGCCACTGCATACTCTCTCTCCTATTTGTCACGTGACCCATGGCAACCAACCATGGCAGTCTGTCTCTAGTCTCAGATGGGGGAGAGTCGTACCTTTTTGCTGTGTTTTTGGCCGTTACTGGCATTAAACAGGGACAAAGTAAGTGCAGCAAAGTAATTTTTTTTAATATTAATGTGATTTCATGATAAAAAAAATCTTAAGTAATAAGTGTAATTAATTACATTAACTGAAACTTCCCTTTTCAAATATGGTTTATTTGCAAAATAGCTTGATCATTAATTATACCTTTACTTGGAAAGTGAGCTGCTAAAAACCTATCTACAGCCTGAGGAAGTTTAGCCTATTCTAATTTTGGCCCCTACCAAGTTGTGCAGGTTTGCAATAGAGTATCAGTAGAGTTCAAAGCCCAAAGGAAACTCTGCTAGCGGAATAGTATTGGTCAACTCAATCACCTTCATCTTCACAGCAAAAAGAGATGCTTTTTTTTTCTAACCAAATGTGATTAGAAATAACCAATTTAGAACCAAATGTCTAACAATATGAAATAGGTCTTTCTCTGTACCTAGGCAAAAGGAAATATCCTTTCATCACTTCATCTTCTTTGTCATCTAAGGGGAATGGTACTTAACCCACAGGGTGCGGTTCATTTAGTACATAACAGTTACAAGATTCTGCTCCATCACTTTCTCTACTGAGGAAGCACAGAAGTCATTTTTCTTAATCCAGCCATCCCAGAACTGCTTTCTCAAATTACTTCTATTCTGAACACCACTGTCAATCAGAATTCCACACCAGATTCAAGCTGTTTTAAAACTGTTATCAAATTGTGGTCAATGGAAATACCTTTCCCACTGAACTCCTCTCTGCAGCATATCTTATTTTTATGTGTCTAACTCTGTGTGGGTGCAATTAGAGATATAAGACCAATATAAGATGTAATCCCAAACCTCAAGGAGATCAAAGTCTATATGGAGAGATAAGCTTAACACATATGGAACCACTGGGTGCTAACCTACATGATGTTTGTTCAGTTGTTTTTTCAGTCATGTCTGACTCTTCACAACCCCATGTGAGGTTTTCTTGGCAAAGATATTGGAGTGGTTTGCCATTTCCTTCTCCAGCTCATTTTACAGATGAGGAAACTGAAGCAAACAGAGTTAAGTGACTTGCCCAGGGTCACACAGCTAGGAAGTGTTTGAGGCCAGATTTGAACTCAGGAAGATGAGTCTTCCTGATTCCAGGTCTGACATTCTATCCGCTGTCTCACAAACTATATGATATGAACTGCCAAAATATCATTCGATTTAGCACTAAAAGGTCTAGTCTTTATTTTACAGATGAGGAAAGTGAGGCCAAGAAGATTTGCAAACTTTTATCATCATCATCTTTGTCATCATCGTTACTATTATTATTATTATTTCCACTACATCAAGCAAGGAATGACAATGGCATTTCTGATGGCTGAGTACCGAGTTGCTGTAATAGAACCTGGAGCCACCCTGAGTTTCACATACCTGGGAAAACAATGAAATCCAAAAAGGGTGGTAACTCATACATCAGGAATGGTTCAACAAGTACCAAACTAACTTACTTGCTTGTTGTTGATCAGTCGTGTCTGACTCTTTGTGACCTTATTTGGGGTTTTCTTCGCAAAGATATTAGAATGGTTTGCCATTTCCTTCTCCAGCTCATTTTACTGATGAGGAAACTGAGGCAAGCAGGGTTAAGTGACTTGCCCAGGGTCACACAGCTTGTAAGTGTCTGAGACTCAGGAAGATTCCAAGCCCAGTGCTCTATTCACTGGATCACATGGCTGGCCAGCTTCATTGCTAGATCTCATTATTTCAAGTATAAAGAAAAGGGCGAGGGAGTGAGCAGAAAAGCATGGATTTGATCAGCCTGGTCACACAACTGACTTCTTACAGAACACTGGAACAGCTGATGCAAATATTCACACTCTTCTGGGCCACTCAAGGATAAGCATCTGAAGACACAATCAACTAAAGTTTAAGGGGCTGGACTGTAGGCCTCTGTGTCCCCTGTGCAATGATTTTCGTAAGTTCTCAAAAGCATTTGGTGACTGATTTAAGTGATCTGGTGCTACCGTTTTTCTGCAATATTGAGTTACTTTGAACTCAGTTTTCTTCCATGCTCAGTATAAAAAAGAAGAAAAAAATACATTCTCTAACCTCCAAGGAGAAATACTGGGAAAATAAGAGACTATTTTCAGTAAGAGTCCCCATATTGTTCAGAGAAAATTAGGAGCGATATATGGTTTAATTGATTCTGATTAAACTCAAAATTTAAAGGCAAACCTATGTGAAGTGACTTTTTTTTTTCTGTTTTGCACTTGGCATTGTAATTTTTTTTTTTTAACCACGATATCTCTAACATGTCTCCTTCTTTCAGAGAATCCAGACACACTGCTCACTTTACCCTCTGTGGCCTACTCTACCTTCTCACCACTGGCCTTGCCCTTGGGCAGTAACTCTCTTTCCTTTAAATCGTCATTTCTTAGAACCTCTGGCTTCCTTTAAGATTCAGCTCAAGTACTATCTCTTGCAGAAGGTGTCCCTCCTCATCTCCACCCCACCTGTGCCCCATATTGTGCTAATGCTTTCCCCTTTATGATTACTTAGCATAGAAGAGAGATGGCTGGGCCTGAAGTCAGGAAGACCAGAGTTCAAATCTGACCTCAGGCATTTACTAGCTGTGTGACCCCTGGGAAAATCAATGAAACCCTTTTTTGCTTTAGTTTCCTCAATGTAAAACACAGAAACAAATAGCATCTGCCTCTCAGGGCTGTTGTGAAGATCAAAGGAGCACTTAGCACAGTTCCTGGCACATAGTAGGTGCTTAATAAATGATTGTTTCCTTCTTATTCTATATGTATCTATTATGCGTATATATGCAGACTGTCTCCTCAGTACTCCTGGAGGAAAGGGAAGGTTTTTGCTTTTTCTTTGTCTCTTCAATGCTTAGCATAGTGCCTGGTACATAGTAAGCACTTTAGTCAATCAAACAGCATTGCCATCTGGGCAATGCTAGCACTAATGCATATTAGCAACAATCCTAAAGTTGGGCCTGCTCTTTGGCAGTGTAGTGTGGTTGCAAGAGCTCTGACCTTATTGTCAGAGGAAGCAGACTGAAGCCTTGCCTCTGATATTATCCCCTAATCTAATTATTTGTTACTTCTCTGAGCTTATGACTCCTTTTCTGTATGATGAGAGGGTCTGATGGAGTGATCTTTGCAAACCCCTTTTAGTCCTAATCCCATAATTCTGCAAAGTCAAGGTGAATAAATTACTCTCTGGGAGAAAGTTATTCAGTGGTAAGAAATGAATGAATTCTGCTGGAGCACCAAGATGCCACTGGGCAAATAGCTGGTTTCAGAGAGTAACACTCTTGCCTTGATTCAGAAACAGTCACATGTGGGAGTAAGCAAGGTTCTGAGAAATCTGAAGTCCTCCTGTGTATTTTGATATTTTTGTTGGGATGAAGCTTATAGTAGAAGAAAGAACACTATATTTGAAGCCAGAAAAGTGGTTTTAAATAAAGGCTTTAAATACGCTGACTAGCTGGGTGATCTTAGACAGGTCACTTAAGCTTGGTGATAATGCAGAGAAGAGTGACTTAGTGAATAGAGGACTGGCCTTAGAGTCAGAAAGATCTGTGTTCAAGTCACATCTCTGACACGTAACTGGTTGTGTGACCCTGGACAAGTCACTTAACCTCGAAATGTTCTTGGCAACTCCCTAAGATGGTAAGTTGCAAGGAAGGTGCTGATCTGAAATAGCAAGAGTTTCCTCACCAGGCAGGTCCCTATAGAGGTGAAATCATGGTACTGCTAATCCACTACCAACCTCTCAGGTTTCTTTAAGGATTAAATCAGAAAATGTACAGGAAAGCAATTTGTAAACCATCAAATGACACAAAATACAAGGTTTTGATATTGTTTCAAGATTACATGTGAAATTTTTTTTCCTTTTTTTTTTTTTATTTGCAAGGCAAAGTGACTTGGCCAGGGTCACACAGTTTGTAAGTGTTAGGTGTCTGAGGCCAGATTTGAACTCAGGCCTTCCTGAATCCGGGGCTGATGATCTATCCACTGCACCACCTAGCTGCCCCTTATATGCGAAATTTTAAGTGAGTGATATGCTGTCATGAAAGTTTTGGCCTTTATGATTAAATTATTCAAGCTACAAGCAAAATAAGGAGGATTAAGATGAAGAGGGGAAACTGAGGCAAAGGAACCAAAACAAACCAATTAACTTTACATGGCTTTTTTTATTTCTTCACAATCTTTACTTTCTTTTCCCCTTTATGGCAGCTTTTTCTTTCTTTTTTTTTTTTTTTTTGGCTAGGCAATGGGGTTAAGTGACTTGCCCAGGGTCACACAGTTTGTAAGTGTTACGTGTCTGAGACCGGATTTGAACTCAGGTCCTCCTGAATCCAGGGGCTTGGGCTCTATCCACCACGCCCCCTAGCTGCCCTTTCCCTTCAAACTTACATAATAACCTGGGTGACATCAGAGCATTTGTTCTGACAAATGGAGAGGGGTGTAATTTTGATAGTGCTTTCACAGAAATCTGTCTTATGCTAATAACTAGGGAAATCTCGGAAACTTCAATGTCTTTCTCAATCTGCTTCCCCCAAAGGGCTTCCTATCTCCTGTGACCACTCAGACTAACAAGAACATTAAACATTAAAATATTTTATTCACACAACAACAAAAAAAGGAGAGAACCAGTACCTAAGGCAATAGACAATTACGAAAAACTCCCCATCTTCTGCCTCCAGCCCTGTGTGGATTGGTTTTGCTAAACTCTCCTCCTATAGCTCGATTAACCACCAATCATCTGTGTTTAATCTGGTGGGTAGAACTGACTCAGGGATGCAAAATTGCTTCTGCTGATTCTGTGAAGGAAATACTCTGGTACCTGCCTACATTTACTATCCCTGCTTACATTTATTTTTCTGTGTTACAGGCCCTTCCTAATTTTTTGTGCCAAGAATCAGATTGCATTCTTGGGATTCCCATGGCTTTTTGACTCACCATGCCCTTAGAGTAGGTCACCTAGGTTCATTGGTTGGTTCCCCCTGGCCAGTAATACATGTTGGACCTATGATTGGCTAGGGTGGCTATCTCTGGATGGAACCACCTAATTTTGTCTTTATCAGAGTATTAGAATATATAACACATGGCTTGTCTATAACCAAAATGGAAGTCCATGTACACAACTGAAAAACTTTACAATAATAGTGACTTTGAGGCTAAGAACTTCACATTTTAAGATAAGATACTGACATCTAGCCCTTGACCGGCAAATGCAATAGGTTTCTGCCAATCAGCCATCCTTGCATGAAGGAAGGAAGGAAGGAAGGAAGGAAGGAAGGAAGGAAGGAAGGAAGG